>NC_134716.1:44256590-44559621 GCF_049634645.1 Pelodiscus sinensis | reverse complement strand
TCTAGTCCGTGCCGCATGTAGCCGCGCGGCACGGGGTTCGCACTAGCCGGCTTTTAAAAATGGCGGCGCTGGCTTTATGCTAATGAAGCCCGGGAAATTCAAATCCCGGGCTTCATTAGCAAGTTCGGTATGCATACATTACCCCCCTAGTTCGAACTGCGGGGTAGTGTAGACATACCCATACAGATTCAACTTAAGAACCCCAGGCGCCCCCAAGTCAGCTGCTGCTGAAACTGATCAGCGGCTGATTCCAGGAAGCCGGGGGCAGAGCAACTCTGCCTCGGGCTTACTGTAGTCAGCCGCTGGTCAGTTTCAGCAACAGCTGACTTGGGGATGCCTGGGGCAGAGAAGCTGGGGTACTGCCGGGTTTGTCCAGTAGCGCCAAGGAGCGGCGCTGCGGGACCAACCCAGCAACGCCCCAGCTGCTCTACCCCAGGCGTCATGGGCAGAAAAGCCTGGTCTGCAGGGGGGGAGGGGGCACTAGCTACGCCCCCTCTCCACCAGCAGACCAGGGAGACGGGGAGCAAAGCCTCAGACGACGCCTGCAGCGGGACAGCCGCGGCGCGCCTGGGCTGTCCCGCTGCGGGCGTCCTCCGCGGCTTTGCTCCATGTCTCCCTGGTCTGACCAGCAGACCAAGGAGACGGGGAGCAGCTTTTCTCGCCCCGGAGAACGCGGGCGGCGGGACCGCGGCTCATCTGGGCGTCCCGCCGCTCCCGTCCTCCAGGGCGAGAAAAGCCCCGTTCGTAACTGCGGATCCGACATAAGTCGGATCCGCGTAACTCGGGGACTGCCTGTAGCTGTTTCTATCTTTGCTTCTTCCCTCCATTAAGGCCTTTCCATCTGACCACACAAAACACACAAGTTGAAGAAACCGTAGTGCAGACAGAGAATGGTGTAGGCATATTGTCCACACGTCCCAGTATGCTATGTTACAGCATACCAACTCTTTCTAGCCCTGTGTGGGGGATAACTAATCCAGTACTGTTGCAGGGAAAGCATGTAATTGCCGTTCTTGGATTCAAAAGGGAAATGGTAAGAATTGCAGATGGATGCTTGAATAATAGGCTTGTCATTTATGGATTTACAAAAAGAGAGCGAAAGATTTGTTAAGGTTGAGATGTGCCAGTCTCCAACTGAGGCTGTGCATGAAAAATATGCTAAATGCCAGCTTAGAACTTTTGTCACAGAGGCCTTTGTATAGAACACTGTTCACATAGAGCTGAGCTACTGTATACATCAGGCATCTACCCTCCATAACCCTCTACAAAATACTAATCAGAAAGTATCATTATACTTTAAATATGAATAGGAGAAATATATAGAAGCAATAATACTTATGGCAATGTAATAGTTGATGGGAGAAATATTACAGTGTTGTCAGACACTATGGTGAAATGGCAATTGATAGTGTTATGTCACATGTATTGGACATCTGTGAGCATGCTTCAGAAATTTAAGTCCCAGAAATATTGGGACAACTTGATGTGTAACTGGGAATGGAGATCACTAAGGAGGCTGGGTCAATTCCCACTATTTTTGTGCCCTCTGCTACTCTGATAGCATAGCTTAACTGGTGCTGAATTAACAGGGCCTCCCCCTATCCATGTCTACTCTAGGAATACCTCTTAAGCAGGCATCACTACCAAGGAAGGAACTCAATGGGAACAGAAATACAATCTATGCCGTTTTACTTTATAATCTCCACTGGCTATGCAGGGATTAGGGGAATGTGCCCCCAGCCTCAGGTCTAGCCTCTCATTCTTTCCAGTTCCCTCAGCCTTTCATTACAAGAATCCCCCTAGTTCAGAAGCAAGATTTAGCCCTAGAGGCAGATGGCATCTCTTTTGTACAGGCAGGAAAAACATCCACATGAAGAGTGTATCCTTCTGCGATGGGGCATCTGCAGCAGATAGCAGCCAATCAGGGCCCAGCTGAGGGAAGTATAAATAAAGGCTCATGGAGAGAAGCAGACACTCTTGCTCTGTTTGGGGAGCGGGAGAGACCTGGCTGCCAGGGAAGCTGGAGGTTTCCTGATTTAGAGCAGTGCTGGGGAAAAGCAGCCAGAGCTGGGGAAGTTCTAGCCGGGCAAGCTCCCAGGCTGAAGGGCCTGAAGCAAGGCCTCAGAGTAGTAGGGCTGCGGGGAGGCAGCCAGGATAGGCATAAGCATCAGGTCCTCACTCCCTTGCCAATGATGAGTGGCCATTTCAGACTGAAGCTTTCCCCTGTGGCAGGGGTTAGATGACAACTGACAGTGGGTCACTGAGGCAAGATGAGCATAGGAGAATTGGGGGTTCCCAGAGGGGGAGGACTCCAGAGTGCAGGGGCACTGTGGTAGGGCAGTACCCAGGTAGGAGGGTGCCATGCTCTGGGAGAGACATGGACCCTGACAGAGTGGTGGAGAATAACAAGTAACATCAGGTGAGACACCAGCCAGAAGGGGGCACTCCAGAACCAAAATGCTAATTCCCTATGTGACCAGCAGGAGGTGCCCTTGGTGGTGCAGCCCACTTGTGACACTTTCATATGCACCTCTGGAGGGGCACCATCTCTGCTGTGCACAACACAGTGCTCATCATCATGCAATCCAAGTGCCTGCCACTGAAAACTAGCTCTGAGAAGCGATGAAAAACTGGGGGTGGTCAAGGAAACTGGGGGGAAAGCATGTGGATTACTAGTGTCATAAAAGGAAAATGAAGTTCTCCCAATTCTCATGCTTTACTCCATAGATAAGTTACATCCCAAACAATAGAAAATCTTGTAAGAAAGAAAAAACAAACTGTTAGATGATGACAGAACCAAGAGTAAGCTATCTAAAAAGACTCGAGAAACTTGGATTCAATGCCCCACTCTACTCCAGATTATCTGTATGACTTTGGCCAAGTCATTTATCCCCTTTGTGCCTTGATTTCCCATCTTTAAGAATATGGAGGTAATAGAGCTATTCTACTTGTGAGGATCAATATATTAAGAAGTGGGTAGCCCAGAAACTATAATAATGTGGGCAACCAGCTACCTACACCTGATAGAAAAGGAATAAGCAGTGTGGCTTTACACAGATGGTATCGTGCCTAAAACCATTAGAGAAAGAAGAATTAATATAGGGGCTTTGGAGGGGAGGCTTATTCTAAAGAAAATGTCCTGGCTATGTAATAACAGCTCTCTAAAAATTTAAATTTTAAGAACAAATCAACTCAGCCCCTGCAGATCACATAACTGCCATTTAAAAGCAGGACACTAGAAAAAGCATGTACTCACATTTAATTAATAAAACTCTAGGAAAGAAATTGCACTGCTGTGAAACATTTCCAATTAAATTTATACAACTGTGAGGATTAAAAAACCTACCACCAAATGTGCTGGATGCCACTTGAGCTGCATCATTAAAATCTGAGATATTCTGACTTCTACCTGAGATACAAATGTAGTGTTGAAAGCATAATATGTTTTAGAACTGTGCAATAGTATTTTCTGCCAAAATTCATACGAAGTGCTATAGAGAGACTACAGGACCAATCAGTTGCTTCACCCAGATTTTCCTGTATTAAATGACACAGAAGAGAAACTGTACCTGGTGCTTGCTCTGTAAATAGCATTTCTGTTAAAATAACAATAATAGTTAGAAATGTGATACAAAGAAACTGGAAAAAAATATAATCTCTGTTATAGAATGAACATTATCTTAATGAAGTTCAGTAACACAAAAAGGTACTATATTTTACAAACTTCAAGATGGGCTTTTTTAAAATTTGAGGGCATTATTGCATACTAGGGAACCTTTAATGCATACTAACAGGTCCACACAGGCCAGTTAGTGCTTCACATGCTAGTTCACACTATAATTTACACCAATCTAGTGTGGACTAATGTACCAGGAAGACAAACCCCGTGCAAATGTGTGCATGTTACATTGTTTATTTAATCTGACACCTAGCACAAGTTTAAGTATGAAAAGATTCTATTTATTTCAGAAATGAATTTAGAGAAGACTGGTATGTGTCTGTGTGTCATCTTATAACATATACAGAAAATTCGGTTTCAGAGCAGATTAATCATTTTCTTGCAATTTTAGCTTTCTTACCTTTATAATATACTGTATAAAACAATTTTTAAAAACAAAAAGTTGTTTCAAACTGAAAAATTGAAATGCTTAATTGTCAAAAATATCAACATGTTTTTCTAGGTTTTCTTCAAATGGTGTTTTGGCAAAATTGACACAATTTTGTGAGGTATTTCAATATTGATAGAACTGTGTTTTCTGATAGAAAACAGTTCCATCCAACAAAAAACAGGACTATGTAGCACTTTAAAGACTAACAAGATGGTTTATTAGGTGATGAGCTTTCGTGGGCCAGACCCACTTCCTCAGATCAAATAGTGGAAGAAAATTGGCACAACCATATATACCAAAGGATACAATCAAAAAAATGAACACATATGAAAAGGACGCCTCAGTCTAAACAAAGACATTAATTATCTTACCCATTACAAAGATAGCTTCCCCAATTATCACCTCTAATATCATTAGCTCACAGACATTTACCTCCCTCCCCATCTCCCTTCTGTTCTGAAATTTGATTTGTCCTTTTCATGTGTGTTCATTTTTTTGATTGTATCCTTTGGTATATATGGTTGTGCCAATTTTCTTCCATTATTTGATCTGAGGAAGTGGGTCTGACCCACAAAAGCTCATCACCTAATAAACCATCTCGTTAGTCTTTAAAGTGCTACATAGTTCTGTTTTTTGTTTCAGCTACACCAGACTAACACGGCTACATTTCTATCACTAGTTCCATCCAAGATTTTCAATCAGCTCTATTGTCACCAATATTCCTCCAATACCTACTGTGGCAATCTAATAGCAGCTCTTTGAATACCACTTAATTGTACCTTGTTATTTTCTTGCTCTCTTCTTCTCTTTTTGATTCCTTGTCATAGTTTGATGTTAATTTAAATACTCTTGAAAAGAAGTTGAAAAACGTAAGCAGAGAATATATAACTCTTTCTATCAATTACCCAGCTCAACCAATTAATTTCCTTCTCTCCACTTAGATAATATATAGTCTCTAGTCTAGTGCATATAACAGAATCTTTCTCATCTACGCAGTCATTACAAAGGCAATTTAACTATAATCCTTGTCAACTTCAGGCTGCTGCCACGGAATAGAAAAGTGGTCTCATGTGTCACATGCTCTGGAGTAAATCAGATGTGACAAAGAGGAGGCTCATCAGATTACAGTCTTGAAATTGTAAGAAGAATGGTTATGTTATATCCCATACTCATTACAGATTTTGCCAGGATAATAGGTGAATCAGGTGTCATTTACTGTTCTCTTCACTGTCTCTGTCCAGTACAGGAAGCATTAAAAATTTAATTTGCAACAATAGCATGTCAAATATAATAGAATGCTATAAGAGTATACTACTTTGACCTTTTCAGTTCTCTGCACTTTGATTGGCTGGCCATCCCACTCCTACTTGACAAGTCAGCAAAGCTGTAAACAGGTAAAGAACTACAGCTGCCAGCCAGCCAAATTATTAAAAAGGTCAATGCATTATGTATGACACACTTACTTGCCATCCTGCTATCTTTTTCTTATGATAAAAAAATGGGAATAGGTACTGAACATTAGTTATTTTTGTTCAACTGACATTAATTGGCTCAAAGGTATAACACTGCCTTAACTTTCCTTCAGTTGCAGATTTGTTGGTCTGTGCTGTCTCCATCACCAATAAACCTATATGGCAAAACTGTCATCTTATTATATCTATTGCCCACCCTGACTGGAATTTAAACAGTCTATTTAAATCTATAGT
Source organism: Pelodiscus sinensis (assembly GCF_049634645.1). NCBI lineage: Eukaryota > Metazoa > Chordata > Testudines > Trionychidae > Pelodiscus > Pelodiscus sinensis. The sequence goes on along the minus strand of NC_134716.1, from coordinate 44,553,806 downwards.
TAAATCTCCGTCTACTACCTGCAGAAACAATGAAGATTCTGCCTCTTTCCCCACCATATTATATATTAACATGTGCATTAATCAAGACCCCCTTTATTAATTATTATGATTTTTCATTATTTTAGAGATCCCAAAAGGTATGGTAGGCAATTCAGAGAAAACTGAGAAAATAAACTCTATCCCTGCTCTAAAGAAATCATCCTGTGAGCCCCTAATCCCACTCATACTTTTGATCATGAGCATAACTTAACTCTCACTACTACTTATGCATGTCAATTTCACAGAATACTAAATGCAGAATCAAAGCCACAATTTTAAATGTAGCAAAAGTGTGGGTAATAAACAGCTGAGAGAAAGTCATGGCTTATACTGAGAGACTTGCTCAATCTATTTAGCTTTTTGAAGTGGAGGTAAGAGGTAACTTTATCAGGGAGAAGATATCAGACATAGATGTTTACCACCAAATGTAATTAACCACTGGAACATATCAACAAGTGATGTGGTAAAGCCTGGATGCTTTTCTACAAACACTAGTTGATGGGCTAGATACAGGAACAAATGGGTGAAATCCTTTGGTTCATTATGCAGGAGATTAGATTAAATCAGGGATGGGCAAAATATGGCCCATGATCCGAATTCAGCTTGCCAAACATTTTCCTCTTGCCTGCTATGCCCTTCCAGGCCTGCGGGGCACTCAGACACCCTTGCCTGCCTGCCATGGACTTAGCCACACCATTCCCAGCTGTGCCATGGCTAGAGGCTACTGGTAAGTGTGTCTCTCTGAATACTGTGGTGGGAAGAGGGCAGTGAATTTGCACTCACTACTCCCCACTCTCAGCATCACCCTAACATTTCCCAATGGCCAGAAATGGGCCTGGAACTGCCGAGGATCTTAAGTGTGTCTCAGCCTGGTGGCTCCCAAACCCCAACCTCTACCCCAAGTGACAACCCCTTCCTATACCCAAACTCCCACTCAGACCCTGCCTCCCTCCTACATCTCTGCCCCAGGTCAGAACTCCCTCCTTCATCCAAACTCCTTACCAGACCTTGCCCCCCTACATCCTTGCCCCATGCTAGATTCCTCTCCTGGACCCAAACTCCCTTCCAGACTCTGCTCCCCTACACCCCAATCCCTTCCCAGAGCTTCATACCACACCCAACTCCATCCCAGATTCCACGCCCCCCTCAATAAAACAGAAAAGTGCGGCCCAGGACCACTTACCAAAATTCTGGGAGTGGCCCGCCTACATAAATTTTGCCCAGCCCTGAAGGAGATAATCATAATGGAGCCTTTAAAAATGTATGAAGCTAAACACTTTCTTCTAAAACTTCAAATCCAACTTTAACCTAATCTTCTTTGAGATTGAGACATATACATTTTATTTCCACTTTCTGGTCAGGATTGAAAATGCAGCAGTAATACAAGAAATTACAGTCTCACAACTTGTCTGGTTATTGCCTTTTTTCCGAGCAGATTAGACATTTCATATGAGTTTATCCTGATGAAATTTCTAGCTCTGAATTGAACATCACTAAGTTCAGATAACTTATCTTCTCCACATTTTCCAGAGGGTCAGTTTGGGGTCTTCTGAAATTTGCCCATCTCTTTACGGCCTGTTGATAATGGCCTCTCATCTACATGGGTTTTGTCCTTCTCACATGCCAAGTCAGTTATAAAATTCCCATTGATGCCAGTGAAAGCAGGAATGAGAAAGGCCATGGTTGGACAACAAGAAATGTTCCCTTCCCATCAAGGGATCAGCATACTGCCTTTCTGGCACTACTCCTTTGTAAACCCTGATAGCAGGAGTCCAGGCCTGGAAATTTAGTTTCCTACATGGTCCAAGTGAGTTTATTTCAATAGTCAGTCTTAAGAATAGATGAGAGTTTGTTATGAAATTTGTTTTTAAAATATCACTCCCAGGCTTGGTGCCAAGTTTTAGATGAGAGCAATCTTTTTTTTCCCCTGCTAAATTATAACACCTTAAACATGGTTTAGACTGGAAGTGCTGACACAGTCTTGATTATAACCGTTTGAATTGTGTGGCTATAATACTGCTGTGCAAACATTTTCATTAGCATAAATGTCTTCTGCAATATAAGTGAACTAAACTCAGTGTTCACTGAACACAGAGCAATTCTGTGTCCGTCAGCTTTAATTTGATCATCCTTGACTTATGAAAAATGGGTCCAGACACAATCTATCATGCTTGCCATAATAAAACAAGGGTTTCAACAAATGATCATGCAAACCTTGATTCAGGCACAGGGGGTCTTCTGTCCAGACTAAGAACAGAGGAAGTGGCTTTGGGAGAGGACCTAGCAAAAGGGATTGATTTGTGAGATGCAGGGTTTACTGCTGTTTCCCAGAAGCTTCTTTCTGGTGAATAATTAAAGAGACTGTAATTGTGTTAATATATTTAATAGAGAGCCAATGTTTGGTTATCCCCTTCCTCAGCTCCACTTATAGTGTGGATAAGATTTTGGCTTCTATACCATCACTCCCATGTTAGAACATCAGATCAAAACCCTTTTTAATTGCAGTTGAGGTGGCAGTCAAAGAGGGGAGGGGCAGGGAGAGAAGGGAAAGTATTTCTAATCCTTCTCTTCTTAGCATATGCCCAACATGCCTCAGGTGGCATGTGACCAGGATTCAGCACTGGTGAATTTGGTCCAGTAGTTAGATCATTAGAATCCCTGATTCCAAACCTGTGCCAGTAGCTTATTCTCTAGGGACTCTTGTAGCTAGGACAGAAGAAACATTCCTGTGCTCTTAAGAAAACCCCATCCAGCTATACTCACTTGAAGGAAGATGACTAGAATGAAGGAAGGATGGAATTTGTTGTTAAGGCTCTGGACGGGAACTCAGAAGAGTTCTAATCCCAAGTCTGCCAAAGACTTCTTTGCGCCTCTGGGCCTTTGACTCAGTTTCCATGTGTAAAATGGAGAGAACAACTTTTTTTTCTTTTCTTCTCTATCTTGTAAACTCTTCTGAGCAGATACCATCTCTTACCATGTTTGTACACTGTCTAGCACATTGGAGCCTCCAAGCACTACTGTAATATAACCATTACAATTAACAGTAATGTAATACACAAATTCAAGTTAGCAGGGAAGACAAATATAAGGCAGGAAGAGAAAATTGGGGTATTCATCATAGAGGAGCTCTCTCAAACTGTAGATTGAATATCACCAACAGTGATTTTTTTCTATGTTCTGTTCATGTTTGATTTTCTCACTTGCTTTCCCCCTTCATGTCAGATTGCAAAGTTTCTGAGTGTTTATATTCCTTGGGGTATGAAAGATCCAGTGTCACACACTTTCCAGTTTTGTGAAAGAGATGTTGACTCTGGACTGGAATAAAAAAAAAACCCCAGCTTAGGGCAAATCTATTCTTGTTGTCAAAAAGCAAAACCACATTTTATATGACATATTTTAATTTGTCTGCAATACACTGTGTCCAATATTTCTGCATGTGTTGCAGTTTCAGTTGAACATGCTGCAAACTGTAACCACTTGTGTATAAAAATGAACAATCTGATGTATTCAGCATCCTCAGGTCACATGAAGGGCAAACAGAAATAACTTCAAACATTTATAATTGTACATTTTGTGGAATTGAATGTAGAAGGAACAACCTCAAAGCAGAAAATGATTGCTAGGTAACAGAGACTTGTCAGTTATTTTAAGCTTTGACCTTCAAGAAAGAGAACTGATGACAGCCGGAGTGATTTTAGGATACTGCAGAAAGGAATCTGTAGTAGAACGTAGGGAGACGGAGAAGAATTTAAAAGAATTATTTTAATAATATGCAATTGCAATAATTAAATGCATTTTTGTATGTAAATGAAATGAATGAAAGTTACTACATACTTGATCTCTCATTCATTTTGATGGAGGCAAGGGAGGGAGAGTGCACATTGAGAAATCCACTGTTTCAGTAATCTTCTTGGGGTTTTTTTAATTTTTGTTCATCAGTTTTACTATTTACAATATATCAAAATGCAGCTAAAAAGTTGTATGTTAAGAAGAACTCTACAGAATCCTTTGAGTGAGTAAACAATCATGAGGACAAGGGGAACCAGGGAATATGGTATATTTTCAGTAAGCCTTTGGAAAGGTCCCTCACCAAAAGCTCTTAAATAAAATAAGCAGTCATGAGATAAGAATGAAGGTCCTCTCCTGAACTCGTAACTAATTTAAAGGCAGGAAACAAAGGGTAGAAATAAATGGTCAGTTTTCAGAATGGAAAGGGGTAAAAACTGGTGTCCTACAGGGATTTGTAAAGGGATCAGTATTTTTCAAGAATACTCATAAAATGATCTGGAGAAAGAGGTAAACAGTGAGGTGGCAAAATCTGCAGATAATACAAATCTAAATAAGGTCCAAAGCAGACTCCAAGGGGCTACAAAACAATTTCACAAAACTGGATGACTGGGCAACAAAATAACAGAAGAAATTCAATGTTGATAAATACAAAGTAATGCACATTGTAAAATATAATCCCATCCATACATATAAAATGACAGGGTCTCAATTATCCGTTACTGCTCAAGAGAGAGATCTTGAAGTCCCTGTGGATAGTTCTTTGAAAGGATCCACTTAATGTGCAGTGACAGTTAAAAAAGCCAACAGATTTTTGGGAATCATTAAGAAAAGGACAGAGAATAAGACAGACAATATTATATTGCCTCCACATAAATCCATGTCTCCCCCCCCCCCCCCTTCTTGAATACTGTGTGACGATAAGGTCACATCACCTCAAAAAATATTAGAAAAGGTTTGTAAAAGGGCAACAACAACTGGAGTATGGAATAGTTTTCGTATAGAGATAAATAAGATTGGGACTTTTCATCTTGGAAAAGATATGACTAAATGGACGATATGATAGGTGTATATAAAATCATGACCGATGTGGAGAAAATAGATAGGTAAAACTTTCCTTCTACCAACACAAAAGCTAAGGGTCTGTCTACACTGCAAAGTTAATTCTAAATAACAGCCATTATTTCAAATTAACTTTAATAGCATCTATGCATGCAAACCACTATTTCGAAATTAATTCAAAATAGCGGAGCACTTATTTTGAATTTGGTAAACCTCATTCTACAAGGAGTAACGCCAAATTCAAAATTGCTATTTCGAATTAAGTGCTGTGTAGACACTTAATTTGAAATAGAGGGCCTCCAGCCCTTCCCAGGGAGCTCTGGTGGCCACTTAACCACCAGGAAAACTTACTCTCCTCTCCCCCAGCCCTGGACCATTAAAGGGGTAGACCCTGGCCACAGTGCCTGTGCCAGCTCCAAGCCTGCCAGCCCAAAGCCAGCAGTGGCCCCCGGGGCCCCTGGCCCAGTGGCCCCAAAACATGAGCCAGCAAGCCACTGGCAGCCAGCGTTCCACCACTCCCCAGGAGCAGTCTTCCAGCTCCCAGAAGCCTGACGGGCTGGAGAAGGCGGGCCTTCCTGGCCCAGGGTGGAGATCATGGACCTTATTCAGGTTTGGGGGGGGGGATGCCCCAACATCTATGATCTCCGCACTAGATGTAAAAATGTGGCCATCTATGGCAGAATAGCTGCCAGCCTGGCCACCAAAGGCCACATGCGAACCTAGTAGCAGGTTTGCATGAAAATCAAGTTGATCGAAACCCCCAACCCTTTCCCCTTCTTCCCTTTGCTGTTCCCTTCCAGCTCCCTCCTCCTAGGTTTCACCCTCCCCTCTCCCACCCTCTCTTCTCCACTCTCCCACCTCCTTTTCCCAGTCTCCCCAGAGGTTCATTTCCTCCTCCTCCCCCCCAGTTTTGTTCAATAAACCCAGTTTCCATTTTTGAACACACGTGTCTTTTGTTTGACATCAGGAAGGGGGGCTAGGGAGGGTAAGTGGAAGGACATGAGGGAGGAATGGGGCATGAGTCCCCAGTGCAGAGAACCGGGGTGGTTCTGAGGGCTCCTCGGGGTGGATGCTCTCCCGCAGGGCTTCCTGGATCCTGACAGCCCTCCGATGGACTCCCCGGATGGCAGTCTGCAGCAAGTGCAGCCGGGCTGATGGCAACGACCCCACAAGACGCCCAAGGGCAACTCTGGCTCCATGTGGCTGAGTGCTGTAGTGTCCCAAGTGCGGGCACTCAGTGCACTCCAAGACAGGACTGCTTTGCTGTCCCTCATCGAGATAGACAAGCAAGCATGGAACCCTGAGAACTGTCTCTCCGGCATGGGCATAGGGTCCCTTTAAGCACAGAGCTCAGTTAGCCTCAGGCAGCAGCCCCACATACTAAGTCCTAACCTGATGCCCTGCCGGCACTGGTTCCAGCTAGCCTTAACTTCGGTTCAGAGTCCACTCAGTGTGGACGTGCTATTTTGAAATAGCAAAACGCTATTTCGAAATAGGTTTTGTGTATAGAGGCATTATTTCGAAATAGCTTAATTAGAATTAACTATTTCAAATTAAGTTAACTCGAATTAACGCTGTAGTGTAGAAATACCCTATGGGTCACCAAATTCAATTATTAGGCAGCAGGTTTCAAAAACAAACAAAAGGGAGTATTACTTCATACAACAGTCAGCCTTTGGAATTCTTTGCCAGAGGATGTTGTAAAGGCAAAGACTATAACAGGGTTAAAAAAATATCTAGATAAATTACAGGACTATGTAGCACTTTAAAGACTAACAAGATGGTTTATTAGGTGATGAGATTTCGTAGGCCTGAACCACCTCCTCAGATCAAATACTGGAAGAAAATTGTCTCAACCATATATACACCAAAGGATACAATTAAAAAAATGTATCTGGTCCATGAAAGCTCATCACCTAACAAACCATCTTGTTAGTCTTTAAAGTGCTACATAGTCCTGTTTTCTGTTTCAGCTACACCAGACTAACACGGCTACATTTCTATCACTATTCTAGATAAATTAATGGAGGATAGGCCCATCAATGGCTATTAGCTGGGATAGACAGGAATGGTGTCCCTAGTATCTTTTGCCAGAAGCTGGAAATGGGCAACCAGGGATGGATCATTTGATGATTGCCCGTTATGTTCATTTCTCTCTGCAGCTCCTGTCATTGGCTGTTGGTGGAAGGCAGGATACTGCTTTAGATGGACCTTTGGTCTGATTTGGTATGGCCGTTCTTATGTTGGAAATTTTAGGTGGGGCTTGTAGTACCACCTATTATTAATGTTACACAACTTTTTAAATATTTTTTTCAAAATTAAATCATTTAGGTTTACATTTTCCATGCCAGGTGTCTGCCTCGCATTGCCCTCTCCACAACTCTCTCACACAAACACACAAGCATTATTACAGTATTTGAAAGCCCTGGGACTGGACAGTGTGGAGGAGGAAGCAGTCTGATTGAATGAAGAGGGGAGAAAAATCAAAAATGTGGGGAGGGAAAGCAGTAAATTGGAAAAAGGAATCTCGCAAGACTAGTGCCAGTTCTAGTCTCACGAGATTCCTTTTTCCAATTTACTGCTTTCCCTCCCCACATTCTTGTTTTTTCTCCCCTCTTCATTCAGACTGCTTCCTCCTCCACACTGTCCAGTCCCAGGGCTTTCAAATACTATAATACTGCTTGTGTGTTTGTGTGAGAGAGAGTTGTGGAGAGGGCAATGCGATCACAGGAGAGCTGGGTTCCTTGCTCTCAGTTCTGGTGTCTGGCCTTATTCTAGTTTAGATCGGCTAATAAAAGGAAAGTGCTGCTGAGCTCCTCTTGCTCTTGGCTGAAATATGCTCATATGCTTTTCAGGCCAACAGTACGACCATTGAGGGGAGGGAACATGGTCAGAATCATCAGAAGTTGTAGCAGAAAAATGAAGCAGAAAATTGAAGCCATCTCTGATGAGCTTGACTGAACTGAGCTCTCCCCAGCCAAAGACCTATAACTTGGCCACATTTGGTTGGATTTTCAAAGGCACAGCAAAAGGCACGTCACTGACACAGACTATCCCTCTTGCCAATTTCAGGTCCCTGCTCCAAAGCATGGAATCACTAAAGTTGCTCAAAGAAAAAATGGCCAGAAATTAATGGATTTTCCCTAGCCCCATTCTCCGAAACAATGGAATTATTTTGGTTGAAATTTTCCAGATAGATATGGAAAACTGTGTCTGTCTCATTTCCCTCTTAATGCTGGTCCATATAGAGGATGAAAACCTACTATTGCTATCAGTTATTTTGATGGCAAAAATGACAGAGATCAGTACAGAAGATCTAAAGGTTCCAGTCCTGCTGATATAACCATATAGTGCCACATAATGGAATTTCAGAAGCCGTTGCCACTTTTCCTCATGAAAAAGCTTGGAAATTACCAAAAACTACATTAAAAGCAATTTTTAAGATTGCAAAGTCAGGCAATGAAGAGTTGAGAAATGCTAGAATTAAGTTGACACGAGAAACCTTAATTTGAACACTTCAGTGTCATATAATGAAGTCTGGAATTACAAGATCACATACTGTGTGTTCTTTACAGGACCCCTGCCTTGTTCAGTGCACAGACTGGACCTGCTCTAAGCATGAATCAGGGCTGTGTGGTAAGGAAGGCTAGTGTCTCTGGGACCCCTGCTTGATTTGTTACAGAAATTGGAAAATGGGCAGTGAATAAGACAAGAGTCTGCAGGAGAAAGAGACTCTAGTCTCACGGTTAAGGCATTTGAATGCTGGCCTACAGAGCTGGATTTTATCTTTGCTTCTGTTTCAGAGTTCTCATGTGATGCTAGTCAAGTCACTTAAGGCACATTTTTCCACAGGTGACCACTCATGGTGTGTTTGTCTCTTTTGCAGCACTGCTGAGCATGCACAGCTGTAACTGAACTCAATGGGAGCTGCAATTGGACTATTTGAATACGATAAGAACGCTGAAAAAATAGGTCAAGAGTATCTCAGATTGGATACCCAGAATTAGTGGAAACTTTTTACTCCTCATTTCTCTGCGCCTTTGCTCTCCATCTGCAAAATGAGGACAATATTATATAAGCAGCATTTCAGGCAGGTTTTGATACTTCATCTTTTAGTCCTTGCTGTTACCAAGAAGTGTGTCAGTGAAAAAGCACAAGGTTATAACCTATTTTTCAGAGGTTCTGAGCACCCTGAGCAGTTGCTGCAGTTGCTCAAGCTGTTTGAAGAACAGATTATGATGTTTTGAGTATCAGGTAGTGCTTTCTCTGCAAGACGCTAAAACCCCTTCGCTCCTGCTGAGGTTAGTAGGAGTTGTGAACAGTCAGCTTCTGCTTAGATGTAAAAAAGTCTGGATTAGTGCTGTGAAAATAATGTTATTTTAATTTCACTGAGTTTGAAATAGACCTCACATTTTTCATGGAAGTATCTGTGATATTTGCTATTAACATTTTATTCAAAGTAGTTCTCAAAGTTATTCAGTTATCTAGTTTTTGGTAAAGAAAAAAACCAACCATTTTGATTGAAAAAACATGAAAAATGAAACATTTTGATAATGCCACAATTCTTTGAATGAAAAAGATAATTTTTTGTTAAAATCATTCTTTGTTTTTGTCTGAAAAAGTTACGTTTTTAAAAATATGCTACCTGCTCCGATAGGAGTGCTAGCAAAAAATAAGGGTCCGATTCTCAAGCCAGTTTGCAATTCAGTGGTGGATAGGGGCAGTAAACTGGTTGCAGGTGCTCGGCAGAGAATTGTCCCATCAGAAGAGATTTTCCTAATGACACAGTTGCACTGTGTTCAGCATAGTGGTGGTACAGATGCGAGAAGGGGTCTGTGCCTTGAGCTAATGCAGTGGTTCTCAACCTACTTGCCATTGTGGCATATGCCAGCTTCCTGGGAGTTATGTGGGCTGCATCCATAATGAAAATATATACATATATAAAAAATACTAATCTCATTATGGTTGCGGCTCACATATATATATTTTTGATCAATACACACACATTTACTTATAAAGGCCCTGAGAATGTCACACAGTCTACAGCCACGTGCCAATTGAGCTGCAATTGATCCAAATGCTGCAGGTGGAGAATCAATGAACTAGTGGCAGAATTCAGAGCAGCTTGCCAGCAGCTTTATTTTGCACAAGGCAAGGGCTGGCCCCAGGAACCAGGGAGTTCAGTGTGAAATCGGCTATCCAGCAGCTACTGCTACAGGGTGCTCAGATTTTAGAACATTGAGCAATGCACATGCATATGTAATCTAATAAATAGCTCAAGAGAAGCACTTAGCAACTCAAGATCAAATCATACATTTGTATAAATTCTTTTGTACACCCATTCCTGCCTTTTGCACAAGCTGGTCCCTAATTTACTTATCCAAATAGCAAATATGTACCTGCAGGATTTATCCTGAAAAAAATACTATAATATTCCACATTCATTGCCCCAAACACTGCACTACTACTACAGAAAGTCATAGTTCTGGAAGTAACTGCAATAGAATATGGTAGTACTTTTTAAAGATAAAAGTACTTTTTAAAAACAAAAGTCTACACAAACTGGGGATCTGTGCAGATGCCTCCAGCAGTATGCACACAAACTGTACAAATGCAGATCTACAAAGCCAGCAGACATCAGGTTTATAATTTTTTTTAAATGAGACTTAACTTTATGCAAATTTATGAGAGCGCATGGTTTTCTAAATAATGTTGGGTAGATTCTTGTTTTGTTCCAATTCACCAGTGTTTGAGTATAATGTAGCTTCATCAAAATCTCTCCCGCACTCATCCAAAGAAAGTAATTTTTCTTTGACAGGTAAGTGAAATAGTAGTAGTTTGATCATCATTCAAACAAAGTTTGGTGCCAGGACTGGTAAAATGTTGAAGCCTTCTTCAGTTAACATTTACATCTGTTTCATAAATGGCACAAATTCAGTAGTTTAGCATTTCCAGAAAAGCTCAGCTGAAAGTGGCATAATAAAACAAGACCAAATTGCCTTTGTTGAAACTGATGAGAGTGGGTAGGAGGGGGGAGGCAAGTTTGACACATTACACCCTAACTTGTACATCAAAGCATAAGACTATAAATAAATAGGCAGGAAGAACCAATACATTCATGGCATTTCCCTGCTTGTCAACAGCTGACTTGTTTGACAGTATCAGCACATTCCTAATTCCAAAGGTAACAAAGATTTAAAAAAATAATGATTCAATATTTCGGTCTGAAATGCTGTCTGCATTACATGTAATCATAACTTGTTTCCTCTACTTCACACATCTAAACAAAGGAGCTTCCTCAGGGCTGTTTTTGTTTCAGGGCCCGCACCTGTGAGGTGCTGAGAGCCCTCTAGGATTCTAATATAGCCTGATCTCCATTGTACCCAAGAGCTTCACAACCCCTGTGATGTAGAGATGATCTATTATCCACAATTTATTGCTAGGAAGCTGAGGTATAGGGAAGCTAAGAGCCATATTTTTAAAGGCATTTAGGCACATTTAGATGCAGATAGGCCCATAGTGGGATTTTCAGAAATAATCTATCTGCATCTTTCAGACACCTAAAAATCTGGCTCTGAGTGACTTGCCAAAAGCACATAGTTGAGCCACCCATTTGTCTAGCACTGTCCTGTACCCAAAACACAGGCTCTGACTTCATAGGTGCTCTGGGGCTGGAGCACCCTTGGGGAAAGATTAGTAGGTGTGGTACACCCTCCAAGCTCATCCTCTGCTTCCCTCTCTCCCTACACTTTTTATCTGCTGGTGGCCCAATGACCAACTCCTCTCTCACCCTCCCAGTGTCTTGGGGGAAGAGGCGGGGCCAGAGGGAGATCCAGCACCCCTAGCTTGAAAAGAAGTTAGCAACAGTGCCCAGAACTGTGCAGAGAAGACCACTTCTTTATTGATCATAGGATCCAGATGGTGCCTCTTCTCTCCTGTTCTTTCCTCCTGCCCATCACATAGCCTTGGGACAATACTGCAGAGTAGAGTCTGCCAGACATTCTAGCCAGGAGAAGCAGCCAAAGCTGGGATCTTTGGACCTCTGACATTCTAGTCAAACCTACACAGTATTTTGCTGACTCTCTATCCTGCACTAATTGCTATTTGTTCCAACCTTCCTCCTCAAGTTCAGTCCACATCTGATCCGATCCTCCTTATTCTCCTTCCCCCCACCAACATATCCAGGGGCAGCCCGTGCGTATAGGCCGACTAGGCCATCACCTAGGGTGCCGCTATAAACAGGGCGCCCAATGATGACGTCACGCCATTGAGGGCTCTAGAGGCGGGGGCCCTGATCACGCATTCCGCCTGGGGCGCCAGCTGCCAACAGCCCGCCTCGGGCCATCCCTGAACACATCCCTCCTTGCTCCCCTTTCCCTGTCTTTCCAGTTAGCTGGTCCATTGATAAGTAAATCCACGACAAGGAGGGAAGGTACTAACATGCTGTGACGGACCGGGCCATGTCTGGGCACAACTGAGGACGTCCGCTCAGGGTGAATTGCTCAAATCCGGGGCTCCTTACAGCCCCCGACTGGTGACGTTTCCAAACAGGCCACAAACCAGTCCCACAGAGCGCTTCAGCTGCCTGCCTGAAGCCTCACGAGCAAAACCCCTCCGACACCCCAGCAATATCCGTGCTCCAGATGGCCCCAGGCCTATACACAGGTGGGGGGTCTTAGCACCCAATCCCACCTACTCTGAACAAGTTCTGTCCGGTTCCAAGAAACCAGCCACAGATCCCTGGTCAATTTACCCTTTGGACCTTGCCCACAAATCACGCTGGGCCAATCCTTTAGAATCTATATCTAAAGGTTTATTATTACAAGAAAGAAATGCCTGAGAGTAAGGTTATTAAAGTACAGTACGTTACATGCACCGAATCTCCCAGTTCTCGATGCAGGCTCTAGCAGAGATGTTGCAGCTGCTGGTTTAAAAGTTCTTATTGCACATCCTAAGATCAGGATGGGTCCACAGGTCTTCCGGGCTCTTCAATCCCTGCAGTGCTGCCTCTGGGATGAAGTGCTGAGCTGAGAACAAAATGGCATCTCCCACATGGCCTCTTTATACCCCCTTCCTGGCCTCTTCTGGTCTCAGCCAGTCACCTGGTCCTCAGCCTCTCTCTGCTGGCAGCTCTTGGGTCTCCGCCCTCCTGCTTTAGGTGTGTCCTTGGGCCATCAAGGGCCATTGTCCCACAGGGCTTTGCTATTCAGCCTGTCCATAGCAATGCTTAACCACATTCAGAGAAACATTCAGCTTCCACACAGACCACAGATTCCTACCTACACACCCAGACATTATATACTCACATAAATAGCGTACATAAGATCAACAAACGATAAGCTCCCATTCAATACCCCACATGGCTCCCCCCTATACCAATTTCTGGGGGGGTGCAGCAGCGATCTGGCTGCTTCCCTCCAATTCAGTAATGTGACACATGCTCTTTGCTTCCATTACATTGCTCATTCTTCCTGGGTGTTCCACTCCCTCCTGCACCCTGTGTCTGTCTTGTCTTACAAGCTCTTTGGGGCAAGGTCCATTTACTACTCCGTGGCCTCCACTGATAGAGGCCCTTAGACAATGCCAAAACGAACATTAAAAAGTCTCTGTCAAAACAGGGAGCTCTCAAGCTAGCGCGTAGCCATTGAACTAGGTTTTCTCTCTCAGATATATTCCGTTAAGTGCATGGCAATAATAGGTGATGGGAGCTGTTGGGAGTCATGTGCTCCTGTGGATGGGTCATGTGCCACTCTAAATTTTAATTGTGGGAACTGGCTGCCTTCATTCTACCCCCCATCCCTGCCCCTTCACCCCCACAAGCATAGGTCTCCTCTGACAATAATAAACTCCATCATACATCATCAGCATAAGATTGCCAACTTTCCCAACCAGACGGACTGGACACCATTCACAGCAATGGCTATGCAGGATTTGAACTTGCAGCTTGAAGCACAGAGTGCTGCTACTTGAGTGACAGGATGAGTGTAGGTCCCTGCCCTTCACATCAACATTTTACACCATACTAATCAACTTATCACAAGATAAGAGGGTTTCAAAACATCACTAAGAAAACTAACACGTCTGCAAATATGCAGCTGACCAGATTTGCCCAAAGTTTATTACAGTGATACTCAGATATCATTATCCAAAGGAACCACAGTAATGTGAATTCATTGTTTCTCTCTGTCATGATCTGTGCCTCCCCTCAGGTTTACAGCTGTGTCATCATTGGGGTTAAAGGCATAGCTTCCCACTTGAGTGCTCTCTTCACCTCCCTAGTCCCTCTTTCCATGTCCCAGTCCTTATTACTTATCCTCAACCTCGACAATACCAGTCGTTAAGTTCACTGGGTTCACCCCATTAGCAGGGCTTCCGCCCTCGCGTTGCTGCCCGGCGGACGGGAGGGGAAACTGGGCCCTTCCTCACTCCAGGTCCCAACCCAGGACCCTAAGGACAGGGACGCAACTCCCAGTCCGGTTGGGGGCCAGCTGCTGTAACTCACCAACCCTCAGGTTGCCTGTTGGCTCCAACACCCAGCCCTGGGTCACTTCCTTCCCTCTGTCGCGTCTCCAGTCTAGCCAGCCTCCAGGCGGTACCCCGGCCTCTCCTGGTCCCCGCTCCTCTGACCGGCTCCTTCCTCTCCTCCTTCAGCCATCCCTGTAGCTCGCACTTCCACCTCCACTCCTCCTCCTGGGCCGGTCTGGCCCTCTTTTATATTGCCCGTGAGGGGCCTCTCTGCCCCTCCCGTGCATAGCCCCTGCCCTCCTTTTGGCATCCCCCTGACATCAATGCATGCCCCTATGCCGCTCGCGGGGGCGGCATCAGAGCAAGCAGCACATGGCTGCGAAGAAGTCGCGCCTTCCCCGGCAAATGCCTCCTCAGGGCTCCCATGAGTGCGGGGCTTCAGGAACTCTGCAGCTACCACCGCCGCCGTGCCCGCAGCCCCATCACACTCGCTATGTATAGATATATTTTCTGACAGCAAATGACTTGCCAAGTATTATTATTTTACCAACTATAATTGGCTAATAACATAGTAAAAATGTTTTGACTGGTTACTATTTAAATCACACAAAGTTTTAATATCACGGGTGACAAAGAGTCACATTGAAAAGCCACTTGCAGCTCACAAACTGCAGTTTGAGTAACACTAGTTTATTCCAATTTTCCCTCACAGCAATCTACTTTTTCTCCTGCTGTAACAACTTTTTCTTATTATTTACAGAACTAAGCTATATAAATGTGATAGTGCTAAGAGCTAGCCTAAGTTTTTGGCAAGAAGATAGTAGAGAGAATACAGTGAAGCTCACACAACCTTCGTAATGTCTTGTTTCATGTCTGCTTACAATTCAGCTCTTCAGCAGAAAGACCTTGTGTCAATCACATACGACAGGATATTTGATTAGTCAGAACTATTACTGAATATTTTCCCAGGTGGAATTAGAAAACAAATATAACCATCATAAAAAAGTGTCATATTGTAGAATTTATTCTTTGTAAGTGAAGCTAATGCATTTCTCTTCCAGCCTTCATTTCACTGCATTTCTCACGGGTTTCCTGTCATCTTCATTTTTATTTGTATGCACTTTGTAAACATATTCAGATTACATCTAGGAACATATTTTTCAAACAATGGGCCTTTCAGTTGTGAGTGAAATTACACGCACAAATTTTGTGCCCACTTTTGACACTCAAGCTCACTTACAGGCTCAGTTCTGAGTAATGCCATGTGTTTATGGGCATACATCAACAATGAAACATGCTATACTTGCATGCACATCCGCAACTCATTTTGTGGAGGCAAAACTGAAGATGCATACACTGTGAGGTTAAAAACTGAGCCAAATCTCCAACCTTCTTCATCACACCTTTTCTTATCAAGGAAAAGAATAACATTGTTTCTCCAAATCCATCACTAACACTTTTGGAATTCCTGTTGAATAAAGATATTAGTACTATCAAAACACTGGTGAACTTTCTGGGGCTCAAACTAAGATTTGATTTTAATGACGGGACACTCTCTCTTCTCTTTAAGAGCTGAATTTCCCATTTTTGTCTAGATCTCTTATTACAATAAACAAAGCTCCTAGTTCTTTGGGAGTCATGAGAGGTGTTCAAAGTCTAACTTCAGCTTTCATTTTTGCAAATTGGGCTCATGTCTAAAAATTAGGCTGCTTGCATGTGAATCAATTATTTTTTCCTTTTCTTTTGAAAAGGAGTGTAGTCTGGCAGGCCTCTTCATAGAAAGCTACATTTCTAACCAATTGCAAGCAAGGCCTGCATCTAAACTTAAATATTCAAATAAAAGCCATTTCAGACGAGCAAAATGGAATCAGGGATTTTCCCAGAATTATTTAAGGTACAATTCAACTGATATTTGTGTAATTCAATACTAATGTTTTTAAGCGTGTATTTTAAGGATTGTTCAGGAAGGGTCCTGAGATGTCCCACCTCCCATTGTTTTTAATAGAAGTCTAGCTGCTCAGTGGTACCTCACAAGATTAGGTCCTTAATGCCAATGCTAGAAGTTTTAAAAAGGGGCTGTGATGGGGTGACAGGGGCCACGGCAGCTAGCCCCATTCCCCGCACTGACGCGCCGGGCGGCATAGCCGCCGGAGAGACAGGGCGGCTCTGCTGAGCCTGTTCAGTGGCGGCAGCCCATGCAGGCGTTATTGTACCCCGAGCGAGCCGCCCGGGGGCGGGGCAGCCGACGGCTCAACGCGCAGGCGCTGGCGTCCCTGGAAAAGGGCGTCGGCTTCAAAAGAGGACTCCCGATTGGGAGCAGCAAGGCGCAGGAGGGCACGGCTGAGGGGGACCGGGCCAGCAAAGATCTGGACCAGAGCCGACGAGGTGCCGGAGGCGCCAGCGGCGGATCAGCACGGCAGGAGGAGGTGAGCCCCCCTTCCCCCCGACAGGGGGAGAATGGACAAGGATTAGCCGAAGTGGAGGAAGCAGCCCAGGACAGGGTCAGGGAGACCCGGGGACTGGCGAGTTGCGGCCATGGCCCCCCCGGTCAGACAGCGCATCAAGAACGCCTACCCTTAGGGTCCTGGGTTGGGACCTGGAGAGGGGGAGAGCCCAGGTCCCCCTCCACCTCGGAGAACCCCTATAAAGACGGACAGTGCTATTGTGACTGGCGGATAAGTGTTCCCCCCTCCCACGGGGGAGAGCCCCCACATGGGCCAGACAGGTCGGTGTGTGACAGGGGCCCTCAATAGTCAGGGGATTTCCAGAGATGTTGAATAGGGATGGCTACTGTTGAAATTCAGGCTACTTATTCAGATGTCTAAATTCCTACCTTTGGGCAATCACATTTGACAATTTGGGTCCTGTGCAAGCTCATAACATGAATGCATGAGCAACTGAATATCCAGATGAAGGGAAAACCTATGAGAGGGGATGGTGGAGGATGAGCTCTTGGACTGTTCCACCACACATTGTCCAATTGGAATATGGTGTTTGGAACCTATAGAGCTAGGATCTGAGCACACCCTGGTGATGCATGAGAGGCTAGGAGAAAGCCCTCTGCCTCCATACTGGTTCTGGTGTCAAGTGCCCCTGCTGAGCTCCATCCCCAGACACTGTGCAGCACAAGTCCATTTGAACAGCACTACCAGTCTCTTCCCCTGACTAGCTTTTCCCAGAAAAGGGTCACACAAGAAAAACAATATAGCAAAGGGCTAAAAGCAGATTACATTTGCATCCTTCCAGCCCTCAGCCAACTCTCTACCCAGTCTAACTATTCTCCACCTTCTTTCCAAGCATGAACCTAGACTATACGGTGGCCTCTTTGTGGTCTGGGGATAAGAGAAAGGTCGAGGAAATGAGAACAATGCTGACACCCTTCCCATGTGAAGAATCTTCTCCCTGTTCAGACCTGGGAGCAACCTGAGCCCCAAATAATCAACCAATTACCAATTATAGGCCTCAACATAATCAGATATTTCTGAAAGTATCGCCTTAGATAATATAGATATAGATACATTTGCTATGAAATGTCTTGAACTGGAGTTTCTGCTTTGTTCAGTGATTCATAAAAATGTATATATTCAGCTGATTTTTTAAAAAGTGCAGCATCAACACTATAAAATAATTCTAGCTACATACAGAAATTTGATTCGGAGTTTGGGGGAAATAGAGCAACTTTTACAAAAACTATCATTTGTTTTACTTCTGTTCTCATGGACACTAAAGAGGAGACAGCACAAGATGCTTGTATATGCATTGGCATAACTAGTGCATTGCACTTTTATGCTCCAGACACTACTGTGAAGGGAAGAATGTAAAGACAAATGGAAGAAGATAATGATGCTAATAAGTCTCCTAGAAGATTATCATCACTAGAAATACATCCAGAAATACTTTGTAATTAAACAGCTGTTATAGGGATCCAGTCAGCAACCCTATCTCTGACTGTTGAACAATCGCAAGGGAAGAAGCACCAGATCAGCAATTCCCACACTATGGTAAATGTAGTCTGCTGAGCACCTGTTGCTGTTTTACACAGCTATTTCATCACATGGCATTAGACCTCCTATGTTTCTAATGCCTATAGTGAAATAGGAAATGCTATGAATACTTAAATGTTTCCTAATGTTACCTCTCCAGTGTAAATAAAGGCTACAGAATCTGGATTGATGGCAGATTGGGAGCTTGGATTTCTATGGGAGCTTTGCTTAATTAGGGACCCCAGAATCCAGTCCATAATTTAAAACAAAATCAAAAAAGAAAAGCAAACGAATTCCACCACATGAAGTTTGGGACTTCAGTGCATTCCCTTATGTGTTCTACATGGGTTTAATTTAGACCCTGATCCTGCAATGGCTTCAGTGCAAGCAGACTCTGTGCTCCACTGACGTCAACATCACTAACTTCAGCTTCAAGGTCAGTTTCCAGATGTAATCCAGATGTAGTAATCACATACAGAATCATAGAATCCTAGGACTGGAAGAGACCTCGAGAGGTCATCAAGTCCAGTCCCCTACTCTCATGGCAGGACCCAGTACTATCTAGACCATCATTGACAGACATTTTTCTAACCTACTCTTAAATATCTCCAGAGATGAAGATTCCACAACCTCCCTAGGCAATTTATTCCACTGTTTAACCATCCAGACAGTTAGGAACTTTTTCCTAATGCCCAACCTAAACCTCCCTTGCTGCAGTTTAAGCCCATTGCTTCTTGTTCTATCCTCAGAGGCCAGGAAGAACAATTTTTCTCCCTCCTCCTTGTGACACCCTTTTAGATACCTGAAAACCGCTATCATGTCCCCTCTCAACCTTCTCTTTTCCAAACTAAACGAGCCCAGTTCTCTCAGTCTTCCTTCATAGGTCATGTTCTCTAGACCTTTAATCATTCTTGTTGCTCTTCTCTGGACCTTCTCCAATTTCTCCACATCTTTCTTGAAATGTGGTACCTAGGACTGGACACAATACTCCAACTGAGGCCTAATCAGCGCAGAGTAGAGCGGAAGAATGACTTCTCATGTCTTGCTCACAACACACCTGTTAATGCATCCTAGAATCATGTTTGGGGTTTTTTTGCAACAGCGTCACACTGTTAACTCATATTTAGATTGTGGTCCACTATAATCCCTAGATCCCTTTCTGCTGTACTCCTTCCTAGACAGTTGCTTCCCATTCTGTATGTGTGAAACTGATTGTTCCTTCCTAAGTGGAGCACTTTGCATTTGTCCTTATTAAACTGCATTCTGTTTACCTGAGATCATTTCTCCAATTTGTCTAGATCATTTTGAATTATGACCCTATCCACCAAAGCAGTTGCAACCCCTCCCAGCTTGGTGTCATCTGCAAACTTAATAAGCGTACTCTCTATGCTAGTATCTAAATAGTTGATGAAGATATTGAACAGAACTGGTCCCTTGCAGAACCCCACTTGTTACACCTTTCCATCAGGATTGTGAATCATTAATAACTACTCTGAGAACAGATATCCAATCAGGGTGGTTATGCACCCACTTTATAGTAGTCCTATCTAAGTTGTATTTGCCTAGTTTATTGATAAGAATATCATGGGAGACCGTATCAAATGCCTTACCTACACTTTAGTATACCATGTCCACTGCTTCTCCCTTATCCATAAGACTTATTATCCTATCAAAGAAAGCTATCAGATTGGTTTGACATGATTAGTACTTTACAAATCCATGCTGGCTGTTCCCTATCACCTTATTATCTTCCAGGTGTTTGCAGATAATTTAGTTAATTACTTGCTCCATTATCTTTTCTGGCACAAATTAAACTGACAGGTCTGTAGTTTCCTGAGTTGTTCTTATTTCCCTTTTTATAGATGGGCACTATATTTGCCCTTTTCCAGTCTTCTGGAATCTGTTCTATCTTCCATGATTTTCCAAAGATGATAGCTAAAGGCTCAGATACCTCCTCTATCAGCTCCTTGAGTATTCTAGAATGCATTTCATCAGGCCCTGGTGACTTTCAAACATCTAACTTTTCTAAGTGATTTGTAACTTCTTTTTTTATTTTATCTTCTAAACCTTCCCCATTTCCACTACCATTCACTATGTTAGGCATTCCTTCATCAGACTTCTCGGTGAAGACCAAAACAAAGAAGTCATTGAGCATCTCTGCCATTTCCAAGTTTCCTGTTACTGTTTCTCCCTCTTCATTGAGCAATGGGCAGACCCTGTCCTTGGTCTTCCTCTTGCTTCTTATATATTTATAGAATGTCTTCTTGTTTCCCTTTATGCCTGTAGCTAGTTTGAGCTCATTTTGTGCCTTTCCCTTTCTAATCTTGCTGTTGCATTCCTGTATTGTTTGCCTATATTCATCCTTTGTAATTTGTCCTAGTTTCCATTTTTTTATATGACTCCTTTTTTATTTTTAGAGCATGCAAGATTTCTCAGTTAAGCCAGCATGGTCTTTTGCCATATTTTCTATCTTTCCTACACAGCAGAATAGCTTGCTTTTGGGCCCTTAATAATGTCCCTTTGAAAAACTGACAACTCTCTTCAGTTGTTTTCCCCTCAGTCTTGCCTCCCATGGAACCTTACCTACCAGCTCTCTGAGCTTACCAAAATCTGCCTTCCTGAAATCCATTGACTCTAAATTTGCTGTTCTCCCTTCTACCTTACCTTAGAATCATGAACTCTATGATTTCATGATCACTTTCCCCAAGCTGCCTTCCACTTTCAAATTCTCAACTAGTTCCTCCCTATTTGTTAAAATCAAATCTACAACAGCTTCCCCCAGTACCTTTTTTAACCTTCTGAAATAAAAAGTTGTCTTCAATGCAGTCCAAAGAACTTAATGAATAGTCTGTGCCCCACTGTGTTAGCTTCCCAACATATATCTGGATAGTTGAAGGCCCCCATCACCACCAAATCCTGTGCTTTGGATGATTTTTAGTTGTTTAAAAAAAGCCTCATCCACCTCTTCCGCCTGTGTAGGTGGCCTGTAGTAGACCCCTAGCATGACATCACCCTTGTTTTTTACTCCTTTTAGTCTAACCCAGAGACTCTGAACACGTCCAGCTCCTACGTCCATCTCCACCTCAGTCCAAGTGTGTACATCTTTAATAGGGTACATCTACACTAGCCCCCTAGATCGATCTAGGGAGGCTAATGAGGGCGACCAAAATTGCAAATGAAGCACAGGATTTAAATATCCCACGCTTGATTTGCATGTTCCCAGCCGGTCACCATTTTAGAAATTGACTAGCCCGAAGTAACTGCCTATGTCTACACGCGGCAGTGAAACAGGATTCCGAAATAAAGCCCTAAATCGAATTAGCTGGTATTCCTCCTGCAATGAGGTGAACGCCATTCCTGCTTAGCAGTCCTTCCTGGAATAGCATCCCGTGGTCGAGGAAGCCAAAGGCCTGCAGGCGACACCATCTTCGCAGCCAGGCATTAACCTCCAGGATGCACCTGTCTCTGCCTGGGCCCTTACCTTTGACAGGAAGGACTGAAGAGAATGCCACCTGTACTCCAAACTCCTTCACCCGTACTCCCAGAGCCCTGTAGCTCAGTGTCACACCTCGCAGTATCATTAGTCCCCACATGGATGAGTAGCTTGGGGTAGTAGTCAGAAGGCAGGATAATCCTTGACAGTGCCTCTGTAACATATGGGCAGGCAGCATACCTCCCAAGATGACATGTCAGGGCAACAGATGGGCACCTTCATCCCCCTCAGAAAAGAGTCTCTGACCACCACTATCCTACATTTCCTATTCACAGTGGTGGCAGCAGACCTCCCAGCCTTGGAAATACGATGCTTCTCCTCTTCTGTTGTAGGGGGTGATTCCTCATCTCCTGTATCAAAAAGAACATAACAGTTTCCTTCAACAAAACATCAAAGGCATCAGGTATCTGCAATGTTTCTTTCAGATAGTCTTTTTTAGAACTTGTAAAAGCCCTCTGGACTGTGCATAGTGCAATATTTGCTGATAATGACAGGCTATAAGAACTTGCATCCATGACTTGCAATTCAAATGAGTTATATCAGGGTGCCAACTTAATATTTCTCATTGTTTTTGCAGAGTTATTTCAATCAACTTTTTAAACCAGCCTCTGAAATGGTGCACTGAGATTTGGAAAACAAACATATACCTGAGGCCACTTACTTCCTTCCCTTTCTGTCCCATTTTAGACACTTAGAATAAAACAGACAGGATCCATTTAGGACAGAATAGTAAAATTTACCCCTGTGACTCTCTGTGTCCTCTCAGCCTCTACTCCTTTATTGCTGTTTTGGTTGGTCATATGATAGCACCTAGGAGTTCCAATCAAGGTTTCTTATTATACTCAGCACTGTACAGACAAGGGAGAAAGCTCCTAGTTAGCTTAGAATCTGAGGGGGAAATTCTCAGCCCTACTCCAGCCACGATGGATAAAAGGGACAAACCAAAGCACTCCTAATACCCCTGGATTTAGCTGTAGAAACTCCTCTGGTGTAGAAACAGAGACAGAGGGCTACAGTCTGTCTACTGTGGGTCCCTCACAAGTCTGGCATCAGGAGCCTGCTTGGGGAGCAGCGGAGGCAGCCATAGTTAAATGCTGTGGAGATTCAGTTGATGCTGCTGCCCATAGACCATAGTAACTTAGATAGTCCTTTAACAGTTATGCTAAGGGCCATTGTAGTCCCTACCATTTCTTGGCATTCCATGATTTTTGTGCTATTACCCTCTCTCATTCTGTGAATGGGAAATGGTGTCCCTGATTAAATGAGACAGTTTGGACCCGATCACCCACTGTTATTTCTTCATTCTTTTTTACTCTGTCTTAAAATAATGAGTTTGCTGTAAAACCTGTTAATACAAACTTTTCAGATGAGAACTTAAATGCACCAACTTCAGGCAATTCAGACTGCTGCTTCCCAGAACAACAATAACTTGGCTACATTACGCATATATATTGTGGGATCATTGTTGAAGGCAAATACTGCAATATAAAAACTGTATGGCATATGCACAAGGGAAATGATGAGTTATGGTTCTTCTGGGATCTATAACTTCCAACATCCTTATTTTCATGTGTGCCCCATAACATTGCACTCGGTGGAAGTAAGGTTTTCAGAAGGAAATTGTTAAGCAACCCAAAAAGGTTTCATTAGTCTTTGCAGTGAGCAATGTAGAAAAAGGAGCAGAATACACCTTGGGGATCCTGTGTAACAACAGGTCATTAACAATTTAAGACACTTCTGAGACATCAAATGGTGGTGTACTGTTATCGCTTTCAAAGCTGGTATGACTGGGGAAATTAATGCTAGGTCTGGAAGATATACAAAAGTAAATTTAATAACTAAAACCTTCCTGTGTTTCCATAACAGAAAATGCATTGGAAATGAAAGCCTTACAAACAGCAGGATGTAATGAAGACTGACACAATTAACTGCTAAAAGTAGACTTTAACCTGAAATCTGATTATAATGGGACTTTACGGTAAGGGATGATTATGTTCCTTCCTATTAGACACAGCCAATCAATAAGCAAGCTGTTTCTGATTCTAAATTACTAGTCACATATTGATATCACGTTTCTTGCATAGCTGTGTGAAGAGTTAAAGTGGGCCACAGTTTACTTTTCTTACCAGGAGAAAGAAACGGTTTAATAAAATGGCACGTATTAGCTCAAGCCAGGGCAATTTGCAAAATCAGGCTCATAATCTTTCCAAAGGGCTGACAAGATCTTCTGAGATGCAAATTTCTCCCAGCTTCTAACACAGCTGGTGCCGGGCACATTGAGACAGAGAGCCCAACATGGCTCATCCCCTGGGACACTTGGAATGGTAGTGACCTGACCCAGGGTAGCAGTGCGATTCTCTCTCTTTCTCTCTCTCTGTCTCTGTCACCCGGAGAGCTGTTTGGTAGTACTTGGGAAGTGCACCACCTCCCAAGTTCCTGCCAAAATTTTAATTGTTAAATGGGGTGACTCCATATGCCCCTTCCCTGCCTCTCTGTGTTTTCCTCCCTGAAGCCCCTCACCTGCAGGTATCAGTCACCCTTTCTCACTCCCAAAGATGCAAGGATGCCGGGGGGGGAGGGGGAAGGTTTTGGGGAATATTAGCATGGATAGGTAGGTCACTCTTCTCCTGCCACACACAGTCTCCCTGTGCTGGGTTGGTGGTGGCAAAGCTCCATAAGGAAGTGATCCCTGCAGTTACCGCCTTGTTGCAAAGGTAACAAAATAATCGTTTGTTCATTGAGCATTAAGCTTAAAACAACTGGGTTTTGTTTTGCCATGCACATATGACTCTAATGAGTTCCATCAAGACAAGTAAGAGAATGTGACACCACCTACCCTGTAATCTTAGGTGCTACCGTGATGTGCAGTTTTGGTTCAGAGCCCAGTCTACAACAGCCTGCCAACAACACAATGGCCTCACTCTGGTTTCACCAACTTCCCTATTCTTGCAGGATGACACTAATAGCCTTTCCAATTCTGAGTCATTGTCCCTTCAAAACAAAACAAAAAAATAAAAAAAAACCACAACCTCACACACATTACCACTGCAGCATCCAGTCTCTCTTACTGGATGCTGACGTGTTATATTCACTGCCTCTAAAGAAAGAGAACATGCACCAGCCTCTTTGTTTAGCTGAGGATTTCATCCTTCAGTTTAATACACTGCACTGATACGATTTTGTAATAAAATGAGAATAAGTTTATTAATAAGGAACAGATATTTGAACAACAACAAGAACAGAAGACACACATATGGTTACAAGTAAAAGAAAACAAAAACTACTTCAGCAAGTTGCAGTCTTTGTCTAAGCAGGTTTCTCACCTATAGTCAGTTCCAACTACTCTTGTTCTTCAGGCCAAGAGAATCCATTTTTCATGAGCACAAGGGGCACTACTTCCTCTTTGTCACCCAAGTGAGGGAGGCAAAAAACAGCTTTTGGCCTTTGCTTATATTTCCTCCAATCTATTGTCTCTGTTTCAAGGGCCAGGACAGCTTTGGGGGACAGAGCCTGCAACCCCACACTGTGATTATTAAGTGTTCTGCCCCTTCATTTGTTTAGCTTAATGTATTTATTTACATTATATGTAGATTTACTTTTCATTGTGCTCCTCACTCAGTTTACATTAGAGACACAGGAAAACAGGTGAAACAGCATTCCTCATCTAGTACAAGCTGGGCACACTCATTGCTTGTGAAATACCTTTTAAATATAAATCTATATCACACACACTATGATTCTTTATACACTAAGGAAGCGAATGGTTAACCAGATACCCAAGAGCAGCCCCATGGGCCACCACGTGTTCAAGATGCCAGAACTTAGTATGTAAGGAAATACGCTTGCAAATAAACAAGTGAAACAGCCAATGGATAAAACTACTTATACAATCAGCAAAAATCACAATAAAATTGATTGACATAAATTTCTTCATTACATTTACTCCCTTCTTTTTCCATTAGGTATTTGTTATTCTGCAGTGCAACGTCAGCACTACAAACTTTAATTTATTATAACACTACCCAATTGTTCAGGAACTATGAAAAATTCTCTGGGCATTTTTACACCACTGCAGGCCAAATGTGACGACCATATCATAAGTAAGACAAAGGAAAAAACTTATGAGACATGACAGGACACATGCTATCAGGGGAGGCATTAAACTTCAAACTGAAGGCAGTAGACAATAAATGCACCTAAAATATGCAGTAGTAGAAGCCCATGTTTGTTTTATTAGACATATTATGGGGGGGTTGTTTTTAAAAAAATGCTACTTACTAGATGTTACAAATATATATTATCTATATATATTTAAAGAAATTGTGTTCTTTTGGAAGGAGAGTATCTGTCTCCTAGGGTATGTGTACACTACAGTGTTATTTTGAAATGTCTTAATTCGAAATAGTTAATTCAAAATAAGTTTTCAAAATAACGTGTCTATACATGAAATGCAATTCAAAATAGCTTTTTGCTAAATTGAAATAGCACGTCCACACTGATTGGATGCTGAATCGCACTTAAGGCCAGCTGAAACCAGTTCCAGCAGGGCATCAGGTCAGTAGTTGCGTGGCGTGGCTGCTGTCTGAGGCTTGTGCTTAAAAGGATCCCCCTGGACAGCAGTTCTCAGCTTTCCCTGTCTGCTTGCCTACCTCGCTGAGGGACAGCAAAGCATTTTTTTTCTCTACCTGCTTCATTGCCCTCACTTGGGACACCACAGCACTCGGCACTATGGAGCCAGAACTGCCCCTGGGCACTCTAGTGCTTCTTTTGGATGTTTTGCTGCAAGCCTGGCAGCAAGCACTGGAGACTTCCTGGCAGCTTCTGCAACAGCCCAACCCCCAGGGTCCTCTTCTGGATCCCTCTGGGGGCCATGGAGGAGCAGCACCTGCACGCCAGCATGCCCCCCGCATCTGGCGCATGGTGGGATCACATCGTCCTGGAACGTTGGGGAGACCAACAGTGGAACCAGAACTTCAAGATGAAGAAGGATACCTTCCTCAAGCTCTGTGAGTGGCTCGCCCCTGCTCTGCGGTGACAGGACATGCACATGAGAACACGACAGGACACACAGTGGTGAGGAAGGAGCACTCTGACAGCCACCCCGGAAACCCAGTGACTCTCGGTGGTTTTCTGTGTCCCTCTGCAGGTGGTCAAAGCCATCAACAGAGTGCTGCTCCACAGAGTCATCCGCCTCACTGATGTGGACGCGGTCATTGAGGGGTTTGGTGCTCTGGGCTTCACTAACTGTGGGGGGGGGGGGCTCACCTGCCTCAACCTCTGAGCAGAATATTCCGCACGTGGTAGCAGCATTCTGTGTGCTGCACAGCTTGCATGAGCGGAAGGTGGACGCTTTCCTGGCAGCCTGGGTGGCAGAGGACGATCACTTGGCTGACATGTATGCACAGCCCTACACGGCTGCCAGCTGGGAGGCCCATCGTAGGACTGTCGGGATACGGGAGGCCTTGTGGGAGAGCTTCCACCTGACAAGCACTAAGAACCTCCCTGGTCTGCCCCACTGGAGGCTTGTGCCTCATTCCACCCTCACGACCTTCCACTAACTCCCTCTCCCTCCACCCCCTTCCTAATGTAAAATAAAAAACATTTTTTCTTAAACAAACTGTCTTTATTTAACAAAACTGAGGGGGGGGATGAAACTCTGGGGAGACCTGGGAAAGGAGGTGGGAGAGAAGAGGGGAAAACCTGGGAGGAGGGAGCTGGAAGGGGGAAGCTAGGGGAAGGGTCTCGCCATGCCAACTTTCTCCCAGCACTGCGGATGAGGGGGCCTCAGCGTCCCCGGGTGGATGGGGAGGAGGATGTGGAGATAGAAGCGGGAGGGGAAGGAGGAGCGGGAGCTGGTGAGGCAGCAGGTGCTGGAGCGGCAGGAGGCAGCATGCTCTGCACCAGGGTCTGCAGATGGGCACAGATGGCATGACCCTAGGCAAGCTGCTCCCGCCGGAACTCCCATTCATCCAAATCTAGTTCCACCCAGCGGTCGATGGTGCGGTGCAGGGCTTGCAGTGCCCCCAGGTGCTGCTCTTGGTACCCCTGCAGTGTTCGGCTGGTCCTCCTGTGGAGCCCTCGTGTGCAGGAGGATGTCCCGGGCGGGGTGGTGCGCCCTGCACATGCAGCTGGTGCGGCTGTGGAGAAAGAGGAGAAGTGGTCAGTTCTCCCTGGGGACACAGTGGGTGAAACCCAGCCCCCCTCTGCAAGGTGAGGATGACCGTTCCCTGCACTATCAGAGCCAATGTGCTTGCACAGAGGCCATGGTCAGATTGTCCAGCTATCCCCAGGAGTGGGAGCTGCCACGAGACTGCACCCATGCCCCTGTGCTGTGTACAGTGTGGCTGAGGTGGGGAGGAAATGTCCTCGGCCTCTGTGTAGAGGGGGCTTGTGAAAGGAGGGCAGCCTGCTGTATCCCACCCCGGGGTCAGGAGCATGTCATGCCTCCACACACACACACACACACACACACACGGCTAACAGGCTAAGGCCCCTGTGTGGAGCCACCTACCCAGGAGTGGCATGGCACATGTTCGCACGTGCACAGGTTGCTGCATGATCTGTGGTAAGCAAGGCCCAAGCATGCGGTCCCTGGTCTCCCTCCCCGCCGTGCCCCTTCTCCCCCATAAGGGGACAGTGTTGGCACTCACATGTTGTGGCATCCATGGATGACCCTGGTGAGTCGGCTGCTGGGACAGCTCGAGTCTGGTGCCGTGGCATGCTCTGTGAAGGTTCCTCCTCCATGGCTTGATCAGGGCCCTCTGCTCCCTGCTCGCTGTCTCCTGGGCTGGCACGAACTGTTCCGCCCCTCCAGGATGCAGTCTAGGGCCTCAAAATAGGGACATTTGTGTGCCCCTGTTGGGGAACTGCACCATGTGGCCCTGGCATATCCCTGCCGCAATTCTTTAATTTTCATGCGCACCTGTTCTTTGGTGTGTATGTGGTCTTTTGTGGCCATGGTGACAGCTATGCGCTGTAGATGGCCACTATGTGGCTGTAGATGGCCGTGTTCCTTCATCTAGTGCGGAGATCATGGACGTTGGAGGCCTTCCCTCAAACCTCAATGAGGTCCATGATCTCTGCACTAGTCCAGGAAGGCGCCCACCTTCTCCGGCCCCTGGCTAGCTCCTGGGAGCTGAGCTGAGGGACTGTGTGGTGGAGGGCTGGCTCATACTGGGGCTACTGGGTCAGGATCATATTGGGGCCACTGGGTCAGGATCAGTGACTGCTGGCTCTGTGCTGGCAGGCCTGTAGCTGGCACATGCAGTGTGGCCAGAGTCTACCCCTTTAAGGGCTCCAGGGCTGGGGGAGAGGAGAGGAGTTTTCCTGGTTTGGCCCAGAGTGGCCACCAGAGCTCCCTGGGAATGGCTGGAGGCCCCCTATTTTGAAATAAGCATCTACAGAGCACTTATTTCACATTAGCTATTTCAAATTTGGCGTTATTAGTCATAGAATGAGGTTTAACTAATTTGAATTAAATGCCTGCCTGTGCAGATGCTATTACAGTTAATTTGAAATAATGGCTGTTATTTCGAATTAACTTTGATGTATAGACATACCCTTAGGAACATAGCTCCCATTAGTATAGTTCTGAACACATCACGATCTTTAAAATATTTATTTCTCTACCTCTCAGGGGTGCTTTGGACCTTCTATAATCCCCATTTTACAGAAGAGGAATGGAAGCACAGAAGGACCAATGTCACACATGAAGTGTGCAGCATAATAGAGAACTGAACCATCTTCCAAGTGCCAGTCAAATGTCCTAATCACTGGAACATTATTTTCTTTCTAAAACATAATGATGTTTAAGAGTTGGGACTTTGACACCACTTTCCTGTGTAACACGAGCAAATAACTGAATTCTATGCCACAATTTGTTCAAATGGGTATGTGTTACCTCCCTCACAAAGAAGTTGAGGATTAATTAATGTTTGTAAAACTTCTTGAAAACTTTGTATCAAAGTGTTCTAAGAGCTAAATTCTGTTGCTGAATGTTAATCAATAGCTTCAAATTACACATTCTTGTGAATAGAGATGGATGTAAACAGAATCAAAATGTACATAGGTGTCATAGCACAATCAGAACTCTAAAATGTGCTCTGAATTCAAGTTTTTGACCAGACAGCCATCTCTGTATCTTAACTCCTCCCAAGTCTAATAATACTTTGAGATGGGCACTTCAGTCCACATCACCACCCCATTGGTTAGGTTGTACATGTGCACACAAACCACTGCAGCTGTGCTGCTATATACTGTAGACATATGCTACAGTGTAGAGCTGTAGGACAGATATGCATTAGAACTATAGATGAGGTTCTCCCTTCAGTGCAGTTAATCCACTTCCCCAAGAGATAGTAGGAGGGTCGATGGAAGACTTCCATTGACTGAGTACGGTCTATACTGGGAGTTACGTCAGATTACTCAGATGTATCCATTTTTTACAACCTTGAATGCCATATCTAGGTCCACCTAACTTTTTACTGTAGCCCTGGCCTCAGTGTCTGCTGCCTTCCAATATTAGACAAAAGACAACAACATATTCTGCCATATACAAGAATTCAATTGAATTAGAATTCAATAAACTTCCAAAAACATAAATGCACAAGTAGCAACTGGCAATGAGCTGTGAGCATGAAACTGCCATTTATAATATACATAGAGGTGAGATGGATCCAGGACTCAATGTGACCATTTGGAGTTATGCCTGCCTCGCCAGTCCAATTTTATGAAAATCATGTTGTATTTCAGCCTTCATTTTGAGTGTAACCTTAATTATATCCTTCAATGTACACTGAAACTGCCATGTTGGATCACATCATCACTTTTTAGCTACTGAGCCTGGTGCCTCTGACCGAGAGAGACCAAGAGGCCATGAACATTGAATGGTTTTATTTATCAGAACAATTAACTTACTAAAAAGGGGAGATGAGGATAAACGAAGCTGGTTTTCCCAGTTTGTCTCCAGGAGATGAAGAAGACTTTACTCAATTGGGCTTTGAAGCCAATCTGTGAAGGAGGGAATAACATTTTAAGAACAGAGTCTGCCCTAGAGTCTCTGGCTCTCTCACAAACTCAATTTTCCAAGAAACAGGACTGCAAGAGGAAGAAGGAATGAGGGGCCTATTCAAATCACACAGACTGGGCGCAAGGGCTTATAGAAGAGGTGAGCATAAGGGTGTTTGTTGTTTTTCAATAGATATGTATGTCTTCTGTACTAAGGCTAAAGCAGGTGTGTGTTTAAGTTCCATTGTAAAGCTTCTGTGTGCCTAAGTTCCATTGTAAAGCTTTTGTGTGCCTTACTTCTTTGCTATGTATCCTCCAGAGAAAGTTAAATTATACAAGGGAGTGTCTCTGAAGGTGGAGCTCTGGCGAGTACATAAACTATTGAGGAGACTTGGAAAGTTCAGCACTGATGTTGAGGCAGGGCAGCTGGACAACAGAGGTCTTCACCCTGAGAGGTCATTTGAGAAAGAACATCTGGACTCTGTTCAGTGGGTTTGGAAGCACAGGGGACCCAAAGGCTGGGTACAGTCCAGCAGTCTGGAGGTAGCAATGGAGGGGAGATTCAGTCAAGTCTATAATGCTTGTTAACCCCTGCTACAGTCAGACAGAACTGCTACTTTTGCTACAGCATTGCTACAATTCAAATTCTAGGCAGGACCTCTTTATTTCCCCTCAGCAACTAGAATTCTGATGGGTAAATCGGCAAGTACTGCAGTACAAATAGTCACAGATTATCAGTGTTGGAAGTACTCAGTCTTGTAACAGTTGTTTCATATAGATTATATATGGATTTATGCACCACAAACTGGGAGGGAAGGCTTAGTTTGCAAAATAAGCCTTTATTGTTGGGCATGACCCTGCAGTCCTGGGTGCAGATCTCCCATGAGCTTTCATGGAGGCAGACAAGCGAGTGAGGACTGCAGAAGACTGTTTCATACTGCAGATTCAATTATTCCCACTTCTAAAATGAATGTACCACCAACCGCTTCTCCTTATCAGCCTGTGCTTTTTTATACGGTCTGATTACATACTGTAAAAGTGCTAGAGTTGTACCTCTGTATTGTAAAACTGGTATGTGATAACCAACTACTTTTAATGAAAAATAACTTCTTGGCCTTCTGAAGATAACTGTCATTGCTGAAATATTTATCAGATCTAAAAGCTGGCCAGCACGCATACACATCCAGAGATACCCACAATGAATTGGTTTTGGCACTCTTGTCCCTGTATAGTCATAAGTGAATATAAATTTGAATTTAGTGGCAGTGATTTATGTTTTCCTACCAAGAATTTTCTTATTTAATATATCTTGGAATCCAGAGACAACTGCAATGGTTTCAGCTGTATTGATTGCCCTTACAGTACTGAGTACTTCTTATCTATCCACCTCAGTTGTTCCATAATTAGCCACTCATCATGAGAAATAGAAGTGTGTCATTTAATTAGCATTTTTAAAACATCCATATTAATCTGTTGATGTTTTTCCCTGCAGAATGCCCACACAGATTTACAGAGATATGGTTTTGCATTGTTTGTTTGTTTTTCTGCATCACTGGACTGGAGAAGAATCACAGCTGCTCACAGGTATTATTCACTGAAAGATTTTGCTTAAATTATTTAATGACTTCTAGTTTTAAGGGACCCAGATTAATTATTTAATCAACATTCTGCTATGATTAATTGAATGTTCACAAATTAATTAAAAGCTGCTTACCTTTTGTCAGTTCAATAGCTTCAAAGGAATCTCATGAGAAATGGCAAAATACATAGTTCAAAAAAAAAAACTCATCTTCACTTCAAAAAAGTCATGTCTAGGGCAGAGGTTTCCAATATTACACTGTAGTTGATGGTAACATGGCAGATCGCTTTCCAGCATTTTGAATTCATAGGCTGTGCTTTGTAAATCCAGTAATCACAGCAAAATCATGTGGCAGTCAGGCAACTGTTGTCTGTTCTTCCATGTTTCTGCTATGGTTATTATTCCCATTGAAGGACTATGTGGGAATCCAGTATTCATTTACATATGACAGTCCTGGTACTCTATGTTAATACTTTAAACTGTGTGTGCATGCAAGAGAGAATATAAATAAACATATTTGAAAGTCCCAGGCCAAATTTAGGGGAGGTAGGTACACAAATCCCATTCAAATTCAGCCATGAGCAGGGATGACAACCGTGCCAGAAAGGAACAGCCAGCCTCAAATTCGCCTGTACAGACACAGGACAAGCAGGATTCACTGGCATACTATCTGGGCTGGGGTCATGAGACATTTAGCTGTTGTGGCAACTGTGGATATCATTACTGTTAAAATTATATATAAAGAATTTAAAAATCTTTCTAAACTACTCAGACTTTTAATTGGTTAGGCTGGTAAAAAGAAGAGAGTTTTTACATGTTTTCCAAACTTACTATTATTATACATTGTTCTCATGGGAAACTGGGGAAGTGTGTATGAGACTTGCCAAGCCTGCTAAGATTTGGACGATTTAGCCTTGAAACTAACAGCAATGCTCTATGACCCATTAGCCTGCAAACCTTTCTTTTGCTGCTAATAGGACTGACAATTGTAAAAGCCTTGGCCAGTGAGTTTCAGACTTTCTTTGAAGGAAGACATGCATTAAAGATTTGAAACTAATTATAAAAGTGACCTCTTTCATAAATATTGATGGATTAACAGTGTTGATAGTATGGTACAAGGGGCAAAAAACAGAAACACTCTTAATATAAGCAAATTCCTGGATTCTCTGAAAGGCTGTCCTCCACTCTTATTGAAATCAGTGGGAGCTGAGGCCATTCAATACTTCATAAAAGTAGCTAAGTGCTACAGATCAAATCCCATAAAATGTGTGCCAATATTACAGTGTATTTGCTGGCATGGGAATTTTGTAATGCTATGATATAAGCCATGAGGACATGCACTGGATAAAGAGGTACGATCTATAGTACAAACCCCTATCCACCATGGGCCTGACCTTTCTGGTCAGCTTTTACTCAAAGCCACCTTAAACAATGGGACTATAGACATGGAATACAAGATCAGGCTGTGTACGGTTACTTATGTCAATCCTTACTTGCTAGAAACTTCACTCCTTGTATTGACTTTCTCAGTTTCTTTTAAAGAGGATGAAATAATAGGGCCATCATTCTTGTTCAGGTCACTTCAGCTGAGCCTGGGACCCTTTGATAGGAAGAAATGTGCTCTCTGTAGTTGCTTAAACAGCACACAGCAGCCAATATATTAAAAAGGTTGCACAAACAAATTGCTTTTTTTCCCCCCTGTTTCTTTTGCATTTAATGCCAATAAGAGGCTATAGTGACTGGGATAATAAATGACTCCTGTCTAACATGACAGGTCCCCTTAGTTTCTCAGGGTACCATATGCAGTTATGCTGAGCACAACTTTAGTAGAATGCATAAGCCACAAGTAGGCAGTTTACAAAGAACACATTGGTAGCTGTTTTACAGGCTACCTACCAAAAAGGCTAGATGGTTAGCAGGAAAGAACACGTGGAAAAGGTATAGATCACTAGCTTCCTTTGCAGAAGTTGTGTTTGAGAAAGCAGTATTAGTATTATTTTATATTTGTATTGTATTGTTATGCTGGGTCTTGGGTGAAAACCCTTCGAAGATGATGGGCATAAAAGCCACCTTCATTCAGAACAGATATCAGAAATAATTAAGGTTCTTTATAGAGTAAGAAAACCAGTATTCTTTCAGCTACAGAGTATTCTGGACTGGGTTTCTCTTCAGAATTGAATATTCATTGGAGCAGGAAGACTCGAAACTAAGTCCAGAAACGGCCCAAGAGATTTGCTGGCTAACTTTCACCCCCCACAGGCTGAGTGCTAAAAAAAATCCCCTACTAGCCAATCAGCAAAGTGCAAAGAGAGCTAGTCAGAGTGAAGCAAAAAGACGGGGGAAGGCACAACTACCTCAGAAAGAAGGCATCAAGAGCAACCCCTACCCTTCCTCACTTGCCCCTAGAACCAGTCCTGGGTCTCCCCTTCTCCCAGGTGAGACTTCCATAGCCCAGTGGTTAGGTAAACACTCTCTCACGCGCTCTCTCTGGTCCAGTGACTAAGGATTTTATGTAAAGTGGAAATGTTTAAACAAGAGAGACTGAGAGACCTACCCCCAAAATATCCTACCACACTGTGTGTCAGACTGGCATACTAGGTCCCTCTGGGCCTCAACGCTGACTAATATTCAGTTGAATTAGTCCGACTCACCTGGGGACCATTTTCTAAAGAGATGTCAAGTTATAACATCTGTACCCCTTGTTTTAAGGGTATTTTGAGTTTTCACAATAATCTGTAATTGTGAAAGGCCAGGTCTAAAGCACAGACCTAAAAATCAATATAATCGAGTCACTCAGTTAAGCCAACCTAATCCCCCATGCCGTCAACATAGCTACTGCCTCTCAGGGATTTTGTCTACATTTAAAAGCTTAAAGCACAGCCATGCCAGTGCTTTAAACTGACAGTGAGGTCATGGCATGAGTGCTGGGAGTGAGCTCTCCCAGTACTTTATGAAAATCACCTTCACTAGAAGAGTAACAACAGCTCCCAGCACTGTAGCCTTGTTCATGCTGGTGTTTTACAGTGCTATAACTTGCTGCACTGTGGTGCGGGGGTGTGAATTTCTTCACACCCGTGAGCCAAAAAGTTAGTGCTATAAAGCAGGGGTGGGAAACCTAAGGCCCAGGGGCCAGATGCGCCCCCCAACTTACCTGAATCCAGCCCCCAAAGCTTGGGGATTCAAGGCAGGTGCTCCAGCCCCCTTATTCCCCCCACCCCCACACACACCATTCCCTATGGGGCTGGAGCACACTAACCTGAGCCCCCCAAGGCTCTATTGTGTGAGAGGAATGTGGAGAATGTCTTTTTCCTTCTAAGTCAGAGGCCACCTCAGTGAGGGGTGGTTTGTTTTTTATTCCTTCTCACTTGTGGATGATCCCCAACTGATTTTTCTGTGGGTCAGCCCCCTCCAGCCCAAAAAAGGTTCCCCACCTCCGCTATAAAGTGCCAGTGTAGACGTGTCCCCACTAAAGTTCTACAGCAGCATGGCTGCAGGGCTGAAGCACTGCAGGTAAAGAAAAGCCCATAGTCCAACAGGAAAGAAGCATACATGAATGTAAAAGGCTGGCTTACTACAGGTGTTAAAAACAACAAATGGTCTGGTAGCACTTTATAGACTAACAAAACATATAGATGGTATCGAAAGCTTTCGTGGGCACAGCCCACTTCTTCAGATGACCGGAGTGCCCACGAAAGCTCATGATACAATCTACAGAACATGTTTTGTTAATCTATAATGTGCTACCAGACCATTTGTTGTTTTTTTCTGTACAGACTAACCCAGCTACCCCCAAAGCTACAAGTGTTAAGTCCTCCCCATCAAGAAGGCCCATTGAAACCAAATGAGCCAGTGTAAAAAGGCAAGCATACCTAGGTGGCAAGATAACCCAGAGTTCTCCTAGGGTCTGTGGCTCCATGGTTAGGCTTTAGACTTGATACTTAGTTGATGAAATACAAGTATAGAACTCAGAGCCAGTTTGAGGGTTGTGCCCTTCCACTTAACTGTCTACCCCGCGTTTGGTACTCACACTACCAAGCCACCACAGGATAAAATGACACTGCCTTTCAGGCTTAACTCCAGGAAAGGGTGCATAGTTTTAAATCCAAATGATGGTAAGTGCCTAGCTCCCTGTGAGGGACAAAATTTAGGCTATACCCTGCTTTAGACAGGTCTCCAGCAGCATGCTGGCTTTTCCTCATCCCAATTTTAGACATGTTACTCCAACCACGGAGCGTATAGGATACTTGGGTGCTTACCTCAAATAAGTGAATTCTGCTAAATGGCAGGGTACCTAGAAGTTGGAACTCCAGTACGGGGGCTGTGTCTAGACTACAAAGTTCTATCAGAAAAAGATTAACAAATTGCAAACCACTATTTGCGTATCTTTTTCTGCTTTTCTTCCTAAAGAGGCTTTTCCAACAATTAGCCCACCTATACAGGGCCAATTATCGGGAAAAAAGCCTCTTTCAGAACATCCCTTCTTCCTCATAGAATGAGGTTTACAGGGATTCTGAAAAAACACGTTTGCTTTTCTGAAATTTTCCTTGGACATGGTAGAGCTTTTCTCCAGTATCCCGGAAAGACTCTGCAGTCTAGACATACCCTGGGTGTTGGGACACCTACATTTTCCTCAGAGGGTTCTCAACCCCTGCCCTACCCAGGCTCCACCCACATTCCACTCCTACCTGTCCCTCTTGTTCTCACCCCTACTCTGCTCCTCCTCCCCCCAAGTGCACTCCATCCTTGCACCTCTCCCTTCCTCCCTACATGCCACTGAACAGCTGATTGTGGTGGGCAGAAGGTACTGGGAAGGAGGGAGAAGAGCTGATTTATGGGGCTTTATCTGAGCTCCCACTATTTTTTTGCCATGGTTGCTCAATGACTGCAGCAGTCATGGAGTGAGAGCCTGTGTACCCAGGAAGTATAGTCAGAGCGCTTTGGTACAGTATGCTAGTTTGGAAAGTGTCTTGGAACTGTGAGTAAAGGTACTGGCTCCTGTTCTGATTCCTACTGTGTTCAAGGACACAGGCAGTGGGCAAAGAATGAACACAAAACGGGATGGCATCAAAGAAATTTGAATCTGTTTTTAAGTATGTGCTCTGAGTTTCTGTAAATGCAGAGTAAGAAAAAAATGTCATTTTAAAAGTTTCTAAAACAACGCATCTCACTGCTTATAATGAACTGCTCCAACAAACAAACCTCTGCAAGTAGTTTTCCTTCCCAAGAAAGTATATAGTGCTGAGAGTCTGATCACCTATATAAATCTGAACTGAAATGCTAAGGCTACAGTTTTTTCATATTTCTTTCGCCCAATTTGACTGGTGTAAAGGGGCATAAAAGCCAGTGGGGTCTAGCCACATGGGAATTTGCCTAGCACTGGAAAGTCCATGTGTGGTCCAGACCTAGTTAATCCTGGCTGTTGGAAAGGGCTTCTGAGGTACAGGGTAGGTGAATACCGAGGCTGCTACAATTGGACTAGGGGTCAAACACATCCAGTGATGTGAGTCTCATGCTGGAGCCTAAAGCCACTTTTCTTCTCCCCTTTGCTGCAGAACTGGTGTTCCCACTTGGCTCATCTCAATGGTAAAACTAAATTATTTTTAGTTAGTTTTATTTGTGCCTGCTCCAAAGCCATCATATAATTTGTTAGTGCTTTTATAGGGACAAAGAAGATCCCAGCAAGTTATAACAAACATGTTACTACTTTGAATCTAGTGCATTAGCAGATCTGCATGGAGCAACTTACCTATACAACCTAATTCATACTATTAGTTTCTTTCTAGGGGCTAACTCCTGATAGCAATGAATTTTAACAAATTTTGCCATTGACCATAGATTTCAAGGGGACCAGAAATTGGCCTCTGAGGACTTATTTTTATTTTACTGCTAAATGGGGAATTATATCCTTGTCTTCTCCCAATGTTCACTTTAAACTTTTTACATTTCACAATATAATTTTAGTTATAACGACAACAAAGTCTAGCCTGAAAGGCAATTTTTATATGCAAAGACACATTTATGATCTTACTTAGATGTACTTACTTTTCATAGAGTTTGGGAAGCCTCAGAAAATACTAGTACAGTAAAATGTGTGAAACCCCATTAGTCCGTAACTGCATATGATTTCTACCATAGCAGTATAATTTTAAAATGCCCTTTGGCTGAACTTATTGTTGAGCCTACAATACAACTCAACGCACTCTACAGATGAGCTCATTTTTGTATTTGAATTGTAGAAAACCAAAGGAAGATCTTCATTTAGGCAATTTCTCCCAGTCTACTCACCCTGCGCTATACATATCATGTTATTTGCAGATTAAGGGTGGCAAACATTGACCCAAAGCTAACAGTGTTATCAGAACATACAGGGTCAAACACTGCTCTCAGATCATATACCCAATTAGCTTTGTGGGAGTTCTGTGTACAATTGTGTTGTTCAATCTATGAAGTCCAAAATTGCTTAGTCTTATCTACTGCACAGATCACTTTTCCCCTGGTGCCTACCAACATAGCACTCTACTTAAACTGAGGCCCTACTAGAATACACAAGAGAGGAATATTGCTTCCTTGGATGCTCAGGGAAGGCCCCACAAATTTGTAATTTGCTCTCCAACCATACAAAACTTACCTCTTTTCCCAGGCACTTGAAAATTGCCTGGGAGGAAGAGGAAGGGTATATCAGCATTTGAATTGCCTTGTTTGCCTGGAAAGGCATCCTCTAGTAGTATGTATATAAATCTTAAAACAAATAAATATCTGAGAGCAGAATTCAGTCAGTGTGCCTATAAGAAAACTATAGGAATTTACCAGATTTTATTCTTATAAGGAAAAGCACTGATATGAAGACACCTGCATTCTGGATCCTTACTCTGGCTCAGTAACAAGTCTGCATCCAAGCATTGAGCATGCGCGCGCACACAAGCAAGCATGCTACAAAAAAAAAAAAATCTCCAAATTATTGTACATGGAATTTGGTAAAAAGAAGATATATCACAACCAACACACAGGGAATGCACAACTAAAATAATTAGATGTTATGAAACTTTTAAATGACTATGGCAAAAGCATAGCAGAAAGAAAGTTGGTAAATCTGTTCTACAAAGAGTAAAGCAAAATTGCCAGGATGTGTCAAACTAAAGCCATAAAATTACCTGTCCTGGAGAATAGTAACCTGTGTGTCTAGGTAAAGTATGAAAAGCTTAATCAGATAGTCACATAACTTTAACAGGATCCTATCTTCAATAGAATATTTATTAGGAAAGCAGTGACCTTTTGTTGTAGGATTTAAATACAAGTTTTGGCAACTAGGACATGTACTACCATGTCTAAATTCTTTCAAATCTCAGGACTATTTAAGAAATTGAGAATTACAAACCTAGCAGAATGTTACTAAATTGCCTGATGGTCACAGAAAAGGAAATTGTACATATTCACACTTTGTTTTGTTAGTCACAAACATGTCCTTGTTTGAATGACTGTGTTTATATTTAACACAATTCCTCTTCATTTTAAAGACCCAGAGGCTTCAGCTAAAAATATCTCAACTCAGAGTTCCAGAACTTCATAGTTAGGTAAATTTAATATTTTC
This sequence comes from Pelodiscus sinensis, assembly GCF_049634645.1. NCBI lineage: Eukaryota > Metazoa > Chordata > Testudines > Trionychidae > Pelodiscus > Pelodiscus sinensis. The sequence goes on along the minus strand of NC_134716.1, from coordinate 44,513,805 downwards.
AACTATTGGTAACTTTGGCCATTCATGGGATTGCTATTTTTCTGCTGTTATGACAGGACATTTATATGTTAGGACAGATTGAACCTCTCTAGTCAAGCACCCTCAGGACCTGACTGGTTCCAAACCAGAAAAATTGCTGAACCACAGGAGGTCAATAGCGTCTAGCAGCATTACCAGCACTTCCACTGCTTACTGGGCTCTTAGAAGACATTTAGGAGTAAATTAGAGCTAAACAACAGCACAGAACACTGAGAGCCAGGACTGGTGGCTCCAAACAACCTTTATTGATCAGCAGGAAACTTGATAAGTGGACATACTGCTAACTAGAGTCATGTCAGACAACAGATGTTGCTGGATCAGAGAGTTGCAACCTACATTTGTATTTTCATAACACACAGGAGCTTCTGTCACAACCAGGACCCCATTGTAGTAGGCAGTATACAAAACAACAACAAGATTATGATCCTGGCACTTAGGACAAACATATTAAGTGATATAAAGTCCCAGTGTATGAAACCATATGCCTAAACCAGCTGCTCAAAGGCAAGAAAGGACTTTCTTTATGGGCAGGTCATTCCATAATAGTCTCAGTCCAAACCAATATAGCAATTTCTACATTTCCTTTATTATTCAAGACAGGTGAACTGAAAGATTTGGTCCTGGACCTAGATCTCACATTTGAGGTAGAGGAGAACAATTCTAAAGCAAGATGAGATGATCACTTCTTATTGTAGGCCCCAAATTCATCAAAAATCTGAAGGGATAACATGGTTCAGTTTAGACTTATTTCTATTATCCAAGAATAAAGAAGAATTAAGCTTATAGCCCACGACTAGGTAGATTTAGCTACTGAAATTAAACAGAATGCAGACAGAACAAAAATAATTCTTTATCAAAGTGAGTACTTCTAAGTACAACTACTCAGCTTCGACTTGAAGTTTCATTTTTTTCAGTTGTTTTGCATAGAGATAAATGTATTCTAAAAAAGAACCCTAGCCATCACATTTAAAATTGTTTATTTCTACATAGTAAGAACTGGCAATGCTAAATCATTCATGTACTCACTCAAGAAGTGTAGTGAAACATTTATAAAGTGTGGAAATCAGATTCATTGCTAGCAATCAAATGAATACATTTAGTCAATAATATGCTGATAATAATGCCCTGCCTAGTGAGGAAGGGTCATAAGGGAAACTCCAGCAGCTGGGCCACAGCACGAAGCAATTTTGAATTTCTCTTATTGATACCAGATGAAAGCAACTCTATTGTGCCAAATCAGATGATGCCAAGCTCATAATGGGTGTCAAGGAAAAGAAGCACTGCCAGAATCTCAAACACATATATTAATATCTTTGCAATGGATATGAAAGTAAAATAGCATAAAAATATATGGAATACAATTAGTCATGCGATATAAGAAAGGCAAGGCTACAGTATATGCACTATAAACAGCTAGATAAGTGATCTCTCAAAGAAATTGCTGCATTCACTGGAGAAAAATAGGCTAAATAATTCATCAAAGCATAAACTCATCTGCGTTTTATGTTCCTTTGCTCTGCATGTTTTGAAGTTCTCTGATAAACATTTTGCTCAGCTGCTGTGAGAAAGAAATTAGAAGTGGTTGTAGTCCCTGTCTCTTGGCAGTTTATTCTTCTGTGTTCATTCTTCTTTTTTCCTTTAAGTGCAACACAGCAAACTCTTTAAGATCTACCCAATGAAACTGCACCAAAGGTAAAACATTTAAACCCAGAGCTCAAGAGACAATAGCCACAAATCCAGGCAACTCACTATAATTATATACCACAAAACCCAGCAATCTATATAATATGACATTTTACTGGGCATCAAGAAGGCTTTATTAGTTAATAATGAGAATTGTTGCTCTGACTTACAAATACATCTCTAGCCATCAAAAACAACATCACCCTGCTGCACTGAAAGAATCCCTACAAGCCCCAGCTAGGGTAGTATCTGTCATGTTTAAACTAGGTATTCTTAGATTTCTTCTCATGTGCTCAGCTTCTCATCAGAATGATCTTGTTGGTGCACTAGAGTTGTGTCTCAAGCTAATTTCAGGAAAATGTAAGCTAATTAGCTACCTCAGTTGCAGAATGTCCTTTAATATCATATTGCTATTAAACTATGGTGTCATAACATTACTTCCATGCAAGGCTGATTAAAAAAAAATTACCATGTACAATAAAAACAGTCATTATGGGCCTAATTTGCTGACTTTGAACATACGATGGTAGTACAGCATGAATAGCATTTGATGCCAATGTGGCAGTTGCTACATGCAAATACAGAAAACAACTGTACTTAAAACTAAAATAGGTAGAAGGTAAAAGCACTGAGGTTTACTTCTCCCTTTCTGTGCGCCTTTTAAAAATTATCAGAATATACAAACCCCATTCAGGGATGTTTGCTAATGCAGTCTATTGGGCCAAATTAATTCCTGGTGAAAATCCATGATCTGTCCATGAATTTTGCTCATTTAGATGGCCTACTTACGTGTCAGGTTAAAAATCTCTTTAACACACACGTACACACCCCAATATATTTCTTTTTCAGAAGTGGCACCCATCAAGCATTATTAACATGCTCATTTTTCATAAGAGGAATGAAAAAATTAAGATTAAAAACTTCTGTAGGCATCACGATTGGTCACAAAAAATACTGGTATCTAGAAGAAAGCATTAGTGCCATATGAAGCATCAGTGAGTCAAGAAATCTGCATGTTAACCAAGAAACAAACTGGAAGAGCATTAAGAATGGGTGAAGAACAAAACTTACAGTGCTTCTGCATCTCTCACAGTTTCCTTCTAGGCAACATGTAATGCACCAGGGAATTAATCTCTTCTAGGGATGTATATGCTGATCAGCTGAAATAAATGAGAAGCAAAAGATTAAGACTATAATGCAGAAAAAAAAGGAGGACCCAGGCCTAATTTGACACACATAAGTAGTCTATTGACATTAATTAAACTACTCACATACTTCTAGTTAGGCACTTGCTAAAGTCTCTTGCAGTAACAAGGCCTAATCTTCCTGGTATTAAGGCTTCTGATGAGTTATTCCATTTTAAAACTCAGTTAGTTTTGGATTTTGAAGCTGTTACCATTTTAGGACTGGCAGGCACTCAGTAATATGGTAATTCCCAAGTCAATTAGCAGACCACTTATTTTATTAAAAGAGGGATTGTTCTTGATATTTACATTGTAGGAGAGCTTATAATGTGCTAGCTGAAACAAAAAACCAGACTATGTAGCACTTTAAAGACTAACAAGATGGTTTATTAGGTGATGAGCTTTCATGGCCCAGACCCACTTCCTCAGATCAATTGTAGAAGAAAATAGGCATGACCATATATTATATACCAAAGGGATACAATAAAAAAAAGTGAACACATATAAAAAGGACAAATCAAATTTCAGAACAGAGGGGGGATGAGGGGATGGGGAAGGTAAATGTCTGTGAGCTAATGATATTAGAGGTGATAATTAGGGAAGCTATCTTTGTAATGGGTAAGATAATTAGTGTCTTTGTTAAGACCCCGGTGTAAAGTGTCAAATTTAAGCATGAATGACAGTTCAGATGATTCTCTTTCAAGTCTGGTGTTAAAATGTCTTTGAAGCAGTATGCAGGTAATCAAGTCCTTGAGACAATGCCCTTTCTGGTTGAAATGGCAGTATCTTTGTGATACTGTCTGATATCTGTTTTGTGTGCATTGATTCTTTGGTGAAAATCTTCCCTTTGGTATATATGGTCATGCCTATTTTCTTCCACTATTTGATCTGAGGAAGTGGGTCTGGCCCACGAAAGCTCATCGCCTAATAAATCTTGTTAGTCTTTAAAGTGCTACATAGTCCTGTTTTTTGTTTCTGCTAGACTAGACTAACACAGCTAAATCTCTATTACAATAATGTGCTAGGTGATTTCTAAATGCATAAGAGGAGAAATCCTGGTTTCATTTAACTGAATGGGATTTTTTCCATTGACTTCAGCAGGTCCATATTACAGACCCTGCATGGAAGAGCACAAGGCAAGCAAACAATAAAAGACAAAATTTTAAAGCAAAAATGTCAATGGTACACAACACAGAAGTTACTTTTTTCTGAAAGCGATGTCCCAAATCTCTTGTGAGGTAGAAGTTGTTCAAAGTCCCGGTATAGTAACTGGATCTCTTTGAGCTAAACCCAACACCCAGACAGGTCTCCCAGAGTCAGTGGTGAGTTACCAGAGTCTAAGGAAAGGTCCACCCACACTATTCTAATAGCAGGTTCAGATTCAAAAGTTTAACATGTTGGTCTATGTTGTAGTAGCAGATGTTTGATCAATGTGAAGTATTTCTCCTTTTTGTTTTGACTCCTTTAATCACGGTGGCCCGTGGACTAGTCTCCAAGCTCCACTGTTAAAATAACACATAGTCCAGTAATGGAATTTTCTTTCTTAAAAAAAGAAAAATAAACCACAAGTAAAACCAATCTTAAGTTGTCCAAAGCACAACGTTGGGGTCCTCAACAGGTTTGTTCTCTAATCAATTGTCAAGAGCAATAGGGAATGGATATAACCTCTGTGAATACTGTAAGAGGGAAAAGAAATAAACATTGGAGGCTAACTGTCAGTGTAATAGCAACTATTTCACACAGCTTTACTAATATACCAGCTTTCAGTGAAAAGGATGCAATTGAGGACTTTTTGTAGATGTTATTTTTTTCCACTTTCCATTTTTGCTCTGCTGTTGTAGACAAATATATATTTTTAAAATTCCATTGTTTTGTCCTTTTTTATTAGGTAAACATTTGTTCAGGTTGTTTTCCCTCTTGAAAAGATCTGAAACTAACATGCTTGTTTTCCTATAGTAATTTCAATTTAGCTAGAACCTTATCCTAACAAAACACCTTATTTGTACAATAGCATCAGTGGCCATCATAAAAGTGCTAGAAACTGTTCAGATAGAATTTTCAGGTTATATAAACACTGCAAAACATCTATTTCTAGCACTTTGCTTATATTCCTTAAAACAAAGCCAAGGTGTGGCAGCTTTTTATTTTTAGAATAAATACAAAAATGCCTTCAAAGTACATTTTACTGTATTTATTCAGCCTGAAAACAGTGAAAATAATGTGATTGTTCAGATGACCAATCAGAGATTACCACCAATTACAGAAACACATTAAGTAGGTCTGTTTGTTTATACCCAGAGGCAACCATTTAGAATGATGGCAGAATTATTATACTGTATATTAATATGCATTTGAATGCTCATAAGGCTATGAATGCCATGTTCTGGGAATATTTTTCTCTTATTAATTTATTCTGCAAACTAGCAATGGGAACACAAAACTTTGTCATAAGGATCAACTATTGGTTTCTATCGGTCAGCAATGTACTAGTAAATTTAAAAATATAGACGGGGATACATTATTTAGGTCTGGAGGAACTTCCTCTTTAAATTCTAGCTATTTAAAGTAGATCACATTTGCATTCTCAAAACCTTTTAAATGAAAAAAAAAATCAAAGTTCAATTCAAGCACCTGTGCTTCTAGGCAGTGCAGAGCCATGGAGCTTCAGGAACACAGAATTGAATAGTTTCTAACTCCTACAGAGGAAGAAGAGGCCTAGTGAATCCTTGTAGTTGTAAAGCCACAGAGCCCCATGCCTCAAACCTTCAAAATCTTCTGATTGGAACCCAGCAACTTTGTCTCCATCGTTATAGATCATATTAATCTCACATTTGGCCCTCTTTACAGCTAGCACATTGTTCACAAGCCGATTTTGATTTTCTGTGTATAGATTTGTACAGCCAGGGAAGAATGAGGCTGAATGTGTGGTAAGGAGGGGTTATTTCCAATATAGTGATGTTATAAAGTAAGAATGTACCATGTCTGTGGTAAGGAAAAAGGAAACAGATAACAGGTATTTACCAGATGGAAGAGAAGATACAGTTACAACTGCCAAGTCTAAACAGGCTACTAAGCTCAGTTGAACATGAAAGGCCAATCCCATATAGGCATGCTGGGGGAAAAAAAGGCTTCTCTTGAGGAAAGTAAGTAAGGGCTAGGAAATCATCAAAAAGGCTGCTTTGGTAGTGTGTCAATCACACATATTGTAATAACACATTTACATCAGTATTAAACAGAATGTTTTGTTCAAAGGGGAAGTTAAAATGCAAGTTATAGTTCCAAGCTGGAATAAAGTGGTAGAGAACTGCTCATTTTGACTCCCATATAGCAGAACAGCTGCAGCTCTCTAGAAAGCAAACACTGTAGGCACTTAGGCAGGAAAAAATGGCAGGAAACAATAGGTAATGAGATGCAGGTACTATTGACGAGTGGGTCCCTCAAAATCACCAGGAGACATTTTTTCCTTTCTTGGTTACACTGGCAGTCAGAGAAGTGCAATCTAAAGAAGATGCAAAGGAAGTTTTAGAAGAAATAAGCACTTTAAACAAGGAAGATAAAGAAGCATCAGAAGCAGATAATGCCACTCTTTGCTGTAATATTCTGGTCAGTTTCTCAACCAAGTGTGTGCCTCTATATTTCCTCCTCAGAATCCAACCAAGCTGCTTATTAAGTACTTGTTTGAAGCAGTTCACCACCTGTTTGCTTTAAATATTTCATGTCTGTTTTATGAGTGATATCCTTAGTCACAGTTCTTTAACATATGGAGCATAATTCCTTGTCCCTCACCAGATAACCAGCTAATTATGTAGGGTGGAGGGATGAAATTATTGTTCTTCTTCACTGGGGCTCTTAGTGTCCATTCCAGTAGGAGCACAGACAGAGCAGCAAGTATTCCCTGTGGCTATCCAAATACAGGTGCTGTGATTGTGGGCAATCTTTACATGCCCGTAAAAGAGGAGAAAGTCCTTTCTCCCTCTGCTGTGTGACCACATAAGGACTTGCTGCAACCAAACCTGAAATTATTAATCTGCAAATCAGGTTAACACTGACAATTGTCATTATAGTCCACACAATAATTCACAATTAGTGGGGATTTCATGTGTATCCTAATCGCTGCATGTTAACTACATTGCCAAAGCTCAGCTACTTAATGTCAGACAGTTTGCTTGGTGGAATGGCATACTAGGTGTTGTATTTTAGGGTAACAAGTAATAGCTGTAACAGAGATGATTGCTAGTGTGAGTAAGATGGCAATTAAGTTTATGAAATGTGTAAAGTGTCCAATACATTTTATCACAAAAGGCATAGAGAAAGATAATTTTTATTACTCTGCAGTTCTCAAACCGGTCCATCAATTATACTTTTTGAATACTGTTGAGAGATAAATCACCATGTACCCAGGAAAACCTTCATGGCATTTTTATTGTGAATTTATGATCATGAATGATTAAACACGAGCAATGCTTTTGGATTTATCTTCTGCCTGCACTCTCTCAAATTCCATACTTACTTTGCATTCAGCAAAATGCTGGGCTTAGTTCTGGCCCATCCCTTTTGTGCCACTCTGGTAATGATGGATGGCTGTCCTAATAGGCAGCCAAGGATTCTTTTTATGTAGGGGGAATCCCCGGCTGGAATAACACCAGTGTAACTGGCTCTGTGCCCCATGCAGGGCTGAGTTAGATTGGCTCCTATAGTCTTGAAGGACTGCTCTCTGTGCCATAATTGAGAGCAGCAGCTACAAGAACTTCTGAGTTATGTCGTAGGCTGAATCAATCCCTGGTTTGGCCAAGGATGAGAAGAGTGAAAAGTTGGTTTGGAGCCCCTGTTTTCCTCCTCCAAACCGGGTTTTATGTCAAGCACAGCTCACTTGAATCAAGTTGTGATGGAACAGTGTACTTCATAATAAACTGGAAATACTACTGAACAGGGAAGTGTGCACACTGAAGAGTATTGTGTCCAGTGGTGGGGCCCCCATTAAAGAAAGGATGTGAACACATTGGAGAAAGTCCAAGGGAGGGCAACAAAAATGATTAGGGGGCTGGAGCATGTGAGTTACACGGAGAGACTGAGGGATTTGGATTTATTTAGTGTAGAGAAAGCAAGAGTGAGGGGGGATTTGAAAACAGCTTTCAACTACCTGACGGGGCAGGGGGTTTCCAAAGAGTATGGAGAGAAACTTTTCTCCGTGGCAGAGGACAAAACAAGTGGCAATGGTCTCAGGTTACAGTGGGGGAGGTCTATGTTGGATATTAGGAAAAACTATTTCATGAGGGGGTGGTGAAACTCTGGAATGGGTTACCTAGGGAGGTGGTGGAATCTCCAACCATAGAGGTTTTTAAGTCCCAGCTTGACAAAGCCCTGACTGGGATGATTTAGTTGGGATTGGTCCTGCTTTGGGCGGGGGAGGGGGGACTTTGACCTCCTGAGGTCTCTTCCAGCCTTAAGATTCTAAGACGTAGTTATTTACCTTTCCTCCTCCTCTACTTTGTGTAGAAGGGATATATGACACTGCTGGCAAGCCAACAGTGAATTTACTAAAAAGCTGTTGCAACTTGTATGAGTTCTTTTCAGTGTTTCCCCTTAAAATACCAAGTCAAACTTCAGGACATGACCCTCATTTTCCAAACTCTGCAAGGGGCCGTTTTCTAGCTCGCAGTCATGAGTTCCCATAACTGAAAATATCAAACTGTCACACTGAAGGATAAGACTTAAGAGTTAGACACAGAGCTTTTACAAGAGCTGATCCATCGATCTGGAACTCAGCCCTTGAGGAGATTTGCCCCCACCCTGCCCATAATTCCTGAATTTCTTTGGATTGAATAGGGTTTCTGAGGTTCTGAACCAATCCAGATCACCAAGTAGTTTCAGGTTCTGATCAAGCTGTAGGCCAACGATCCCCCCCATCAAATCACTGCCAACACTGACCTAAGCTCTTGTTTGATTTCATGTCTGAAATTACTTGTCTCTCCCATCTACATAATTAATCCTCCAAAACACTTGTGCTGTTGTGCCAAAGCAGATGAGTTATTTAATATGTCCTATAGACACATTATGAGCGAGACTGGTCAAAGACTTTGCACAAGCATGCAAGGATGACACTGTGCATGGCAGTTTGTCAAAAAAGGAATTCTCTGCTTCTCCAAGCAACATGACTATTCCCGCTTAGTGTTCAAGTGCTGTATCTTCGCCAACATGCTGATTGGGCCAGTAGCAGGGCATATATTCTGCACCTAGTCCAAACATAACACACTGGCTCTGCCTCCAGAATCTCTGTAATTCATGGGCATACAATAACTCTTGAAGTTCCACTAGGGCAGTTCTCAGACCTTTGCATCACTCACCCCAACCTCTTCCTTTTTGTATTGTCACAGTTTAAGCCTGCACACACTGAAACTGCTCAGTGATTTGTCTTGTATATTTTCACTTAACTGTGAGAATTTTTTTTAATGTTCTGATTCAGAGGCTGATTGCAGTTACATGCCCATAAACCTGGCATAATTCCATTAACATAAGATCTCCACAAGAGTAAGCTGTCTCCCAGAGAGATCAAAATCCAGCTCACTTTTTAAAAGTCATAATCCAATACTGCAGTGTTTCCCAAACTATGGGCCGTGGCCCGGTACCAGGCCGCAGGAAAAAACTACCGGGCCTCAGCGTGCTTGCTGAGGTGTTCTGCACTGCAAGAGTGCCCATGTGGTGCCGGGTCCCACAAGCCCTAAGCAGGCCTGGGCGGAGTCTGCAGCCGGATGTTCCGGCTCCCGGCAGAGTCCTAGCTAGGGGAGGGTGGCAGGAGAAGGAAGGGAGAGCCGGCCACCGGAAGCAGCACTGGACGGGGGAAATGAGGGCGGGGCAGGGAAATTGGGGAGCTGGTGGAAGCAGAGCTTCCGGGGGGCACAAGGTCAGGGGTAGGGAGCTGGCCGGGAAAGATGGGGGAGGAGGGGAGAAGTGGCTGCCGGAAGCAGGGCTGGACGTGGGCAGTGGGGCTGGCCAAGGGAGATTGGGAGGAGAAGTGGGGGGAGAACTGGATGTCCAGGAGGGGGTTGGGGGAAGTGGGGCTGGGCAGAGGCGCAGCAGAGGGAAGCGTGGGGGGAGTGAATTGGCCGGTGGGGAGAAGGACTGACCCGGCCATATGCAGATCTCGGGGCACTGCCCCCAACCCCCGCAAACCATGACTTAGTCCAGCCCGGGGATTCTATTGTCCCCCCCCCCCCCCACACACACACACACCCTCAAGTAGTTGCAAACTGGCTGGCTGGTAGACACACTCATGCAGCCTGAGCACATTTGCCAGCCAGGTAGTTCGAAACTACTAACTGATGCATCTAGTAATAATAAAAACTTACCTAATAAAAAAATACCAGATGTTATATGTCTGGTATTTTCTCAGTTTGTTTTTTATGTGTTTATATTTTTGGGCTGCAAAAAACAGTACTGAAAAAAAAAGGGTTCCAACTAAAGTAAAAAGTTTGGGAAACCCTGATATAACCAACTTTCTGTCTGTTTTACAGTTCCTTTATACAATCCATATTCTTTAACTTGCTGGCAAGAATATTGTGGGTGACTATATCAAAAGCTTTGCTAAAGCTGACACTGGGGTTTTGGAAGGACCAGAAACAACTTATGTGAATATTCATAATTTGATTAATGAATATGCAAATATGCAAATGAGCGTTACTGGTCCTCCAAAAGTTTGTGAATGGATTTACTGGTCCCCGTGTCAAAAAGTTTGGGAACCCCTGCAATACTGTAGGACTCCCAATGCTCTGCGCAGCATGGAGGAAAGGAATTTCACTCAGATAACCCAGAGCTTGGGTAATAGGTAATTCAGGGTAAGTCAGGGACTACTCGTCCTCCTCCTCCCTGCAGTCCTGTAAAAGAGGCTCTGCTCCACTCACTCCCTATGCTGAGGTAGGAGCCACTCAGCAGCAGCATGCCTTCTTGGTAATGATGAAAAGGTGCCCTCATCCTCACAGTCCCAGCTGGGGTCTCTGCTCTACAAAACAAACCTCTAGGCTGTGTCTACATTGGTGCGATCTACACTGGCCTGTCTACACTGGCCGTGAGTTCTTGCACAAGTACGCTGACGTTCTAATGTATGGAATCAGTGCTTCTTGCGCAAGAACTCTGATGCTCCCACTCAAGAATAAGCCCTTTTTTTGATCTGAGGAAGTGGGTCTGGCCCACGAAAGCTCATCATCTAATAAACCATCTTGTTAGTCTTTAAAGTGCTACATTGTCCTGCATTTTGCTACAACTGTTCTTGTGCAAGAAGCCAGTGTAGACAGGCAACATGAATTTCTTGCGCAAGAAAGCCCTATGGTTAAAATGGCCATCAGAGCTTTCTTGCGCAAGAGCGCATCTACAGTAGCATGGATGTTCTTGCACAAAAGCACATCTCTTACGCAAACGCACATGCCATTGCAGATGCTCTGTTCTGGAAGAGTTTTTGCGCGAGAACTCCTCCGCAAAAGTGTTCTTGCGCAAGATCATGCCATTGTAGACATAGCCCTACAATATCTGAATCCCTTACATGTCCTCTGGACCTTGCATTGCATGCTGGGGGACAAGGCAGCGAGTTGGATAACGCTGAGGTGCAGATACTTGGGTGTCAGGTAGTAGAAAGCATTCTGCACACCACTATAAAAGTATAAATAAAATTCAGCTGGCAGGTCAGAGAATGGGACACGTGTAATGGAATGTGTTTAGTTCTAAGGGTAGGCTTTCATCTAACACTTGGGTTTTGACGGCCTTGCAAAGGGCAAGAGCCTGCTTTTATTGAATGGATTTGACAGTTGTCAAAACAGGATTTGAGATGTCAGAACTTCATGATGACTAAACCGTATGAAATGCAAAGCAACTCTGTCAGGTAGAAAAGCAAATTGCTCTTTTTGAACTTCTAGAATCGCCATGAACTTCAGAAGACAGTGACAAGAGTTTGTAATTAACACCATGTCAGCTCATGCACCCTTTCGAAAGGGAATCATGTGAGCAACTAACACTTACTGATTCTGAACCAAAGATATTTCTGGAAAAGAGGGGCTGTGTGGAAAAACATGATTCATAGCCACATGGCTACACATCACCCTGAGTGCCCCCAATTAAGACTAAATTGCAATATTCAGCCACAGTTGTGAAGGGAGAAGGAGACATTAACACTTCTGACAAGGCTAGCAGTCTCAGAAGTGATGATGAGCCATAGCACCCCTCCTGGCTGCTGGCAGAAGTATTTGCTATTGTAATTAAACAGGTGTGGGATGGGGAATCTTCCCCTTCATGTCCCCAGCTCTATGGAGGCATTATGCATTTGAAAAAGCAGGTTGCTGCCAGAAATTAGAGCTCCAGCTGTGCAAATCTTTCCCCTCCTAAAGACGGCTCAGTGGTAGGAGAGGTATAATTGAGTCCTCACCATACTGCAGGCAAAAGATCGTCTGGGATCTGATCCAGAGTCCATTGCAGTTAATAGAAAGAATCCTACTGATTTCAATGACACTTTAATCAGGGCTTCAGTGTCTTGAAAATTCTGCTGAGAAAGCATGAAAAGCCTTATTGCATTGCAATAAAAGAGTGGAAGTTGAGAGAAGTTGTAGACAGAGATGTTTGGGGCCTGTGGCTGGCTGCCTATTACCTCTGCCAGACTGAATAACAAGCCCCTGGAACTGAGTCACTGAACACGCCAGGGAGAGGATGAAGACAGAGCGTCTGAGTCATATAGCAATAATTTCTCAGGCTGAGTATAAAAAGCCAGTTGAGTGACTTAAAACAGAAGAATGGAGCATACTTCCGAACTTGGTAAAGGAAGCAGAGGACCTCACCTAAGGCCGTGGTGATAAAAGAAGGTGGCTGCAGTAAGAGGTATGTCAGTGTAATGTTAGATTAAATTGGTAGCAGGCAAGTAGTCCAGAGGATAATTTAATTTAGATAAAAAAGACAGAGTAGTCTCCTGTGAACTCCTATGAATACTTTGGTCTAATATTGGCTGTGGGTTTAGCGTGAGGGTATTGTATGGTATTAGAATCCTGGTATATACAGGAAGCTAGACTAGATGATCAGGGGGATGGGCATCTGGTGGCTTAGGCAGGGGAAGGCTCTGCCTTCCTAAACCCTCAGCCCATACTCCACCCCCAGAATGCCTACTATAGGAATTCGGGGGAGGAGTATTGTTGCCTCCCAATGCCTGTCCTCCTCAATGTTCCTGACCAGGGACACTGGAACCACACGACTGCCTCTCTACCCCCAATGTCCAGGAGCTGCACTGCGTGCACGCTCCCCTCATCTCTCTTCCCCAGCCCCGCGCTCCGGGGAGCACTCAGCATGCTGTCCCACTTCTGCCCCTCTCTAGTGCCCCGGGGAGGCTGGGGAGCACTCAGCATGCTGTCCCACTTCTGCCCCTCTCTAGTGCCCCAGGGAGGCTGGGGAGCACTCAGCATGCTGTCCCATTTCCTTCGGGGGGGGGGGGGTGACCTCCTGCCGTCCCCAGTGCTCCACGAACTGCACTGCACACATGCTCCCCTCACCTCTCTACCCCTCTCCAGTGCTCTGGGAAAGTTGGGGAGCACTTGGCACACTGCCCCACTTCTCTGCCCCTCCGTGATGCTCCAGAGAGGCTGGGACACACTTGGCACGCTGCCCCATTTCCTTCTGGGGGGGGTGATTAGCAGGGGCGGATATAGGGCAGGGCGAGCGGGGCAGCTGCCCCGGGCCCCGTGCTACAAAAAGCCCTGCGCATGCACCGTGGCAAAGGGGGGGCCCCGCAGAATTATGATGCCTGGGGCCCCGCAAAACAGTCATCTGCCCCTAGTGATTAGTACACTGCCCTGCCTCCACCAGCCCCAGCTGCAACAACCACCCATGATCAAGGGGTCTCTTCTGGCCTTAGACACTATAACAGAAAGAAAAAATACAAAAACAAAAGGGCTATGTCTACACTGCAGGCTTTTTGTGCAAGAACTGTTTTGTGCAAGAGTTATTGCGCAAAATGTCTTGCGCAAGAGCACGTACACACTGCCGTGTGCTTTTGCGCAAGAGCATCCCTGGCAGTGTAGATGCTCTCTTGCACAAGAAAGCTCTAATGGCCATTTTAGCCATAGAGGTTTCTTGCGCAAGCAACCCCTGTTGCCCGTCCACACTGCCTTCTTGCACAAGAGCTGTTGTGCAAGAGGGCTTATTCCTCATGGGGAGAGAACTAATTCTCACACAAGAAGCCCTCTGTTCCAACTCCTTACTGTAATTGTACTTGCGCAAGAACACGTGTGCAGTGTAGACATAGCCAAGAGGAAGGTGTCCCTGACAGGGTAAAGAGGAGAGCTAGAATTGCATTGACAGTTAACATGAAGTGAAGAGTGCCCCAGAAATGTGCTTTCATTAGTCTGCCCTTCCGGGCAGACAAAAGCCTCTTTATTTTTAAAGTTTCCTTATACTTTGTTTACATACATAGGAAATTTAAAGAAAAAAAACCCTAATCCTTCAACAATTGTGCCACTGTCATCATGGCTCCACAGGGAGCTAAAGTTTGTCCTAGAAAAAAAATAACCAATAGAAAAATGTGGTTTGGTGTACGACTTGAAATTCCACGGGTGAGGGGTAAGGGAAGTGAGTGTGTGAAATATTAAAATGTCAAACATAAAATGAGTAGGTTTGATATAGTAAAATGAGAGGGAAACCCACATCTTCACAGCCAATACTCCAAAATGCCTCCACTGTACTCCTTTCTTTAATAAAAAAAAAAAAACCAACAATCCTGAGAAACACAGTTCAGGATTATTTTGTGCTGTGCCCCTTCTGCTTCATTGTACTCACTATAGAATTTTCTTAATGGTCCAGATCACAAAAAATCACCAATCAGAACTGACACTAATTGGTGCCCTTAATGGCACTACGAGCGGAGAGACTAAGGCTTAGGCATGGCTCAGTGGTTGCCAACCATCAGTAAATTCACAGACAGTCTGTAAAAAAGAGCTAAAATTGGACCTGTCCATAAAATCTATAAAAACATTTAGATGTCTGTTAAAAAAAATACCTGGCTTTGCAGTGGAGCTCAGGAGTCCCTCCCCTTTAGCCCCTGAATGAGCTCCATGTCCTGGGGCAACTCCAATGAATCTAGAATTCCTGGGGAGGGGGCAGAGAGGGGAATTATCCTGGTGGGGGCTTCCTTTCACCTGCTGCTGGCTGGCAGGGGTTGCTCTTCTCCACCTCCAGCTTTGAACTCTTCTTTGGCATCACTAGCATCAACACAGCAGCAACTTTTGGAGGGTGTGCATGCAGCACGTGCCCCTGCCGGACTGCCTGCTGCTGGAGGAGGCAGGTGACAGGGTTAAGCACGCCAGGAGTAGCAGGCTTCCCACCAGTACTGCACACAGGTACTGCTGGTAGCATCAGGTCCCAGCCAGGCGAGTGGCTCCTGAGTGGAGTGGGGCCTGGAGGAGAGATGGTTTGGGCCCCAGAACTAGAACTGTCTGCATGCCTAGCCGACATGGTGCAGGTCCTCCTAGCTGTGTTTTGGGTTCCCTCCTTCCCTAAGCTGCCTGCTGCCCAGCTCAGGTTGCTGGCTGAGCTGGGGTTTCACAGGTGCTGTCATTGTCAGCTCAGCTAAGAAGCAGGAGTGTTGTGAATAAAACATTAAATATTACTCACTTTTGTCTTTCTGAGCTGTCATGATGTCATGTAAGAACATGGCCATAAAAAAAAGTTTGATTGTTTGTAATTTTTTTTTTCCTGATCTGATAAATCATTTTCAGCAGTTGGCAACTCTGGCCCCTATTTATTATTGTTACAGACTGTCTGCACTGCTTCCTGAAAACAAAGGCATGTCCCAGTTCACCAAAGCTGGGTAGCTAAGGCGGGGGGAGAGAGAACTCTTAGCAGGGTCAGACATCTACTCCCTAGTTATACACATCATGAAATCACGAGCCACTTTGCCACAAATCAGAGAGCTTTTCTGTCTCTGCACAAGATGAGCTGTGGGGCTGGACCATAAAGGAGTTATAAATACAGTGTGTGATTTGGCAGATTATATGAAGAAATTTGCCACTACGTTTGTGTACTAGTAATCAGTTAAGTTTGTGATTTGAAAGATTTAAACGGGTATGAAGATCATGATTTTGTTCTCTTTTAGCTTTTACAAGGTGGGACAAAAGCTGCATAGTGGAACCAATTTACCCAGATTTGTGCACTTTATATTACAGTCTTCCCTCACATAACAAAATGGTCATCGGAAGTCTCTCCATGCCCACACAATAAATGTCTCAGTTACTCTGAGGTTACATTTGGAGAATCTTTGCAGCTTCTTCCTAAATTCCTCAAGTGCCATGTTCAGTGAATACTCCTAACTGGGATAGGAGTAATTAGTACCCTATTTTGAAAATCCTTAATTAAACATAGTCCATTTAAAATAAAACACTTTTCTTATCTTAAAGAGAGTTAATAGGATGAGCTTTACTAAGCCATATTGCAACCAGGTGCAAACTGTTCAAACTTGATATAATATGCCACTACTGAATTTCTCTTTCTCCTGATTGGCAACAGGTCACATGTTGAGTTTCCACAGAGCATCCCTAGGTTTAACCAGCCAAAGAAGGTTTTCTACCTTAGAACAGATTAGTGAGATGGTACAAATTCCCAGTACACTGAGGCCACATTCCAACATTTCTATATGCTCTAGGTAAGTCTCCAATTACAAGGCCAAGCTTATGCTAACCATAATATGATTGATAAAAACATTTACTTTATTCAGTGAGAGATTCTAATAAGCCTATTTTTCAACTCATTATCCAAAAATATTTAATGATGGCATCCCAATTATCTTCTGTATGAAATGGAGTCTGCAACAAATTTAAATAATGGCTTTTTCAATTGTCCTTCCTCCCCTTCTCTCCCCCCACCTCCCAACCCTTCACATTAGAGTTGCTTTAAGCATAATTTTTATTATTAAGTTATCTGTTGGAAAGTGCAAACAATTTTCTTGATTAGACAGCTTTCAACCACATTAAGCATCAATAGTTTAACACAACTTTTAATAATAAAGCTGCTGCAACTCTAAATGATTTGTTCACTTAGCCTTCTTAGGTTTTAGCGCAGGACTTTAAAGAACAATATCAAAGAAAGAATACTAAACAACACTTGCTCCACCTAGTGGTGCTTTGCTCAGGAAAAAAACAGCACTATATTAGTATTTTTGTTTACGATTCAGTGCGTATGAAAATAGATCCTACATTATATCAAAACAGGAGTGTTTTCATTATAAGAATCTGCCCCATTTCTTCCTGTTTGTTCTAAACACACACATTTCAAAATAAAAGAATTATATAGCATAAGCTGTCCCCCAAGGAAAAAACCCTGTTTACTTTGTATTTTCATTTTCCTTATAAGCCAAACTCTTCACTTTTATTGTGCATGTAATCACCTTTAATGTGTAATTTAATGTTTTAGCATAACTTTGTTCCATCAATAAGATTCTTTACTTTTCTTATCCACCCAGCTCTAATTGGATAGTAGTGTCTGTTTAGCTGGACCTGTCACCTGATAATAAGGTTGCTTTAGGTACACAGGGGAGAAGCTGTTCTGAAATTGACTTCATTGACAAGAGTTCAGGCTCTTCTGGCCCAGCTTTGTCTCACGATACAGTATCTCAGTAAGCAGCTGCCAGCAGATCTGTAAATTATTTTTTGTTGGCACTAACAGTAGTGGTATGGATGGGAGATTAAGGATTTATTACTAAAATTGTATATTAAAAAAACATTCTAATACTACTAACTATAAAATGCACTGTTCCTCAACCTGTACCTACTCTAATTGTTTACAGCATAGCTCTGTGTGTATGTAAAATACTGGGTCATTGCAGGTACAGCTATAACCTCTGAATGCTTTTTGAATGTTTTTGTATCAACATCATAAAGAAACTCGGGAGCTCTATTAGCATATTAGTTCTGCTCTCGGTTCATCCTCTCTCACATTTTCCATCTTTCAGTGTCGTGATATAAGTAATCTAAGCACAGAGCTTCAAGTGGCTGAACATTTCCAAATTCTAATCTCTGCCTCAGCTTCCCCAGGTATAATACAATGGTTAATAAGCATTATCTATGCAAGATGTAATGTTCCTTAAGTGCTTTGAAGATATAAAACACAGTGCTTCAATTTGAAGTACTTAACACTTGCTTTAAGTGAACTCAGACCAGCATTCTGACATAGGTCAGTTTTTCTAAAACAATTTTTTTTAAAGTAAAAACATCAAGCCAATCCTATTTATTAAAAGGGACAACAACATCTAAAACTTTCAAGATCCTTCACCATAACATGAAAAATTGTTGTTCTGTTCTAGTTGTTCAAATAAGCCACTTAGGCCAACAGGAAAATTTGCTTAGCTAAAGATGTTCAGTGCAGGCAGACATGGTAAGGTATAATGATAAACCCTTTTACAGACTTCACAGGTCAGTCTTCTTATCTACGGTATTGCCTTCATATGCACAAAATATACAACTATATACAGAAGTTTGTACACATTGCAATGTACAGGAGGTCAAGAGGAGAATAAAAACTGCAAAGATACGTTTCACTGTATGCTTGAACAGCCAATTCAGTTCACATACCAGAAGTGCCATTTTAAAAAATCCAATTAAAAATAAACCCTTAAATATTGCTTTTCAACGTGCCAGTTCCAATAATTGGATAAGATATACTGTTGCATCTAGTAGTATGACATTTGTTGAAGTACATGATTTATAGATGTAACTATCTTAAGTAACTGAACCGAGGTTAGGAAGGAAGCTCACTGAACCCGACAATTTTACAGTTGGTTACTATGGAGATGTCAAACAGAATACATTTATGGGTTACTAGGAATTCCTGAGCACTGTATCCTCTACAAGCTCAAAAATACCAACAATGGACCCAATCCTTAGTTTAATTTTTAACTTCTATATCCAGTACAAGCCTGTTTTTTAAATCAAACTGTACTTGTTCAGCAACTACCTTGCATAAAAATATAGTGCTACAGAAAGAGGAAGAAGCATGGGCAAAAGCTTACGCCCCAATTTTTCAAATATAGGAGCCTAACATTAGGTAGCTAAACCAGTACTGAAGCACCTAAACAAAAGGCCTTGTTTTCTTAAGTGCTGAACACTCACAACTGAGCTCAATGAGAGCTGTAAGTACTCGGCCCATTTGAGCAAAGATCAGGCCAATAAGGTAGATAACTATATTTAGTCTCCCAAGTTAGAAATCTTAACCTATATGATACCAATTTCCATTCCGAAAAACTAAAACATTCTTTGAAAAAAAAATAAAACATTCAAAAGTAGGGGAAGTTAAATGATTACTTTAAATGCCTTATGATAAATAGTCTTGTTACTGTGACTTTATAGGATGTACGTGTTTTCTTTCTTTTTATAATATTTTAGAAAAGTGCACTGTCTGTCCATCCACAAGTCCATTTGTTCAATAATTCCTCCTAAACGGTAAGAGCTAGGACCACCAAATGTGGTATGCAGCTTCCTCTTATTATAAAACTTAAAACAAGGTCAGCATTTGGTTTTGCCAGGATAATGGGATGTGCATCGAATGAATGTTTCTCATACAACGAAAAGGGGGGAGGGGCTTAGTAGGTGGGAGTTGTACTGCAGAATGACCACAGAAAGGCAGCAATGGCCCAGACACAGTAGTAGGCAGGGGTAGATAAAGGGACAGCTATCTACTATATATTTCAGGTTTATATATATATATATATATATATATATATATATATATATATATATATATATATGTCAACTTTTTGTCTGTGTCTGTCTGTCCGCCAGCCGTGGGATGCCTCCCCCAGCTATGCCTGCTGGAACTGCAGTAGCCATGGATAAGTGCTACTTGCAAGGCCCCAAGATGCTGCAGTGAGAGAGGGTTGGGGTTGTTCTCTCCCCCCGGGATAGCCTGCATATAGAAGCCTTCATCCATAGAGCCACACCAGAGCAAAGATTTAAATGGAAAAAAAACACCTTATTAAAGTTAAGGACCTGAGCAGCTCTCTGGTGTGTGTGGGGAGGGAGGGAAGATACTGAAAAGTTTAAAAATGGGCATTTCTTTTTACTTTTTTAATTTAAAAGATACCTTTCTTGCCTTTTCTACTTGACTGTGTCTACACTGGGCCACTTATTCCAGAAAAGCAGCTGCTTTTCCGGAATAAGCTGCGAGCTGTCTACACTGGCCGCTTGCTTTTCCGGAAAAGCAATGACGATCTACTGTAAAATTGTCAGAGTTTTTCTGGAAAAACTATGCTGCTCCTGTTCGGGCAAAAGTCCTTTTCTGGAAAAACTGTTCCGGAAAAGGGCCAGTGTAGACAGCACAGTAGTCTTTTCTGCAAAAAAGCCCCGATCGCGAAAATGACGATCGGGGCTTTTTTCCAGAAAAGCGCATCTACATTGGCCACGGACGCTTGTCCGGAAAAAGTGCTTTTCCAGAAAAGCATCCTGCCAATGTAGACGCACTTTTTCCGGAAATACTTATAATGGAAAACTGTTCCGTTTTAAGCATTTCCGGAAAAGGGTGCCAGTGTAGACGTAGCCCTTAAGTATAATGGCTGAGAAAAAATTACTTTTATTCCACAGTAAATTAAAGCTATACATATTGGACTGGTAGTTCGCAGAAGCTGGAACCATCTCTGAAAAACATACATCATCATACAAATAATCTTTTCCCAAGCCAAAAACAGACAAGAATACTACATGTCTTCATTCACAATTAGAGTTATCCTAATCTATACCTTGTTTCCCCTATGCATGCAACTTTGTTCAGTGATGTGATGGGAGCCCCCAGGGGTTAAAGCTGACTACCCAGTGAAAAGTACTGGATGATGGTGAAACAAATGATTTTTTTATTAAACAGAATGGTTCTCTTATCAAAAATCACGTGACTTTTAAATGAATTTTAAAACAAGCAATTGCCTAATACTTTTACAGGAGGGGAAAACTGAACCAAACTGCACATAACTGATTACAAGCTTTGTGATTATAATTCGACTACTGTATATTAAATCACTATTTCTAATTGGTGTAAGGAAGCATAGCATGCAAGCAAAAAATACAAAAACAAAGCCAATATAATGATAATAAAAACTCCATCCACAGCCATCCCCTCTATGGTTATTTTAGGGCAGCTGGTGGAGTTAGTCATTAATCTACCTCTACAACTTAACAACTCCTAGGTTTCTATTTCTAACACTTATACTTGGCCTAAATACAATACCACACAAGATTATACAATTTATACAGTGTGGGTTAATAGAACTCAGTTACACTGCAGAATTACACAATTAAATTAACACGATTCAGATATTAACTAAACCAATAACTAATATATTTAAGCAATACTTACAAATCCAGCAACGATAACAGCGTAAAGACACACTAGAACTCGGAGCATGCTCAGAACTCGCGCACCCCTATTTTTGACACGAAGGGTGGGGAGGCAGCCTCAGGGTGATTAATCCTTCAGCCGAGCAAAAAGACACGTGCCCTCAATACACGGAACCTCCCTGAACAAAGGGGTCGAGGGTAACATAACCTGATATCCGGTACCTTACTAGGGTCTGTTCCCTGGCCAGGCCGGATAGGCTGTTAATGAGGTGATGTGCAATATTGACCTATAGGATTTTTCATGATGCCCACCTGATGGCCCCGTGGACAGTGCTGGGTGCGGGCATGGTCAGTGTGCATGGCAGTTGCGTCTTATCTCCCTATGCCTACCTCCCTACCTTCAAGGACTGGTCAAGAGAGTCTTATTTATCTCTTGCAGCTGTGCTCTATCTTTTCATGCTCACCTCCCTGTTCTTAGATGCCTACAAGGTTAAATTCCATTCACAGAAAGCTGCATTGTGCGCTTACAAGTTATGCTTTCTCAGTGTATCAGCGGCCTACATTTTCTGTGAGGGGCCTTTGTGTGGCAGAATGGGCAATGCGCACGCGAGGCCATGGTCAAAAGGAACTGCTCTGCGACAGTCAACATATTCAGAAGTGCCTTCAAATGGAAGGGAGGGAGAATAGTTGTAGGGTTGAAAAATTAAATTTCCCTTTCAATGAATATCTACCAACATGACATTATGTAACTTCACAAATTGTAACCACTTTTGGATGAATTTTTTTAGTAGCCTGTTAAGAATTACCTTGTAAGAACCTATTATTGTAACTTTTTTTATGCATATATTGTAACTGAAACCCATTTTAAACTCTGTACCGCCTTGACTCTGTTTAAAGTTATGAGTGTGTGAGTGTGCGCAAGGGGATCAGTCCCTGAAGCCAGCCTGTCTGGGTGATGTGAGCAAGCCCTGCAAAAGAACCCACCAAGAAAGAGAGAGAAAAAAATCCCATCAAGAAAAGAAGATCGAAGTCCCATCTGCAGTTAACTGATGACTCAGGTCATACAATGCCCTGGGGCAGTGGAACAGGACAAGAGCTATGGACTAAATCATATAAAAAGATGGGTGCAAAACTACAGAATTGAGGTCTTTCAGTTCTACTGTCTACTTCCAAAGAAGGCTGCATAAGTGATCTCACAAAACTGGGTGACTAGGCAACAAAACGGCAGATGAAATTCAGTGCTGATAAATGCAAAGTAATGAACACTGGAAAACAGTCCCAGATACACACATAACATGGTGGGATCTAAATTACCTGTTATTGCACAAGGAAGATCTTGGAGTCATTGTAGATAGCCTGGAAAGATGAGGGCTTGAGACATAATCCCTTGTACCACAGGCCTGGTGTGAGGCCTGAGGTCTGGCCAACAATGGTAGAGACTTTTACTACTATAAAACTAAATTAGACTGTGAGCAAGAGTCAGGCTCTGCTAACAGTATCCATCAAGAACAGGGTTAATGATGTAAAAACTGAAGATGGTACTAGGTACAGGCTGGAAGTACATTCCAGAGGGGCCAAAACAGAACACCTTGTGAAGAAACATCTTGGTACCACTATACTCCCCACAGATAACAGACATACCAACCTAGGTTCAGGACAGGGTCCAAACTAAGAGGATGATAGACAGTGATTGAACTCCCGTGCACAAGGTAATGGGTGGTATCTAGGTAACATCAGAGGTTGGCCACCTGATATGTCAGGAGTGATGTGTAACTTGTTTGTACCTATGTATAAAAATTTACCCCAAAGGAGTTGTCTTTATCCAGCCCCGGGGGCAGTGACACATCCCTGTCACTGACTGAGCTCAGTTCATTATCACAGGCACACATTTTTTTCATTTATCTGCAGTTCCAATGCTTCACATCAACTTTGACTCTGAACTTTTATTCTCTTCCCTAGCCTACTAATGTATGGAAAAACTTAAAAAACAGCAAATAGTCTGGTAGCACTTTAAAGATTAACAAAACATGTAGATGGTATCGTGAGCTTTCGTGGGTACAACCCACCTCTTCAGATGAAAGTGCTACCAGATTATTTGTTGTTTAAGTTTTTCCTGTTACAGATTAACTGAAGCTTTTAATACTAATGTATGGTTAGTAATGATTACTAATCTGGTTCTCAACATCTCCATAGCATTTTATGTGATCCCAAACATCTAGGTGGACTGTCCCTCTGCAGAAATCCTCAACTAATTTCATTATCTCTTTCCTTGACTATACCAGCTCCACTGTTTCCCCAGAATTTGGCTATTTCACTTTCTCACACAAGTAAACTTTATCACTAACTCATTGCTACTTTTGTTGTTAAAACTGGACTCCCCTTCTTCCCCCACACTCAGTCTTCCAATCCTTTCCTCTCCATTTTCTTCTCTCCTTGATTCCTACATACATTTAGTCCATGACCACTCTTGATCTCTTCTTAAAACCTCAGTTTCTCACAAGTCTTACAAATGTCAGCCATCCCAGTGCTTTTCCAGATTTTAAAATTTCATCCTAAATCAACTTTTTTCCCCCATTTTGCCTTTATTGTATCACTGTTTTTACTTTGAATTCCTTCATTTATTCATTGAACAGTATTTTTATTCCACTTATCTGTAATTCATACCACATTATCAACTGTCTTGAATTGTTCCTCTCTGAAATACACACACACACACGCACGCACACACACACACACAGAGTTCTTCCTACTTGAAATGTATTTCTTGAGACGTGACTAAGTGCTCTCCTGGGATTTATTTTCAGTTGTGTTCCTAAGAGTTCTTGGTGCTTTCATAAAATATGTATTTTTAAGCTCTCACGTGCATGCATGCACACCCCTTTCTAAAGAAACTAAAAATCCAAGTATAAAAAAAATCACTACTTGTAAAAGCACTAAAGCTAACCCATCACTCCTGTATTTTTCACCCATTTCTCTCAATCCATAAACACAAACTCACACACCCAAACTACTCATTGAGGAGTAAAAAGAGCTTTGCTTCTATCCTCACCCATGTCTAAATCTGTCAACTATCAAACACAATGCAATGTTTTATCAGAATAATTTTCCAAATGCATGTAGCAGGTAGAGATGATCAATCTATTGATTGAAAAAAGTACAGAGCTCACTATCAAGGTTTTGCATGATAGAGTGAATTAGAAGAAGCTGAGGTACATGGTGCTTTCTGGTGTCAGTTGAAAGTGAAAATAAAAACAGAGTGTTAGTTAATACCATTGCAAGAGATGAGAAGGTAGAAAGGAATGGTGGGAACTTATCTGCACATGTTCAAGGAAAATGCAACCTTGATTGAACCTTAATTATCACTAAACATTTTGTTTGCTCACCAATCTTAGAATTTTGAACAAGTCAATAAGATAAATAAATTGGTTGATTATTTAGATTTCAAAAGGCCTCTGACAATGTCCCACATAAGAGGCTACTAGACATAAAATCATCGTGGGGTAAGAGGTAAAGTATTGTCTTGGATCAGAAACTGGCTAGAAAATAGAAAGCAAAGCATAGAATGAAAGTCTATTTTCATGATGGCAAAAGGTAAATAGTGATAATTAAAGGTCTCATACTAGTGTAAGCAGAGTCTGAATGAATTTTCTCTTGACAGCTAGCTGGGCAGGGGAGAGATTTCGGGAGCAAACTGTATTTACCTTCAAATGCTTCAGAGGGGTAGCGGAGTTAGTCTATAACTGGGGAAACTTAAACAACAAATAGTCTAGCAGCACCTTCTACATGTCCTATTAGTCTTTAAGGTGCTGCTAGATTATTGGCTGTTTTCTAAGTTTTTTGTATTTACCTTAACACCCCTCCTCTACCCAGACACCAGGAGATGGGGCAGTGTTGCTCAAAGTGATCAGCTTTGGCTGGTGCTAAGTTCCAAATCACTTTAGTACTGAATGTAGGGGTAACAAAATGTTATCAATATTGTTGTCTTTGCTGCATGACTGTAGGGCTATGTCTAGACTGCAAGCCTCTTTCGAAAGAGCCTCTTTCGAAAGAGAGCGTCTAGACTGCACGCGGAATTTCGAAAAAACAAGCCGCTTTTTCGAAAGAAAGCACCCAGTGAGTCTGGATGCTCTCTTTCTAAAAAGCCTGTTTGCTTTCAAGAACGCCTTCTTTCGAAAGAGCACTTTCGAAAGAAGGCATTCTTCCTTGTGGAATTAGGTTTACCACCGTCGAAAGAAAAGCCGCATTCTTTCGATTTAATTTCGAAAGAACGCGGCTGCAGTCTAGACGCAGGTGAAGTTTTTTCGAAAAAAGGCTACTTTTTTCGAAAAAAACCCTGAGTCTGGACACAGCCTAGGGGAGCATAACTATGCTTAACCTGTCCAAAATGAGGTCACCCTCAACTCAAAGGACCTCGTTAAGCCAGAACTTCAATATAAAAGAAAGAGGAATGGGTGCAGGTGTCCCAGCCAGGTGGTGTGGACTCTCCCTAAGGATCTCTGGTCTGGTTTGATCTGTTCCTCAAAACTATTAAAAGATAGAGATAAATAGGCTCCATTAGGAGCCTTTGTTATTTTAAGTGTTTAAATGAGAGCTGAAATTACTTGTGGTGGGACAGTATTTCTATCCAGCCTGCCAAAAACGAACAATCACTAGACCTGACTCTCAGTAGCCACAGCAGAGAGGCAGATGGCAAAAGAGGAAAGTGGCAGCAGAAGATAGCTGACAGTCAGTTGGTGGGAGCAGTAAGGAAGTGGCCAATAGAAACAGCTGGTGGGGTGGCCAGCAGAAGGGAAACATAACTGGTAGGGCAGCTAGCCAGAGCAAGTGCTCAGATGGCAGTGCAAGCAGGGTATCTTCTCCCCTGGGTGGGAGGTGAACTCAGACAGATGAAGCTCCCCTGGGTGCTCACTGACCAAGGACAACTACTGTGAGTGAAGTAAGGTGAAGGAGCAGAAAGTAGCACCGAAAAGGAACTTTTAGTTGTAGAACACAGGAACATCAAGCAGAATGCATTCTGGGGTGGGGATCCTACTCACAGTTTTATTATTATAAATGCTGCTTCTGGCAGTTTTCCTAATCAATGTCAGGTTACTTCTCTTAAAAGTTTATTTTCTATACTCAGATTCCGTGCTGGCAAGTGGGAGAGTATTGTCTCTCAGAGGCATTCAAGGGGTGCTGCAATTTTCCCAGCTTACTGGGTTGGAGTTCAAGCCAGTTATTTGTTATGTTGTAATAAAGGAACCCCTAAATATAGAACATGGGCCTCATTGCTGCCAGTTCCACCTAGCAGAAGAAGCAAAATGCAGGACTATGTAGCACTTTAAAGACTAACAAGATGGTTTATTAGATGATGAGCTTTCGTGGGACAGACCCACTTCCTCAGATCAAATAGTAGAAGAAAATTGTCACAACCATATATACCAAAGGATACAATTAAAAAAATGAACACATACGAAAAGGACAAATCACATTTCAGAACAGAAGGGGAATACGGGGGGGGGGGGGGGGGGGGAGAGAAGGAAGGTAAGTATCTGTGAGGAAATGGTATTAGAGGTGATAATTGGGGAAGCTATCTTTGTAATGGGTAAGGTAGTTGGGGTCTTTGTTCAATCCCCCTGGAGAGTGTCGAATTTTAACATGAATGACAGTTCAGAGGATTCCCTTTCAAGTGCAGATGTAAAAGGTCTTTGTAGCAGAATGCAGGTAGTTAAGTCATTGAGACAGTGTCCTTTCTGGTTGAAATGGCAAGAAATTGTTTTTTCTTTGTGATCCTGTCTGATACTTGTTTTGTGGGCATTAATCCTTTGGCAAAGTGTCTGAGACGTTTGTCCAATGTACATAGCAGACGGACACTTTCGGCCCATGATAGCATAAATTATATTTCTGGATGCGCAGGAATATGTGTTCTTGATCTTATAACTCACTTGGTTAGGTCCAATAATGGTATCAGCAGAATGAATATGTGGACAAAGCTGGCAACGGGGTTTGTTGCAAGGGAAGGTACCAGGATTGATATTGGTGTGGTATGTCCTGTGGTTGTTGGTAAGAATCATCTTGA
This sequence comes from Pelodiscus sinensis, assembly GCF_049634645.1. Taxonomy (NCBI): domain Eukaryota; kingdom Metazoa; phylum Chordata; order Testudines; family Trionychidae; genus Pelodiscus; species Pelodiscus sinensis. The sequence continues at coordinate 44,486,506 of NC_134716.1, read as the reverse complement.
GGTTAGGTGGTTGTCTATAGGAGACTATGGGTCTGTCTCCCAGAGCCTCTTGGAGTATGGTATCCTGTTCCAGTATAGACTGTAGTTTATTGATAATGTGTTGGACAGGTTTAAGTTGGGGGTTGTAGGTGATGACAAGTGATGTTCTCTTGTTGGTTTTCTTGGGTCTGTCTTGAAGTAAATGGTTTCTAGGTATTCGTCTGGCTCTTTCAATTTGCTTTTTTATTTCTCCGGGTGGGTAGTTGAGGTTTATAAATGCTTGGTAGAGATCCTGAAGCTTCTGGTCTCTGTCAGTGGGATTAGAGCAGATGCGGTTGTATTGAAGGGCTTGGCTATAGACGATGGATCGTATGGTGTGTTCTGGATGGGAGCTGGAAGCATGTAGGTAACTGTATGAGTCAGTGGGTTTTCTGTAGGGAGTGGTGTCTAATTTTCCATTGTTGATTTGTACTGTGGTGTCCAGGAAGTGGACCTCTTGTGTAGAACGGTCCAGGCTGAGGTTGATGGTGGGGTGTAGGTTGTTGAAATCTCTGTGGAATATCTCCAGTGTTTCTTGGCCATGCGTCCAGATCATAAAGATGTCATCGATGTAGCGTAAGTAGAGAAGGGGTAAAACGGGACAGGAGTTGAGAAAACGTTGTTCTAGGTCAGCCATAAAGATGTTAGCATACTGCATGTACCCATGGCTGTGCCGTTGATCTGGAGGTATAAGTTGTTCTCAAACTGGAAATAATTGTGGGTGAGAACAAAGTTACTTAGGTCTGCTATCAGGTTGGCAGTGGTGTCCTCTGGGTTTGAGAAGAGAGTCTACATAGCTGGATAGACCAGTAGTGAGCGTGCCAATACCAGAGATGATGGGACGTCCGGGGTGTCCAGGTTTATGGATCTTGGGAAGCAGATAGAACAATCCTGGTCGGAGGTCAGAAGGTGTTTCTGTGTGGATTTGTTCCTGAGTAGCTGTGGGGAGGCTTTTAAGGAGACAGTTAGTTTCTTTTGGTATTCCAAGGTGGGATCAGAGGAGAGAAACTTTTTTAAAAGCCTCCCCACAGCTACTCGGGAACTCTCTTCTCAAACCCTTCGCAATCAACACCCCCCAGCTATCTCCGAGACACTACTGACTTCCTAAGGAAACTACAAAACATCGATAACCTCCCCAATAACACCATCCTTGCCACCATGGATGTAGAAGATCTATACACCAACATTCCATATGAAGACGGATTACAAGCAATTAGAAACACTATCCCAGACACTTCGCCAAAGGATTAATGCCCACAAAACAGATATCAGACAGGATCACAAAGAAAAAACAATTTCTTGCCATTTCAACCAGAAAGGACATTGTCTCAACGACTTAACTACCTGCATTCTGCTACAAAGACCTTTTACATCTGCACTTGAAAGGGAATCCTCTGAACTGTCATTCATGCTAAAATTCGACACTCTCCGGGGGGATTGAACAAAGACCCCAACTACCTTACCCATTACAAAGATAGCTTCCCCAATTATCACCTCTAATACCATTACCTCACAGACATCTACCTTTTCCCACCTCTAATATCATTAACTCACAGACACTTACCTTCCTTCCCCCCTCCCCCATATCCCCCTTCTGGGTGTGTCTAGACTACATGCCTCCTTCGACGGAGGCATGTAGATTAGCGAGATCGGAAGAGGGAAATGAAGCCGCGATTAAAATAATCGCGGCTTCATTTAAATTTAAATGGCTGCCCCGATCTGCCGATCAGCTGTTTGTCGGCAGATCGGGGGAGTCTGGACGCGATGCCCCGACAAAGAAGCCTTTCTTCATCGACACAGGTAAGCCTCGTGAAACCAGGCTTACCTGTGTTGATGAAGAAAGGCTTCTTTGTCGGGGCATCGCGTCCAGACTCCCCCGATCTGCCGACAAACAGCTGATCGGCAGATCGGGGCAGCCATTTAAATTTAAATGAAGCCGCGATTATTTTAATCGCGGCTTCATTTCCCTCTTCCGATCTCGCTAATCTACATGCCTCCGTCGAAGGAGGCATGTAGTCTAGACACACCCTCTGTTCTGAAATGTGATTTGTCCTTTTCATATGTGCTCATTTTTTTTAATTGTATCCTTTGGTATATATGGTTGTGACTATTTTCTTCCACTATTTGATCTGAGGAAGTGGGTCTGGCCCACGAAAGCTCATCATCTAATAAACCATCTTATTAGTCTTTAAAGTGCTACATAGTCCTGCATTTTGCTTCAGCTACACCAGACTAACACGGCTACATTTCTATTACCTAGCAGAAGAGTTACTCTTGATCCTCAGGGCTGTATCTATACTGGCCAGTTTTTCCGGAAAATCAGCCACTTTTCTGGAAAAACTTGCCAGCTGTCTACGCTGGCCGCTTGAATTTCCACAAAAGCTCTGACGATCTCATTTAAGATTGTCAGTGTTCTTGCGGAAATACTATGCTGCTCCCGTTCAGGCAAAAGTCCTTTTGTGCCAAAGTCCTTTTATGCCAGTGTAGACAGCCCACATTTGTTTTCCGCAAAAAAGCCCAGATCGCGAAAATGGCGATCGGGGCTTTTTTGCGGAAAAGCACGTCTAGAGTGGCATGGACGCTTTTCCTCAAAAAGTGCTTTTGTGGAAAAGCGTCCGTGCCAATCTAGACGCTCTGTTCTGAAAATGCTTTTAACTGAAAACTTTTCCATTAAAAGCATTTCCGGAAACCATGCCAGTCTAGACGTAACCCTGTTGTTTAACAAATACAATAAAATGAGCTGGAACACAGGATGAACAGTAAGGTAAAAAATGCAGAGGACAGTTACATAGGGTACTTCTAGACTGCAGAGTTTTTCCGGGATACTGGAGGTAACCCAGAAAAAATCTGCCACATCCAAGGAACCCGTCTGCTCTTCTGACATTTTTCTCAGAAGAGCAGAAACGTTTTTTGGGCGTCCCTGTAAACCTCATTTTACAAGGAAGGGGGGATATTCAGAAAAAGGGTTTTTTTTCCTGACATTTGGCCCAGTGTAGATGGGCCAAATGTCAGAAAAGCCTCTTCCAAAAAAAGAAGCAAAAAAATGAAGCAAATTGCAATTCACAAGGTGTGTATCTTTTTCCAGAAGAAGTGTGTAGTCTAGACACAGCCTCAGTCAGGACAAGAAAGAACTGAGAGGAACTTCAGAGATTTAAACAAGGGCGGACGGCAGGCAGCATGACACCAAATGAAATTAAGTGTTGATAAATGCAAGCAATATATACTGAAGGGAGAATTGTGGACTAGCTTCAGTTTCTAAGTGCACTAAAGGTATCGTCCCATGTACAATCCATTACAGAACTATAATCTACTACAATCAAGGAAGCTTTCTATGGTTAAGATGTGCTATTCACATATAGAGCAGATTACGGGGTGGATGGGGCGGGAGGAGACAGTTTTGTGGCAGCAAACCACAGATTTTTCTGAACAGTCAACTGGCCAAATTTTGCCCTCATTTACTATGCCCAACATATGGTATTCATATTTTGCTCTTAACTATGCTTGTGTCATCCACCCCATTATCATCAAATGAGGGGGCAGTGTGCAGAGAGAACAAACCTGGCACTGGATAATATATATTTGGAAAATAGTCTATTTTCTTTTAAAAGAATAAAGTTAGGCAATTACAATCCAAATTGTTCAAATATTTTATTCACAACTTAATGTAAAACAAATATAAAATGTAACATGTTAGACACTTTTGGCATGCTACAAGACAAACAATACTTTGAAACATGAAGGCACAGGTTAGGTATCAAGTGACAAGTGAAGCGCATTCCAAACTCCTGAGAAGTTTTTTGAGACATGCAAATCGTCTCACAAAACAACCCACAGTGAAAGAGGTCAAAGAAAATATACTGCAATTATGAATACCCAGTTTTGTCTGGACCCAAAGAGGAGATGCATTTGCAAGTTCCAGAAATAAAAGTATGATATAGGCATAGTAATTAGGGTTAACGGAAATCAGATCTACCTGCTGTGACTCTCAACAACCCCATATATAGTCTACAAGTAAATTTAGAAAAAGGTAACATTTAGAATACAGGCAGTCCCCAAGTTACGCGGATCCGACCTATGTCGGATCTGCACTTACGAACGGGGCTTTTCTTGCCCCGGAACTCGCGGGCGGCGGGACCACCCAGACGCGCAGTGGTCCCGCCACCGTGTCTTCTGGGGCAAGAAAAGCTGCTCCGGGTGTCCCTGGTCTGCTGGGGGGGTCCCCAGCAGACCAGGGACACCCCGAGCAAAGCCGCAGAGGCGGCGGGGTCCCGCGCCTCTGCGGCTTTGCTCCGGGTGTCCCTGGTCTGCTCCGGGTGTCCCTGGTCTGCTGGGAGGGGTTCCCAGCAGACCAGGGACACCCCGAGCAAAGCCGCAGAGGCGACGGGATCCCGCGCCTCTGCGGCTTTGCTCCGGGTGTCCCTGGTCTGCTGGGGACCCCTCCCAGCAGACCAGGGACACCCCGAGCAGACCAGGGACACCCGGAGCAAAGCCGCGGAGGCGGCGGTGTCCTGCGCCTCTGTGGCTTTGCTCCGGGTCTCCCTGGTCTGCTGGGGGTGGGGGCACAGCTAGTGCGCCCCCCCCCCCCCCCCCCCGCAGACCAGGCTTTTGTTGTGGACGCCTGGGGTAGAGCAGCTGGGGTGCTGCCAGGTTGGTCCTGGGGGGACCTACCCAGCAGCGCCCCAGCTGTTCTGTCCCAGTCTCCAGATTCAGCTGCTGTTGAAACTGATCAGTGGCTGATTCCAGGAAGCTGGGGGCAGAGCAACTCTGCCTTGGGCTTCCTGTAGTTAGCCCCTGGTCAGTTTCAGCAGCAGCGGCTGAATCTGGGGCCAGTTCTGAGTTACATACAAATTCAACTTAAGAACAAACCTATAGTCCCTATCTTGTACATAACCCGGGGACTGCCTGTACTGACAAGAAAATAAAACAGCAGAGTTCTGATTATTACATTTTAATATTGTTTTGAAGATTACAGTAGAGCATCAATTTAAAGCAGATCTGTCTCACTTTTATAATCCAATGACCAATTTTGTGTCTCCCAAAAAGTAAGCTATTGAATCAAAAGGTTATAGATGAAAGCTATTTGGGTATCAACTGCAACCTACGCTTTCTGTTGAGATTGCAAACATTTATTCACAACAGATCAAGCTAGTACACAGGCAGAAAATGGGAGGAGATGATATGGATATCACTGCAGTATTTCTTAGAAATCAGGAGGAGGACTCTACATTTTGTACGGAGGAAAAATTAAATGTGAGAGAATGGTGGGAAGTGACCCCTAGATATCTAGGAGCACAGATGGGCAAACACTTATCAGGTGAAAGGAAGATTCTTCTGCTGACATCTTGAATCTCTCACAAAATGGGTTGGTTCTATTGAGCTTCATATTAAATACAGATCTTGTAACATTTTCCCAATAGACTCACATTTTTAAACATTTTGAAAAAAGGTGGATCCAATATGGTAGATTTAAAATAGTCTGGAGAACAAAGGGCCAAATAAAGAGCTGAAAAAAGTAAACGGACTTGCGCCCACTGACAGAATCTGTATCCATCCTAATCTAGCAAAACTATTTTTAGAATGGTACAGTACACACATTTTCAGCATCTAGAATTAATTGAGTCTATGGTCTGTTATTAAAATTCTCCAAATTTTGACAGTAAATATATTAGACACAAAATCTATTAAAAATATCAATATAAAATAACTCTTCTGACTCCAGTTATAAAATACATAATAAAATGTGCACTTTAATTTTGTAACCTTTGCATAGTGAATATAAAATGGATGTTTCAAAGTTTTGAAGAATTTTTGTACAAAAAAAATCCCAAATAGAATTCAGTTAAAAAAAACACACACAGAGAAACCCACACTTGCACATTGGAGTATTCCTGCTGTAATATACCATTTTAAAAAAAAGTTGTTCTTAGACAGTCACAATTTGAGGATTACAAAAACCACTTCAATGCAGAACATTCTGTAGTAAGGTGTATGCATACACAGACTGCTCTAAGCGCATGAAAGAATTTGTTTCATACAGCTTTTACAGCTTTGTGTCTTTGAAGAGTTAATGACATATTGCTTTATATTACAAGCAAACAAAATACATGATCTCATTTTACAGACATAGATCTAGAAATGAAATCATTAGCTTTTTAATAGATGGCTTTACCTTCAAAACCTATTTTGGCAGTTTTAATGAGTGCTTTTTTTTTTAAACAGAAAAAAATAACCAAGTTAAATTTATGATCGTGTTACCCAAGCACGTCTTTTTTCTGTTACATCAGACACACTAAATCAGATGTCTGAATTTGATGCTGCTTCCATTAACATGTACAAGGCTTTCTGTTTGCAACCTCTTAATAAAATTGGAGTTTATGAAGCAGGAAGTCTAGTCTGTTGCCCTGGGAAGTAAGCAGATATCACAGGTGGATTTCCTTGCTTGGATAACATAGCTCTCAATAATACAAAAAAACATAAAATAAAATAAAAAACTACCAGCTATTGCACACTTTGTAAGGTAGTTAAATGTATATACAATTATTCATATTAAGTTGTGAAAAAAAAAACAGCTTAAGTTCAGCATATAGTAAGATCCCTCCCCTGCTGCCCATCCCTATCCCCGAAAATCATGATCTCGGATTCAACTACATATACAAGCAGACACAAGATGTCTAACTAAGTACCGTATATTCCGGCGTACAAGACGACCTCTGATGTTAAAAAACATCCCCCCAAAATCGGGGGTCGTCTTGTACGCCGGATGCACCGCCGCCGGAGCCCCTCCGCGGCTTTGAAAGCCTCGGGGGAAGCCGGCGGGGGGGCATCCCAGGCGCGCATGGGCTGCCCCCCCGCCGGAGCCCCTCCGCGGCTTTGAAAGCCTCGGGGGAAGCCGGCGGCGGGGCATCCCAGGCGCGCATGGGCTGCCCCCCCGCCGGAGCCCCTCCGCGGCTTTGAAAGCCTCGGGGGAAGCCGGCGGCGGGGCATCCCAGGCGCGCATGGGCTGCCCCCCCGCCGGAGCCCCTCCGCGGCGGCGCGGAGGGGCTCCGGCGGGGGGGCAGCCCATGCGCGCCTGGGATGCCCCGCCGCCGGCTTCCCCCGAGGCTTTCAAAGCCGCGGAGGGGCTCCGGCGGGGGGGCAGCCCATGCGCGCCTGGGATGCCCCGCCGCCGGCTTCCCCCGAGGCTTTCAAAGCCGCGGAGGGGCTCCGGCGGGGGCGCAGCCCATGCGCGCCTGGGATGCCCCGCCGCCGGCTTCCCCCGAGGCTTTCAAAGCCGCGGAGGGGCTCCGGCGGGGGGGCAGCCCATGCGCGCCTGGGATGCCCCCCCGCCGGCTTCCCCCGAGGCTTTCAAAGCCTCGGAGGGGCTCCGGCGGGGGGGGGGGGGGGCAGCCCAGGCGCTCCTGGCGGCTTTGCTCCCGGTGCCTCTGGTCTGCTGGGGACCATCTCCAGCAGACCAGGGACACCGGGAGCAAAGGAGGCGGAGGGGCGCTGGAGTATAAGATGAAACCCTATCTTTTAATTAAAAAGATAGGGGGTCGTCTTATACACCCAGTCGCCCTATACGCCGGAAAATACGGTATGTGAGTAATCCCACTGAAGTCAATGGAGCCATTCAGGTCCTTTAAAAGTTAGATACCTGCTGAAGTATTTGACTGAATTAGGACCTTAACCTACACAGGAATGTTATAGTGTAACAGATTTCTCCAGTAATATACTGGAAGACATTCTATAAAAGATACATTTGCCACAGAAAGTAGAAAAGGGCCTGAACCCAAACTCCAAAATTCCATTTCTATTCTTCTAGGCTGAGGAAGTTCTGATCTGAACTTAGCAATTCAGGTTCATCTCTAGAAGTAACTCCACCCTTCTTTTCGTATTGCCTCCATTAAAATACTACCGCGTATCAAACAGTGAAACCTTAACTACCTCAGAATTACACATCAAGAAGGAAACGATTGAAGTATCCCCAGATACCATGCTACATCAAAAAGCGACTTAATAAGTGGTATCCACTGTAACGTGGTTTCAAATCACAAACTGTTAAATACACAAAGTGCAATTACTAAACATTTACATCAGGGGTCTCAAACTCAACTTATCTTAGGACCTTTGTCAGTCCTCAAATCCTCCTAGTGGACCAGTGAGCACCCCTCTCTGGCATGGTTCCGGGGTGTCTGTGCATCCCCCACAACACCTGCTCCCACCCCACATATCTCCTGCTGGCCCCTGGCAATTTTAACAACAACGGAAGCCCACAGTGCCAAAAATCAGTAGCACAATGTAGCTGAAGCAGCTTCTGTCTGCTAGCTCTGCACTACTGCTGGCACAGCCCTGTGGCCCAGGGGTGGTGTGTACAGAGCTGTCCAGACTGTAGGATGGTTCAGTGAGACCTCCCCAGACCCCACAAGCCCACAGTGACCACCCTCAACCATCCTAGGGACAGGATGGTCCCTCATACTCAGGTTAGCCTACGGGGCCCTGGAATGGCTGGGCCAGCAACAGGTATTGGGCCCCCCAAACTCACTGTGGTGACAGGAGCCATGGGGAAGTGAAGCGATGCAGCAGCCTCTGTTCTGCTCCATCGCCATCTCAAAGCCAGCCCACACTGGGGCTGGAGCGCTCCACTTCCCACCACCGCGGTGAAGTGGAGCAATGCTGGCCTGGGGGTGGCAACAGAGCAGAGGCTGCTGCATCTCTCCAGTTCCCCACAGCTCCCACCACGCAGTAAGTAGAGGGGGTCTACCCCCTGCTGCCACCCTATGCCAGGTCCCCCGGTAATCCCTGATGCCATATCTCTTTGGGGGAGGGATCTTGAGGATAGGAGTGCATTGGGGGAGAGGGCAGAGCAGGGGTGGGAAGGGGCAGAGTAGGAGTGGAGCAGGGGCTGGATTTGGGGGAAGGACATGTGGCCCTGGGACAGTGTCCATAGACTCATGTGTCAGCAGCTGCATGCAGGCTGGATTGTAGCACTACTCAGGCCACAGATGGCCAGCGGACTGTGAGTTTGAGACCCCTGAATTTCATTTTGGTAGCACACATGAGCCCTGATCTGCTGTTTGAATTGGGTCAAACAAACGAGTCATCTTTTAAACAGTTGCACGCCATTAGATCATTTACCTGTGTTTGCTACAGACAAAGGTTTCAGTCCTCTCAAAGGCAAGTTGCCATTTCTCTTCAAATATTTCATGTCTAACCCAGGTGGCTCACTTTAATATCAAGTCATTCAAAAAGGAGCAAGTAATCAATATTCTTGTTAAATTATATGGTATCTTATGCCTACTTTCTAGTTTATTAGATTTTATTCTTAAAGTGTGCAGAAGTAATATAGTACAATGTATCCCTGACAGCTGTTGTTTATTTGCTTTTTGGTCAGGAGAAGAGGCATGAACCAACTTCAGCTGCAGAACAGTGGACTGTACATAATAAGTTAGAAATATAATATCATCAGCTTTCATGGACAAAACCCACTTTCTTAGCTGAGCAGAGTGGAGAGAAAAGGGGGGACCCTCACAATTTATGTTAATAAGTTATACAGTTCACCACTTTCATTCTGCAGGTCCTGAAACACTGCATCTATTTGGGCTCTAAGAATCCTAAAAAGAGTGATTTCTTAGCCTTAAAATGAACAGAGAGTTAACCATGCTCATCTTTTATAGTTTATGGCTAGTATCAAAGGCATACAGTCAGGATACATTTGAAAAGGACACAAAATACTGTTACTGTGTACAGAGATATTAATCAAATTATCTATCATTTTAGATAAAGTCACTCAATAAAATAAATAAAAAGTAACTGCTTGAAAAAAGCACATTAAAAATCCAGAGAATACAATACCTAACACTTATTTAAATGTATTTCCTTTTACACAAGATTGAATCATTCAGAACTTTTCCCTCTCCTAAGATACCATCTAACCATGCTCACCAACTAAAACCATGACACATTTTTCCTGCTTATAAAGACTTACATTAGGGTACAATGGTAAAATGCACACCATCTTGACATTCATACAAAAGGGAAATATTTGGAATTTGCACTACAACTGGAAGTACCTTTTGCAGCAGAAAGGAAATAAATTTCCTGTCTCTGGCCCTCCATGTCCAACAATCCTCATAGTGGAATATTACAAGCAATGAACTGATCTAATGAGCTAAAAAAGAAATCTAATGGATTTGTATAAAACCCAAGACATTTGTAATGGAGACAGTAAAAACAAATCACTGAGGAACCGCACCATCCAGAACTTCCCCACAAGATTAATCATTTGATGCTTTCAAAAAGCCTAACTCCTCTAGCATAACTCTGTGACCATTGAACTCCCACTGACTTCAATGGAAACAGAATTAAGACAATGCCAAGTGCTTTTAAAAAATGCTACCCTGAATCGCTATTTTCGTAGAGCCCTGAAAATGTGCTACACACAGAAGATCAAGTTGGCTGCCTTATATGGCATATACTCTTTCCACAAGACATATCACCATTCCTCTATTTTAATGAGTATGGTGCTTGAGTCGAACCTGTTGCCAAAAAAGCTTCTATAATACACATTCTGATGGAACAGCCAAATGATTATTTAAATATTTCCTCTCTTATCCCGCAGGATAAAAGAAACAAAATAAATATTTAGAAAAATTACTATAATAGCTTTTCTTATATCCTCAAAGTGTCTTTTCCTTTTGAAGCTGTGCTTTAGGTCAAAATAATAGCTATAATCTTTTGAAACTGATGGGAAAAAATCATTTACTGTTGAGATGAACATCAGCTCTCCTCTTGCCTTACAAAAAGTACAATACTGGAATCTGATAAATAATAGGCACTACTCAAATATTCTGACTGATGTCACAGTCATTAGATTCTTGCCTCCATTTTCTCTTCTCTTTCCAGAAAGGATTTAATTTGGTCTTTCTTGGCAGAATCTTCCATCTGGCTCTAACCTCTTGCCACTGTGAGGGGAGGGGATGAGAACAGCGGTCACTGACTTAAGATCGATACAGAAGCATCCGAACAGTTAAGTTCCACAGCCCACATCTCAAACGAGAAGTACAGTCCCCAAATATCTTCCTTCTGATGTTCAGTGGGGAGGCTGCCTAGGCAACATCAAGGTGTGGAGGACTTTGGAAACAGCTTGTTACCTGCCTCCAAGTGAGACAATGCACCTTTCTTGAAAAGTGTTTCTAGAGGCAGAATACTTTCTAACCTTGTCTTAACTTTCCTTGTCCTTGACAGTTCTATTTGTAATCACGATGTGGTGGTGGTGGTATATCAATGGGGAGCCTGACTCCAAGGATTACAAGCAAGCTCAGGTGAGTTTACAACTGTCCACATACTATATCATACTGCTGAGAATTATAACTTATTTGGAGATGTGCCCAAGTAAAATCTGTGCCTTTTAAATTCAAAATGGTGCCAGATCACTAAAATTCCATAAGGTTTTTTTTTTTCCAAGTGGGAATTCCTAATTGCCAATCATTGAATCAGTGTACTTGGCTTCTTAGCTGACAAAAAATCCACTGCCAGGATTGTTGGGCCTGAAGAGGGACTTCAACACCAACAAAGTGAAAATATCAGAGGGGTAAGCCGTGTTAGTCTGAATCTGTAAAAACAGCAAGGAGTCCTGTGGCACCTTATAGACTACACATGGGTATGTCTACACAGCAAAGTTATTTTGAAATAACAGCCGTTATTTCAAAATAACTTTGCTAGCATCCACACAGCCAAACAGCTATTTTGAAATTATTTCAAAATAGCGGAGGGCTTATTTCAAAATATGTAAGCCTCATTCTATGAGGAATAGCGCCTATTCCGAAATAGCTATTTTGGAATAGGCGCTGTGTGGACAGGGAATAAGGGCTATTTCAAAATAGGGGGCCTCCAGCCCTTCCCAGGGTGCCCTGCTGGCCACTCTGGCACACACCAGGAAAACTCTTCTCCTCCCTCCTCCTCTCCAGAGCTATTAAAGGCCCAGAGTCTAGCCAAAGACTTTGTGGCTAGCACCAACCCTGAGCCACTCTGCTGCTGCCCTGACCCAGTGGCACAAAATGAGCCAGCCAGCCAGTACCAGCCAGCCCTCCAGTGGTCCTTGGGAGCAGTCCTCCAGCTCCCAAGAGCCTGCCAGGGGCCGGAAGAGACAAGCACCTTCCTGGTCTAGTGCAGAGGTCATGAACCTTATTGAGGTTTCGGGCGATGCCACCAACCTCCATGATCTCTGCACTAGATACAAAAACATGGCTGTCTATGGCCAGATGGCTGCCAGCATGGCCGACAGAGGCCATATCCGCACCCAGAAACAGGTGCGGATAAAGATAAAAGAGCTGCAGCAGGCCTATGCCAGGGCCACAGGGGGCAGCTCCCAACCAGGCGCACACAGACAGCTGCCCCTACTTCGATGCCCTGGACCGCATCCTGGGGGGCAGAACGATCCATTTCCCCCAGGTAGTCATCGATTCTGGGGCAAAGGGCCCGGATGATGGCACAGATGAGTGGGAGTGGGGCCAGGAGCCAGAGGAAGCAAGCGTCACCATGCCGCTCACCCAGGACCCCCAAGCCCTCCCTGCAGATCTGTTCCAGGAATCGTCTGAAGTGCCATCACTACCCCCTTATGCGGGGGGGGGGGGGAAGAGAGAGAGGGGGAAGACCAGGGACTGCGCATGTGGGCCTTGCTGGCCACAGATCACTCAGCAACCTGTGCACGTGTGAGCACATGCCATGCCACCCCTGGGCATGTGGCCCCAGCTGGCTGCCACACAGGGGCCTTGGCCTGTTAGCCACAAGGGTGTGTGGAGAGACATGACATGCTCCTGACCCCGGGGTGGGACACGGCCGGACACCCTCCCTCCACAAGCCCCCCTCTGCACAAAGGCAGGGGACATCTCCTCCTCCCTCCGCCCCCCCCAACACTGATATACAGCACAGGGGCATGGGTGCAGTCTCAGGGCAACTCCCAATTACGGGGATAGCATGACATTCCAAACACGCCTGTGTGCAAGCACATTGGCTCTGACGGTGCAGAGAACTGTCATCCTCTCCTCGCAGAGTGGGGCTGGGCTTCACCCACTGTGTCCCCAGGGATAACTGACCACTTCTCTTGGTTCTCCACAGCTGCACCAGCTGTGAGTGGAGGGCGCACCACACCACCTGGGACATCCTCCCGCACCCGAGGGCTCCGCAGGCATGCCCATCCTTTGGACAACTACGAGCGGCAGCACTTGGGGGCCCTGCGAGCCCTGCACCACACCCTTGACCACTGGGTGGAGGAAGACCTGCAGTGGGAGAGCTGGTGGGAGCAGCTTGCCCAGGGCCATGACATCTGTGCCCATCTGCGCCCATTAGCAGACTCTGGTGTAAAGCTTTCTGCCTCCTGATGCTCCACCCTCTGCTGCCTCCCCAGCTACCGCTCCTCCTCCCACTCCCACTTCTCCCTCCACTCCCTCCGCACCTCACCCCTCAGGGATGCCGAGACCCCCTCACCCATGGTGCTGGGCGCCAGTGGGGCCAGCGCCACTACAACCCTGAGCCTTTTCTCCCCCTTCCTCCCCTTTCCAGCTTCCTCTTCCCCTTTTCCATCCTCTCTCCTCCCCTCTCCTGCCTTCTTTCCCCAGTCTCACCTGAGTTTCATTTCCACCCCAGTTTTATTGATAAATAGAGTTTGGTTTAATGAAAACAAAGGTCTTTATTTTCCATCAGGAAGGGGGGTTAGGGAGGAGTAAGTGGAGGGACATGAGAGAGGAATGAGCTACAAGCCCCCAGTGGGGCAGACCAGCACTGTTACTGCTCCTCCGGGTACAAGCTCTCCCTGAAGGCCTCCCGGATGCAGACATCCCCCAATGGGACTCCCAGATGGCAGCTGTGTGGGGCAGTATGTACATGCTGGCCAAGCGCTCTGCCTTTGCCACCTAGCCCCAGGCCTCCCCCTTCTGCTCACACACATTGTGCGGCACAGCATGCTGCCACCACATGCAGAATATTCCTCTGCGCGAGGTCCAGGCAGGTGAGGAGGCACCTAAACGATGCCTTCAGCCGCCCACAGGTGCCCTCGACCACAATGTGGGCCCTGCTGAAGCTGGCATTGAAAGCATGTCGGGAAGGATTGAGGTATCCTGTGTAGGGCTTCATGAGCCAGGGCTATAGGGGATAGGCTTCATCCCCCCGCAGGCAGACTGGCATGTCCACATCCCTGACCATGAAGTGCCGGTTGGAAAAGAAGGTCCCGGCCTGCAGCCTCTGGCACACGGAAGAGTTGCGGTACACGCGTGCGTCATGTGCTTTGCCTGACCAGCCAAAATTAATGTCCAGAAAGTGGCCTTGGTGGTCAGTAACGGCCTACAGGATGACCAAGAAATATCCCTTCCGGTTTATAAACATGGAAGCCTGGTGGTCTGGGGCACAGATCGGGATGTGTGTCCCATCGATAACCGCTCCATCCTCTCTCCCCTTCCCCACAGTTGGGGAAGCCCAGGGCACCAAACCCCTCCATGACTGCATCAACATCAACATCAACAGCAGTCTTCTCGATGTGCCTCACTTGCGGTATGTCTACACTACAGCACTAATTCGAACTAACTTAGTTAGTTAATTCGAACTAAGCTAATTCGAATTAGCGCATCTAGACTTAAAAACTAGTTCGAATTAGCGTGGACTGAGTGGACCCTGAACCAAGGTTAAGGATGGCCAGAAGCAGTGCCAGCAGGGCATCAGGTTAGGACTTAGAGCGTGTAGCTGCTGTCTCAGGCTAGCCGAGAGCTGTGCTTAAAGGGTCCCGACCCCCACCCCGGACAGACAGTTCTCAGGGGTTCCCCGCTTGCAAAGCAGTCCTGGCTTGGAGTGCCCTGAGTGCCCACACTCGGCACATCACAGCACTCGGCCATCAGCCCGGCTGCACTTGCCGCAGGCTGCCATCTGGAGGGGGAGGTCAATCAAGGGGCTTCAGGAGAGCTTCCACCCCGAGGAGCCCGCAGAGCCAGCCCAGTCCTCCCCATCGGGGGCTCCTACCCCATTCCTCCCTCACCTCCTTCCACTTACCTATCCCTAGCCCTCCTTCCTGATGTACAAAATAAGGGACACATGTGTTCAAAAATACAAACTCTCTTTATTGAACAAAACTGGGGGAGACTGGGAAAAGGAGGTGGGAGAGGGGAAGAGAGAGGCTGGGAGAGAAGAGGGCAACTAAAATGATCAGGGGTTTGGAACAGGTCCCATATGAAGAGAGGCTAAAGAGACTGGGACTTTTCAGCTTAGAGAAGAGGAGACGGAAGGGGGATATGATAGAGGTCTATAAAAACATGAGTGGTGTGGAGAGGGTGCATAAAGAAAAGTTCTTCATTAGTTCCCATAATAGAAGGACTAGAGGACACCAAATGAAATGAATGGGTAGTAGGCTTCAAACTAACAACAGAAAGTTCTTCTTCACAAAGCAAATAGTCAACCTGTGGAACTCCTTGCTGCAGGAGGCTGTGAAGGCTACAACTAGAACAGAGTTTAAAGGGAAGTGAGATAAAGTCATGGAGGTTGGGTCCATGGAGTGCTTATTAGCCGGGGGTAGGAATGGTGTCTCTGGCCTCTGTTTGTGGAAGGCTGGAGATGGATGGCACGAGACAAATGGCTTGGTCACTGTCTTTGGTCCATCCCCTCCAGGGTCCCTAGTGTTGGCCGCTGTTGACAGGCTACTGGGCTAGATGGACCTTTGGTCTGACCCAGGACAGCCATTCTAAGCTCAGGGCTCAGGGTCAGGGGTCTCAGTGGACCACCTTGATTTTCATGCACAACTGCTCCTGGGTGGCCAGGCTGGCAGCTCTCCTGCCCTAGACGGCCACTTTCCTGTGCCTAGTGCGGAGGTCGTGGATGAGGTCCACGATGTCCGCACTAGACCAGGCAGGCGCCCGCCTCTTGCGGACCCAGGCAGGCTCCCGGGAGCCGCCAGCCTGGTCCCGGGAAGAGACGGAGGGCTGGGTGGCAGCAGGTGGCTGGCTCGAGCCGTGCGAGGTGCAGGGTCTGCTGGCTGGGTGCTGGCAGGCTTGCACCTGGCACGGGCACCGTAGCCAGCCCATGCCACTTTAAGGGGTCCGGGGCCGGGAGGTGGGCAGACGAGTTTCCCTGGTGGTGCCCAGAGTGGCCACCAGGGAAAGCTGGGGAGGGTTAGCCTCCCACTAGTTCGAATTAAGTGGCTACACAGCCCTTAATTCGAACTACTTAATTCGAACCAGGCGTTAGTCCTCGTAGAATGAGGTTTACCTAGTTCGAATTAAGCGCACCGCTAGTTCGAATTAAGTTCTTAAGAACTTAATTCGAACTAGCGGTTTGCCTGTGTAGCGCCTATCAAAGTTAATTCGAACTAACGGCTGTTAGTTCGAATTAACTTTGTAGTGTAGACATACCCTTCGTTACTCTCTGTTCTGGGGAATCAACAGTCCTCTGTCCGACCACTTGCCTTGGTGGCAATCTGCAGTCTCCGGTCTAACCACTCTCATCAGTTCATATACTGGCCACTCCCTGGCAAGTTAGGGAAAAATGGGCGGCAGGCCCACCTGCTACTCTGGGCCCCAATCCAGGGACCCAATAGCCAGCAACCACCTGCTGCCCCCTTCCAACTCCTGCCATCTGTTTCCCTGGTTACTTCCCTGTATCCCTAGCACCTTGCCAGCCCTTTGTATCAGGGGCCTCAGTCTAACAGCCTTTAGGCTGGAGCTCACTGTTATTCCCTGACCCTGCCCAGCACTACTCTCTATAAAGGTACTCTCTAATGGCCACCCCTTCTCCCTTGCACTCCAAGGACAGATTGACTCTGTGTTGAGTATGCCTTCTTTTATGGCCCTCCCTGGTCCTGACTGGCTCCTCCGATAAGCCTTGCCTCGATTAGCTCTCTACAAGTCCTCCTCCCATTGGTTAGGGAGGCTGCGCCAAACTTGAGGGTTGCTTTAACCTTCCAGTACTCTGTGCAGGGCAGCCACTCCATCGTACACAGGAGCAACTGGACTTTGGCAAAATGTGTGAGTTTTCATGCAACATACACACACAAGTGAAAATGGAACTTATGTAATCACTTTGTCTTTAGAAGTTGCCATAAAATGATCTAGTTTGTTATAGCACTCAGCAAAAAAAAAAACAAAATAAGAAAAACTTACACATGGCCTGAGATAGGGGGCATAATAGGAGAAGAGGTTGGTGGACAAAGTCTTGTTTCAGGTAACAGAGTACTGGAGGAATGTACTTGTAAGTTGATCAGTATCTATACAATTTAAACAGTGAAAAACAAAAACATTGGATAAGACTCCTGTGTGTTACATGGCTCCCATCACATAGACAGCACACATTTTTCCTTTCCCAAATATAATACAATCATCATTATAAAATTATACCAAGTTCCGGTTTTAAAAGTCCCTTATTTTTTAAAAGAGCTCTTGCGAACATTAATTTTATGCTAACACAACTGCATTATCTTCAGTGAAAGTACATAAACTGGTGTAGTACAGTGAAAAGTCATACCCACTGGCTTCCGGAGCCAGATTCTGCTTCCGCTGAATCTCATAACACAACTCTCATTGAATTCAGGGAGCAAGAGAAAGCCACCAATTTCTTCCAAGTAAACTGATCTGTGAGGGAATGCCAGATGTACCCACTCCGGAACAGTATATCATCTGTATTTTTTAATTTATTGCTATATCTGCATTCGGAGGCTTAAGGTACCCCTTCTGCTGTGGAGCTATTTTGGGGTACTAAAAGTATCCCAAAATATCTATTCTGTGTCTATTGAAGCAGCCCATTATTTCAAAACAGATTTCAAAATAACGGGTAGCTTACTCTGACATCCCAGTATTCCTCGATCCACAAGAGTTAAGGGGCATTCGGAATAGCGAGTTATTTTGAAATTTGGCGCTGTGGAGACAGCACCAAATTATGAAATAAGCTTTTTCAAAATACACTCAAAATAAGCTACAATTTTGAGCTACAGATGCTATGTAGATGCACCCTCAAGGAATGGGCTAAGTTTTAATACAACTAAAAGTAAATATATTATGTGACTAGTTCATTTAAGATTACCCTAACATAATAAGAGCTAGGGGAGAACAAAGCTTTACGGGGGCAAGTTTGAGATTCTTACATTTTAATATTCCCGCACACAAATGTCAATAGAAGCTTCAAATTAACACACACTAACATTTTTCTTATGCCACATTTTACAATTACTTTAGAGTTAATTAATGTAAAATTATTGTTTTCATACTCTACACCTATAAAGCATTTTTTTAAATTTCTGTTATTCATATCCTCCAGTTATGAACACTAAAAGAATTTTGGCTTCAAGTCCAACTCTACAAATGGGAAGTACCATTTTATCATCTACATTTTACAACTTTTAAAAAAGATAGCTACATATCATGTGTTGCAATTGTAAAGTCCAATATACTGCAGCTGACTGAGGCCAAGGATAGATTCTTTATACTATCTGAAGCCCTCAAATCCTCATAGGTGGGCTATAGACATTTCTTGCTCCAATGAAATCATGAGATATGAGGCACAAGAATGGATTTTGCTGGGCTTTGAGCCTCAGACTAGTGATAGTTTTTCTTGGCAAATAAGTGAGGGGTTGGGGGGGAGACGTTCTGAGAACATTTCTTGTACCAGATTTTTGTTAGCTTAAAAAAAAGGAGAGTGGGGCACACTGCTTAAGACCCTAGAGATTTAAAATAGAAGCAGTAGTCCCTAGAGTGGAAATGGATTAGTGGGCAAAAGTGCAGGGAGACAATGAAAGATACAACATAAAGGCCATGTATTGTATGGTTTTAGGAAAGTACATAGTAATTGGGATATAATGCTTTTTAAGATAGATCTCTAATTTGGCTCACCGTTAATTTTTCCAGGAGTAACAAATAAGCAAAAATTGATAAGAAAAATGCTTCTCCCCACTTCCCACCCTAGCCATTTAACCAATTCCACTCATGTAACCTGTACAAATAATCTGTCAAAATGGTTAGTAATGTTTTCATAACATATTTTTCCTTATGTTGTATTTATGACATATGTCAAAACTGTTGGGCAGAAGGAATACTTAGAAATGTCCAATACTCATATCTAAATGTTCTGTTTTTTCAACATTTACATTAAGCACAGCTCCAGCTCTCTAATGCAGTTATTAGTGTCAAAACATTCCACGACATTCATGTTTTTGTGCATTATCCAGAGGCAAATAACAAGAGAGAATTAAGCTGTTAAAAGCTAGGACACTGCAGCAGAATACATTATAGTGCAAAGGAGGTGAAAAATAATGAACAAAAAAGTATATATGCCTGCCTGTGGATTATATCTTGCAGCACTGGTGACTGCACATGGGATATTCATTCGCAGAGGAACAGAGCCTTTATAGTTATTAGAACGAGAAGCAGTGCTAACTGGCAGAGGCATCATAGGGACAGAGAAAGGACTGTTATAAGGTGGAAGCCCAGGCTGTAAGAGAAACAAACAAAAATAAGTGGAGGAATAGACTATTTAAAGTACAATATGACAAAAGCATATAAGCGTCAGAGTTAAGTTGTGGTAGACTTTTGTAGGAGTTCTAAGTATATTATGAGGGAAGAAAGGTCAGTTTTACTAAAAAAAAAAAAACCAAAACCAAAACCTAACCCTTCATCCACTCACTTATTTTAAATGTCTAAGTATGAGTTAAGGAAAAATCTTAACATTGTAAGTCCGTAGTATGAGCTTTGGTGCTAAGCTAAAGCTAACCTGAAAAAAAAAAGTACACTAAGCAAACAGGTCAGTGACAAATGCCCCTCTTTCTCCTTGCCTCAAAAAGATACCCACCCTTTATTAACACTTTCAAGGTAGAAAAATCCCTTCCAAAGTTTTACAAAAGAGTCACCTTTATATTAAAATGAAAGCATGGGGCTATCAATAGCACTGCTATCCATAGGCCTCTTCTGATGTAATGATAACAGAGGTCAACTGAGCTTGAAAGCAGTTTCAAGTTAGGATATTTTTGAGGCAGATGTAGGAAATGTCAATGACCTCTCTTTTTTTAATAAAAGCAATCTTGTCAGTTTTATGTTTAGTCTTAACTTTCACCTCAACAGAAAGAGCACAGTAATTATTATTAGAACTGCGGCAGTACCTTGATGTCCCCATCATGACCTAGGTGTCATTGTGTTTGGCACTGTACAGATACACCGGAAGACGCTTTTCCTGTCCTGAAGAGCTTTTAGTCAAGTGGGTGCATGTAATCTGGCAAATATACTAGTGGGTTTCCCACACCCTTTCCTGCACCTCAGTCTCCTACCCTGAGCTCCCTTCTGCACCCAATCTCCATCTCAGACCCTGCACCCTTTTCATAGAAAAGTGCAGCCCTTAACCACTTGCCAAAATCTTGGAATCCTCCCCCCCCCCCCCCCCCCATCAAAATGTATTCATTATCCTGTATCAACTGAGTTTGTGCTGCTCCCAGCTTTGTATTTGGAACAGGGAGCTTGTTTATAAACAGAGGGAAGCATGGTGATTAAGATAACAAAAGGCTTGTCATTCAAGTAATTGAAGGATTGCTAGTTCATCATGAAAACATTGCTGGGTACTCCATTTAAAAGATAGGAAAAAAGATCTGTATTTGGATCACTGCTGTTTAACTGCTCATAAATGTTCTTGAAAAAGAGGTAAACAGTGAGGAAGTAAAATTTGCAGATGATACAAAATAGTTATAAAAAGGGTTCTCACAAAACTGGGTGATTGGGCAATAGAAGGGCAGATGGAATTCAGTGGTGATAAATGCAAAATAATGCACATAGAAAAATAGAATCCCAAATATACATACAAAAATCATAGGGTCTAAAATACTGATTACCACTTATATTGCCTCTATATAAAAAAGCAAACATGATTCTGAGATGCATTAACAGGAGCGTTGTGAGCAATGCACAAGTCATCATTCTTTCGCTCTACTCTGCGCTGATTAGGCCTCAATTGGAGTAGTGTGTCCAGTTTTGGGCACTACATTTCAAGAAAGATGTGGAGAAATTGGAGAGGGTCCAGAGAAGAGCAACAAAAAGAATTAAAAGTCTCGAGTTATGAAGTAAGGCTGAAGGAATTGGGCTTGTTTAGTTTGGAAAAGAGAAAACTGAGAGGGGACATGATATCGTTTTTCAGATATCTAAAAGGATGTCAGAGGGAGGAGGAGGAAAAATTGTACTCCTTGGCCTCTGATGATAGGCTTAACCTGAAGCAAGGGAGGTTTAGGCTGGACATTAGGAAAAACTTCCTGTCAGGGTAGTTAAACATTGGAATAAATTGCCTAGGGAGGTTGTGGAATTGCCATCATTGGACATATTTAAGAGCAGGTTAGACATTCATCTGTTTGGAATGATATAGATCATGCTTGGTCCTGCCATGAGGGCAGGGGACTGGACTTGATGATCTCTTGAGGTCCCTTCCAGTTCTAGTATTCTATGATTCTATGATTCCTGGATCCTCTACTGGCCCCCACACCCAGTCTGCTGGCCTCCAGGCCGGCTCCTCATCTCCTGCTGACCCTGCTGCCTGGCTGACCCCACTGGGCAGCTATCGCTGCCCTGGCTCCAGAAACTGTAGGGCAGCTGCTCACGCCACACTGGGACGCCTGGTCCCACTGGGCATCTGCGCACTGTGGATCCCTGCCCTACTGAGCTACCGCAGTTTCCCCCCACCCCACCCCACCCCCCGCCAGGCAGCCACACGCATGTCTCTCAACCCCACTGGGCAGACTTGCTGCCACACCCTGCTGCCAGTTCGCTGCAGGCAGCCCACTGCCCTGACAACCCTACAGGGATCCTTGTAACTGGCCCTCCACATGGACTATTTGGTCCTGCAACAGCCATGCCAGACTATGGATATTGCACACCACGGAATCCCAGTTAAAAGAGTTTCAACCCGTATATTTAAGAAAGTATTTATCATTTATTGTCAGAGGCATTTTAATGCAAACATGTCCTGCAAAGCATCTTAGCCCATCTAGCACCATGTAGCCTAATTTTCAAGAAAATAAATTCTTGTCAACCAAAAAAAGTGTTAAACAGATAACAGATAATTGAGTTGTACAGCTGTGTCTGTCATCAAGAAAACAGCTTGAAGTGTTTTACCCAAATCATTTTCCTGCAAATATTTTGACATAGTGAACTAGCTAGAGAGGTACTGATTCATAAATTGCAATTACATTTCTTCAATTCACACCCAGGGTAGTTAGATTATGGAAATCCTTAATAACAAGAAACCATTATGACAACTCCTCCTCAGGGCTGTACTTTGACAAAAAATTAGCTCACTTGATTCCTTGCCCATGAAAACTCCAGTCACCTTCTTGGGTCCCACAGCAGTGGAGTCGATTCACTATTCCTAAGGGATAACAATCTGACTCTGGCGGCTATAGAATACAAAGTTAAATATGGATCTCTGTATATGGCAATCTTGCAGTTGGTATTGCTATCTAGGGACTCAAATTCAAAGAATCCCTAGGAGTTGGTCGTTCACCACATGACTTTCAGCAAGTTAGGGCGGGAGAAGAATTTTAACATGACAGCAGAGCAAAAGTAGGTCTCTGACAACTCTGTAAATGGATGGGTCCTGAAGATTTTAAATGCCCTCATCAGCAGGGCAAAACAACAAAAGAAAAAGCCAAACAGAACTAAGGAAAACACTTTCACAATAGATTACTGGGGCAGCTCTTAAAGGGTTTTGGTTATAAATTAGAGTGATATTTGAGGAAATTCTCACCATCCACAGATATTTTAAAAAACAAAATGTCCCTTTACTAGAATTGTTAGGTGGAATAACTCTTCTGAACAGTCTTAGGAGAGGTAGCCATGTTAGTCTGTATCTGTAAAAACAAGGAGGAGTCCTGTGGCACATTAAAGACTAGCAGATTTATTTGGGCTAGGGCCGTCGAGCGATTAAAAAAATGTAATCGTGATTAATCACACAATTAATCGTGAGAACTTCACCTTTGAAACGCCATGGAAGTGTTTCAACAGGGCAGTGCTGCATGGAGCCCGGGATCTACTAGAGTCCCCAGCTGACTCTGGGCTCCATGCAGCAGCACTGCCCCTTTGAAGTGCCGGGGCAGCATTCCCAAGGGGCAACGCAAGGCGGAGCCCAGGGTCAGCTGATCCTAGACTCCTAATGCACTGCCCCTTTGAAACACACTGGTGGCATTTCAAAGGGGGCAGCACAGCATTAACACCTGTGATTAACACGTTAAAAAATTAACACATTAATTCTGATGTGCGTTAATCGCAGGTGTTTATGCACATCAACAGCCCTAATTTGGGCATAACCTTTCGTGGGTAAAAGCCACTTCATTAGATGCACAGTTCAACTTCAGCTATTGGTGAACAACGGATATGCAGAAGTTTATTGAAAACACTCAAGCAAGTCTGAAACAGACGGGGCTGGAAATTAAAATAGCTAGCTCTTAGCAAAAAATGATTGTATATAGCTGGACCATTGCTGGACACAAATTCTTTCTATAATCTTGCTCTATTGTACTGCATTCATAATAGCCACAATATTACCTTTACCATTTAAAGAAAACTTTATACTTCACAAATTACGCTCTAGCTGAACTCTGAAGGCAATGTTTTTTAAAATGTACATGTTATTTCTGAGGCAATTTAAAATGTAGAGCCAAACTTAGGTCAGACATTAAACAAAGCACAGTGCCTCTACTATTTCAGCTGTGTACTACTCATTTATTAATGATTTGTCAGTTGAATTCAGAGTGAATAAGGGTAGCCAGCCCTTAGAATTAACAAGCATATTGATTTTCCTTTATGTTTGAGAGAGACCATCTTCCAGATGGCCCTGAAAGAAGTGAAATGCTAGTTAACATGGCCTCCTGGTCTAATTTTCCATAGTACATCAGTATTACTTCACTGCTGCATTTTTCACTGAGCCACTGGGATACATTTTCACCTCTGTACCACCTGTCAATATCATCTTAAGATATTTTTCTTCTGCTCTGAATATCATCTACAGCTTCAATTCAGTGCCATCTGTTCCATACTGTCAAATTCCTAAACAAAAACCGCTCTTTTCTTCAGATAAATATCATTTGTGTACATACGCGCGCACACTCTTCTGTGTTTTATATAATTTGGAAAGCTCTACACAACCTCAGACATCATTTAAATGTTTCTCAATTAACTATTTTACTTACAATTCTTAATCCTTTCTTCATGTTATGAGTCAACATGCACTAGATAGAGACTACATATTTTTTTCTGCTGATTCCAAAGTCATAAAACATTGGGAAGAAACTGCATAATTAGAGCATGCAAAATTTTCTGCAAGGCAGACAAATTCTTTTGTTAGATGTATACCAGTAATTTACGCCTTTCTGAAAAACGCTGTCCTGGCTTAGGCAGTCCTACAGACAGGATAACGTCTAATGCCAAATGGGAAACAGATCTTCTGAATGAAGAGGAATCAGCCAATGTATTATTTCTTACTGTGTCAATTGAAACTATAGGAGAGTGTATCCACTGCATAGTTTTGACCACTTTGAGAGAGGGAAACCAGCACAGCTTTCTCTCACTCTACCAGTATCCTTCAAAATTGAAGGAAGCTTCACATGCATCCCAGCATATTTTGGTTTTCCTTCCCAGTCACATCTCAGCCAGCACCCATGCACACTTGAACCCCACGGGATAGATACTCTGCACAGTTGACAAAGGGAGGAGTATGGAAAGATAGCTCTTCACCCACTCTGTTCCTTAATATGGCGGGGGAGGGAGGGAAGGAAATGGAGGAAAGGAGCAAAAACAACCTCCCAGCATAGGTTAGAGCAGTATAAAAGCTACTTGAAATTGCTAGAACTCAAAAATTAATCAGGAGCATTGTACACTCCACTCAGCCCCCAACAAATCCTCTTTGTCACTCAGAAGGAAGCCTCAGTTGCCCCCAATGAACAGCTTTACAGTGGCGCTGAGAATACAAAGCAGCTACAGGCAAGGTCAAGAATCTGGCCCCCAGAGTGAGAGATGGGCATGTTTAGAACTGGGTGGCTTTGTTCAGTTTTCATTCATATCTCAGAGTTATTGTTGTAGTTTTGTGCATATAAATAATCAGAAGAGATTTCCCAACCACATTTCAGTGTAGCAGAACACAAACGAACACTTACCAGGCCATTCTGCAAGGCTGTTGAATTGGCGACACTTCCAGCACATGGCATATCACTGTGCCCTGATGCCCCAGGCCTAGATGTTATTTTATTCTCATTCAGTTGTTTATTTAGCCAGGAAATTACTACAAGGGAAAAATGCCTGAAATGAACATTCAGCTTTACATAAAATATAACAGATTCCTGATTTATCTGGATAACCGAGCACTAAAGAAATTGCAATGAATTAAAGCATTACTTTGAGGACACATCCAAGCAAGGCCAACTGAGTTAATTTCAGAATAAATGGAAATACACTAATTATACAGCATATGTATTTTCAAAAGACAAGAGTAATCAAATACATTGATCATGCCACCATAGGTATATTAAACATTCACACAAGTTATTTACCATATTAAGTGCTGAATTCAGGTTCATTGAAATAAGTCAATTAAATGAAGTTTTAGGAATTATCTCCAGAGCTCTGCATATCTGCATCCACCAAAATGATCCACAGATATCCACATCCATGGATGTGGATACCTACAGATGTCAAATGGATATCTGCAGATATGCAGGGCTCTAATTATCACCACATACAATAGGGAGACAATTGAACCCCCTCCTACTGTGCTGAGCACCAAGTGTGAGGTCTCAAACACCTTCAACTCCCATTGAAATCACTGTTCTTTGTTTCCTGATAGCTAGGTCTTAGATGGGGATGAGATGAGAGTTAATCTAGTTTTATAGTATTTTAACAAATCAAAAATTGACTCATGCCTAAAGATGCACACAGAGAAATTCAATATCAACCTTTTCCAGTTCAAAAATAAAATGTTGACCTTGAAATTGGTTTCAACTCATAACAGAGTGGAGAAGCAGAAAAACTAAAATGCATTTGAATACAAATGCTTTGAACTAAAACCGTACCTTGTTAGTTTACATCACCATTCCAAAAAGTAACTTTTACTTTGCTTACCATTTGTTTTCAGCAGCTGTTTGCTTTCTTCCAATTTTTGAACAGTAGTATCCAACTGCTCTTGCAACTTGAAGACCTGAAAACAGTAATGAATTTATAATAAATAAGTCATTAATCTGAGAAATTTAGTCTTTATAAGCAACACAAGAGTAAAAACTGTTTCCAAATCAGGAAGAACTGCTTCAATACCAATACCAACGTTTCTACTCCTACACTTTCTCCATAACAATCATTATGATACAGGTTGGAGCTCCCTGGTCTGGCATTCTGGGGCCTGGAGCCATCTCAGACCAGGGAGTTTTTGCTGGACCGCGGGAGGTCAATGCTCCACTGCTGGCTGCCCCACTGTCGGCTCCTCTCCCTGGGGATCTCAAGACTGGGGTTCCCTGCTCTGCCGCTGTCCCACTAACACTGGCCTGGCTGAGGCTCCCCACCTGTTGCATCCGGGGTCGCCCAGCTGCCACCTACCCCACTGCCTGGCTCTGCTGCCCTGGGGGGGGGGGGAACCCCACCAGGGCCACCTGGCCTCACCCAAACCCACTGATGGCAGGGGTGTCCAGGGTTTCCCAGTTAGGGCCACCAGGACAGCTCCGCTGTCACTGGGGATTCCCCTGCTGGGGTTGGGACTAGGACTCCCAGCTGCTGCCTGGCCCCACTGGTGGGGTTCCCTGGTTGTGGCTCCTGGAATGTTGCATGGCCCCACTGCTGCCAGGGAGTTCCCAAAGTTTCCCGCCTGGAGCCGCTCCAGCCACCTGACCCCTCTGGCACCATCTTGGTGGCTACGAAGTGCCATCTTGCCCAGCTGATACCCGGGCTCTCTTGTCTAGCTACTGCTGGCCTAGCCAGGACTCCACAGACCCCACTCCCTCATGGCTTTTTGGTCCAGCAACATCTGTGGCCTTGCTGGACCATGGATGTTGCTGGACCAGAGAGTCCCAGATTTGAGAGGTTCAACCTGGACTAATAAAACACACTGTCATTTACAAGAGGGGTCCAATTATTAATTGTTTTGTTTTTTTAATTGGCAACCTGCCTTCCAGAAGATTGTGGTAAAGTTTGTATATAATAGGTAAATCTTAAATAAATACTTGCATTGCTTTATACTTTTTCGTGCAAGATATATACACAGACATTGTATGATCTTTACCTCTTCCTCTTTTTGTTGAAGAGTCTGTTTCACATTATTGAACACCTCTCTCTCCTTTTGAAGGGTTTGCTCTTTTTCTTCTAATATTTTTTCTTGATGAATTGTCACTGCATTTTTTAACTTTATCTTCTCCATTAGTGTCTTCATTTCTCCCTGGAGCTTTTTGATAATTTCATTAGCCTATCCAACACACACCCCAAAAATAAAAAAATATGAATATCAACAAACCTGCCCCATAGCTTAAATTTAACAAATCCTCATAACATTTAACAAATGCCTTACTTTCACAAGCTCCTCAGAAATAGACTTCACAGTGGTTTCAAGTTTTCTAATTTGAAGTGGTTTTATCGCCAGAGATTCTTCCAACTTTTTCTGAAACATAGTTTTATATTCAGCAACAGGACAATGTCAACATAACCAAATGCTGAAATTTGGTGGTGTTGGTGACTGCAAGACTCCAAGAATTAGCAATGGGGAATGGGAGAGAAAGAGAGTGTGTGCGCATTTCTAGGTCACCAATTAAAATTAGCTCTGTTCAATGGCAATATTTGGCAACTTATAAAGGAAACCCAGTTAACATAGGTGCCAAGACTGTGGATGGTATGGGACTAGTGCAACAGTGGGGGGAATGGCAGATACTCAGCGAATTCCTCTTCTCCCTGGAGGGCCTCCCCCAGCCAATAAGCTCTTCTTCAGCACCTTCCGCTCATTGAGGATCAACTGTTCAGCAACTGACAGGAGGCAGATGCAGGAAGAGGTGGAGGAAGATTGAGGTGCACTTGATGGCAGGGCAGGAAGGTACACTTAGCACAGGGCAAAGTGAAGCAGAAATTGGGCCTTGTGGGGAAGGGATGAAGTGAGGGTGGGGCCTGGAGTGGAGTGGGAGTTGAATGCTACCTGACAAATCAGAAATAGTCACCTCTGCTGATTAAAGAAAAACAAAAACCAAAAGAGTAATCTGAAGGAGCTCCTGATAGTCTGGGTGAGAGCAGGCCTGGTGGAGATGTGTCCCTCTCAAAAAGCACTCTCTCAATTGTCATCCTTGCTGGCAGACTTAGAAAGGAACCAGGGGCTACACTTGCAAGGAAGACCTGGTGAGACGGGGCACTTTAGAGTAGATCTTCCCTCTCAAGGTTAAGATACATGAGCAGAGCGGCATGAGGAGATATACACTACTGGTCTGTAAATAGGATTTCAATTCTAAGGCTTTCATGAGCACTGAATTCATGACTGTATTTTTTGGTTTCAAAAGTAAAAATAAACAAACCAATTTGAATGGAACAATGTTGGATTGTTCAGGGTTTAACAGAAACAGTGTTTAAAAACAACAACAGA
The DNA here is from genome assembly GCF_049634645.1 of Pelodiscus sinensis. Classification (NCBI taxonomy): domain Eukaryota; kingdom Metazoa; phylum Chordata; order Testudines; family Trionychidae; genus Pelodiscus; species Pelodiscus sinensis. Next base: position 44,457,922 of record NC_134716.1, on the reverse strand, counting down.
AAACTGGTAACTGTCAAGGGGAAGAAAAGAATTATAACTACTTGTACAGACTACAGCCTTGCTCCCATCAATGTAAGTGTCCTACTAGTTACAGTGCCCTACAACTTAATTCTTCCACCTCTACAAGAAAAACGGGGCTACACTAACGAAGTGCCCCTGTAGACACTGTTTACTTACCTCTATTGGCTGTCATTCTTGTCAATTTCATGGCTCCTTGCCGGGAACAGGGCAATCACTGATCTGAACTGAGAGTATAAGTGCCTGGCTACCATCCCCTTCCACAGCTTTCAGCTCCTCGCTCCTTCACTAGGAGGAACTGAGGATATATCTAGAGGCACTCTGCATCTTTTAAAGTGCCTATTTCCTGAAATAGCAGGCATGCTATTCCAGTCTCCCTGTAACTCTCGTTCTACGAGGGTTAAGGGATTTGTCGGAATACTGCCTTATTTTGAAATTTGGCACTGGATAGCCAGTGCCAAATTTCAAAATAAGCTCTTATTATTTAGACTTGGAATACACTACACAATTTGTGTATCACACATTGCATAGCTTATTCTGACAAAGGGGTGCTGTTTTGATGCACTCTAAGAAGCCTGGTGCAGCTGCCCCATTCCCCGGGGAGAACTAAGAAGCCTGGTAGGGAGCAGGGAGTATCTGCAAACTATAATCAGCCCTGGCTCTCAGCCTCCCTGCACTGCCCCTCTTAACTCCCTGAAAGCAGTCCTAGTGAGGATGTGCACCAGATAGAAGAAGGGTGGTGGCAGACATGAACCACCACAGCTGTAAGTTAACCCAACATAGGTCAACATAAGTTTATAATACAGACATGCCCACAAACATACGCTGACAAAATAAGGCTTTGTTTTAAATCCATAATCCTCACAGTTGTTCAAAACTGGTTTACTTTCAAAGGGAGTATTTAAAGAAATCATGTGCATGTTTTATACCTCTAAGGAACATCTTTCAAAAAAGATGAGCTGCTATTGCCAACCTTGTGTTCTTGTGCACTTTCACAGACATCTGCACTTATTAGTACTTGCTCTTTATCCTTCACTTCTTGTTCAAGGACAGCAATGCATGTTCTTAGTTGATTCAGTAATTTCTCCTTTTCATGGCATTCTGTGTCAAGAGTTGAATTTTCTCTTCGAAGGGACAGAATTTCTTGTTTTTCCCTCTGATACTCCTATCAGATGAACATTCAGAGGCAAAATAGAAGAAAAATTATAAGTATTTTTATTAAAATATTATGGAAGAATTTTAGAATGAACAACCAAGCAGTCCTCTGTGAGGACTGGAGAGCTGTAGATGAAAAATTAATTAAAAATTATAATGAGTTTGGTCAGCTCTAGCCCAGGGATTAGCCCTTTAAACAGATTCATCTGATATTTCTATTCATTATATTTCTATTCTTCTCTGCCAAAAATTTCCTCATAATCTATTAGCTTCTCTGCAAATCACTGTGGTCCTCACAAAGACCTCCATATGTTTTTATGGTAAATTTACATTTGGATTAAAAGTTTTCTAAGGCAAGGACAGTGTCTTTTTTGTATGTTTGTACAGCACTTGTGTTAATTGGCTACCTCCAAAACATGATAATTAAAAAACAGTAACACAGATGCAGTAATAATAAAGATGCAAGAATAATTTATTGATACACCTAACTATATGATTTTGTTTTTGAAACTAGACACTCAAGTGTCAGTGTTTGGAACAAATTACAGTTACTATAGTTTTGATGTCACTGAACAACATTGGAATATTTTTACACAATAATAGACCTCAAAATGTCTCTAGAAGTTTCTTAAACAAACCTACACCAACAATTGGCCATTTCCTCAAAGGCAATACTACCTACCACTTGCAACACCTGTGTGTGAACACGTGACAATTAGAATTCTATTCAAAAGACAAGACAAACAAAATATCACACCAGCAACATACCAATATTGCTACTGTGATAATGGAGGCCATAGGCACAGTAGAGTAGAGGTCAGAAAATTGCACACAACAGTTAACAGCAGGGAAAACAAACAAAAACTGCACCGTGACTATGATTTAGCCTCAAAGAAACCTGATGATTTTCCATCATTCTTCTTTCAATATACTTTAAAAAAAAAAGAAGGGTCACTTATAGAGTAACTTGTTCATTTTATGGATATATATATATATATATATATATATATATATATATATATATATATAGTTATGCGAATGGTGGAGGGAGGTAGGGAAGGAAGAGTTTGTCTACTGATCTCAGAATAATTCTCATCTATCTTTTTTCATACGCCTTTGATTAGGCAACCTCCTACATGCAAATGCTTGTGAAAATAAATATATATATCTCAAATCCTCTTAACTGCAAACATGTATCTCTCTCTCTCATCAATTATACTTTTAATTGAAATGGAATAATTGTATATATGGCATGTATAATAAAACAAGATGTTGTCTCATTAGTTAAGCCTAGTATCACCACCAATGGTATATAACAATCATTCTATATTAAACAAATTAGATTAAATATCAGGCAAAAATTGTGTCTCTTAACAGTGCCATGGAGTTTGAAAGCTGACAGGTAGAAGAGTGAGGCTGAATATCTCTGTCAATGGGAGAAGGATTTCAGATGAGAAGGAGGACTGTTGTGTTTGAATTAATGGGCTCTGCCATCTTCATCCCCATAGTCACCCCCTCCTATCTTAATAAGTTGCAGGCCTTAACGACAACCTACAATACAGCATGGAGCACTCGAAATATTGGCTTATGCAAAACTAAGTAAGGTCTCATGAGTGGAGATAGCCAGAACTTTTTTTTTTTTAAAATCACTCATACTGTTGCTCCAGTCAGAAACTGCAAAATTTTGCCAGGAAAGGGTTGGTCAGAGTGAAAACTAGAGAAATCCACTTCAAGGGGGTTGGAAGGTATGGAGAGTAGGAAGATAGAGACATACAGACCAGAACAGAACAGCCAACTGAAGCGCGGGAACCCGCCACTGCTGCGGGTTTGCTCGCGGTGCCTCTGGTCTGCTGGAGACGGTCTCCAGCAGACCAGGGACACCGCAAGCAAACCTGCAGCAGCGGGGGGGGGGGGTCCCGCGCTTCTGAGGCTTTGCTCTGGCAAAGCCTCAGAAGCGCGGGGACCCCGCCGCAGCTGCGGGTTTGCTCCCGGTGCCCCTGGTCTGCTGGGGACCATCTCCAGCAAACCAGGGGCACCGGGAGCAAAGCGGTCCGGCCAGAGCAAAGACTCAGAGGCGAGGCACCCCCCGCTGCCGCTTTGCTCCCTGTGTCCCTGGTGTGCTGGGGGGGGCGCAGCTAGTGTGCCCCCCCCCCCCAGCAGACCAGGCTTTTGTTGTGGACCCTGGGGCAGAGCAGCTGGGGCGCTGCCGGTTGGTCCCGCAGCGCCGCTCTGGGCCCTACTGGACCAACCCGGCAGCACCCCAACTGCTCTGCCCCAGGTGTCCTGATTCAGCCGCTGCTGGTCAGTTTCAGCAGTGGCTGAATCAGGACTCCTGGGGCAGAGCAGCTGGGGTGCTGCTGGGTTGGTCCAGTAGCGCCGAGGAGCGGTGCTACTGGAGCAACCCAGCAGCACCCCAGCTGCTCTGCCCCAGGAGTCCTGATTCAGCCACTGCTGAAACTGACCAGCAGCGGCTGAATCAGGACGCCTGAGGCACAGTTGCTCTGCCCCAGGCTTCCTGGAATCAGCTGCTGATCAGTTTCAGCAGCAGCTGACTTGGGGTTCTTAAGTTGAATCTGTATGGAAGTCAGAACTGGCAGTCAGTTTCAGCAGCGGCTGAATCTGGACGCCAGTTCCGACTTACATACAGATTCAACTTAAGAACAAACCTACAGTCCCTATCTTGTACGTAACCCGGGGACTGCCTGTACACCGAGAACGTAAGGCTCTGGGCATTGCTTTACTAGGGGAGTCTACAAGCTACTATTGCAGCTTATTTTGTAGGATGGAAACCCTAGCCCCTCTTTCAACAAAATGATTTTTTTCCTGAAGTACCTCTCTCATGAATTTGTCATTGAAGTGTATGCTCTGACCCATGGTTATTACTAAGCTAATAGGCAACATCTTCAGATTTATTACTATTACTATTGAATGAGCACTTCATTCTCATAACTTTTCTCACTAGCTCTCACTAGCTAGCATATGCCTCAGAACTATCCATTTATATACATATAACAAGCATAACTGCTACAGTTTAAGACCCTATCTTCACCCTTCCATCTCAGTCTCTCCCCCATGCCTCAATAAAGGGGAGAGAAAAATAACTTATCTGGAAACACTGAAAACTTTAACCATTTTTATTTCTTAAAATGGGTTTCTCTCAAAGTAATTTTTCTCTAAAAATCAATCTGAAGATAAATCTGTTATCTGATTTATAACCCTATTCTAAAAGAGAGATTATTGTACTTTCTAATTTGCAAGAATGATACTGGTCGTAAATTGTTCCATCAATCAACAAAAAGAAAATTAAGCTGGATGAACATTGAGGAATTAGTTGTAGTGATTGAGAAACTAAAAATAGCCCTAAAAATCAGCTGTTTGTATAGGATGTGAATGTCAAGTTCTCTAGAAATTGATGGCGTATCTATACTTTCACCTGGATAAGACTATTCCAATTTCTTCAGGGTGGACTTATTTATCTGGATTTTTGATAATTTTCAGAGGTCACAGACTTATACTCTCTGGTCGTATGAAAAACACTGAATATTTTAAAACTGCCAATTTAAATGGGACTTTTCACAAAATTAACGCTAAACTAAGGATGATGTACTGTACCCATGTCAGTCCCATGACACGAGAGAGACAAGAAAGGCATGGTAATTTTTTTGGGGGGTGGGGGTGGGGGTGGGACCAACTTATTTTTCTGGAAAGAGGGAAGAAAGGGTCAGCCAGCACACAAGAACAGAATTTTAAGAAAAAAAGCTTTGTAGCTGGCACTGATGTGTTTCAAACATTAGATAATTTGTTTTCTGTATTGAGACAGTTAACCAACTCCAAATTACAGATTTCATTGACTTTGTTTAATAAACCCAATCAGAAGCCACATTCCTAGATCTGCTTTAGAATTTATAGGAGCAGATTATTTTAGTAGCTGATTATCTTGGTATTAAATTTGATGATCTAACTCAAACTGAATGGTATTAAAGGTTTTGATTTGACCATCAGTTGATCACTGTATTGCTTTTTTTTAAGTTTAATATTAGTTAAAATATATTAGCTTTGGTGATATGTTCACACAAATGCTTTATCTCCCTTTGTCCTTAATTAAGAATAATCTCTTCCTTAAATTAAGTTGTACTTAATATTTGCAGTTAGATGAAACAGTAGCACAGAAAGAGGAGTATACGTATTTAAGCAATTGGGTTTAATACATGTAAAGGAGTACGTAGTCAGTTTCCATGGAGGGATCTGAATAACTGCTGTATGATATGAAGAAATACCTACAGGGTAATTATGCAGATAGATTTTCCTAAACCAGAATTCAAGGATCTGCGTAATAGAACTGAACACCACAATCGTGAGTCAATAATTACACAGCATCTACATGTTTGAGTTGGAGAAAACATTTCTGTAAAGACTGTATTTAGTGTCAGAATTACTTCTGTAGCAATTTTACATACTTTATTTATCCTCTCCACCATCCATCCACACGTGGGTCTTGATGAGCTCTCAGAACACTTCGGAACAAGCAGTAAGGCTGGGATATTCAAAAGGTCTAAAATCCTATCCTAAGCATATCAAAATAAGGAGCCAAATTCTTAGCTGGGGTGAACATACAGAAGCTGAAGCTGAGCTATGCCGATTTACATAAACATCTGGTCCAGAAAATCTTTAAAATTTACTGGAAATCACTACGGCTGTGTCTAGACTCGCAAGTTTTTCCGGAAAATCATCTGCTTTTCCGGAAAAATTTGCCAGATGTCTACACTGGCCGCTTGAATTTCCGGAAAAGCACTGACGATCTCATGTAAAATCATCAGTGCTTTTCCGGAAAAACTATGCTGCTCCCGTTTGGGCAAAAGTCTTTTTCCAAAAGACTTTTGCGCAAAAGGGCCAGTGTAGACCGCATAGTTCTATTTTCCGCAAAAAAGCCCCGATTGCAAAAAAGGGGATCGGGGCTTTTTTGCCGAAAACCGAGTCTAGATTGGCCACGGACGCTTTTCCTCAAAAAGTGCTTTTGCGGAAAAGCATCCTGCCAATCTAGATGTGCTTTTCCGAAAATGCTTTTAACAGAAAACTTTTCCATTAAAAGCCTTTTCGGAAATTCATGCCAGTGTAGACGTAGCCTACATGTATCAGTTTTTAAAGGCAAAAATGTTACCAATAAATAGACCATTTATTATACTAGTTTTACTATACCTCTTCAAGTCCTGCAAATTTTGATTTCAGCTCTCTTATAGAAGATTCAGACTTGTATTTTTTCTCTTTGAGATCCTTATTAACAGTTTCCAGTTCAGATACCCTTGTTTCTAAGTGATGTATTTTTCTGTTGCAAGTTTCTTCCATTTCTCTCTTTTGCTGTTTATGCTGAAGCTGGTACTGTGCTTGAATCTTAAGCAGGAAGACCAGAAAATCATGAGAAGTCATGCATGTATACAGACATCTGATTTTTCATACATACATATGTTAATTTAAAATTCAATTAAACACAATGAAAAAAATGCAAACAAGGCTCATCAGAGATACAGACAACATTAAAACTCAAAAACTCAAAGTTTATACATTTCCCTTTCACTGTAAAGGTCAGGGAGTCTCTTTTTTAGAAGAAGCTATTAGAACTAATTGCTTTGACAGATTGCCAAGATGTACATGTTGTATCATGCAAGCAAGGTACTAACAAACTTCAACAGGACTTTATTTACCAGAAGTAGAGCCTCTTTACAAAGCTGCTGCATCTCTCAGTAGCTCTCCCTCAGCCCCTGCCAATCTTCTCCCTACTCCTTCCTGTTTCCTGTGCTTCCAGACTCCCAACAACCAGTGCTCCCAGTTCTAATAATTACAAGCAGCATCTAAAACACCAGAGTACACTGTGCTATAGATATGAAGTATTTGTCCATTAGGTCATTCTGGTGCTGCTCTACCTGAGACAGATGGCTACAGTTCTACTTACTTGTAGCACTTTCTCCTTTTCTGCTGTGATTTCCTCGGAGTATTTGTTAGTCAATGAAGTGGTCTGTGACATCCATTCATTTTGCAGTTTATCAAGTTCCTTACTTTTTTCTGCCAAAGCCTGAAAATATCACATGCTGATTTCTGTTTGTATAGCATTTATAATTTTTAAAAGTTAATTTGGTATAGATTTTAGTACTACACTTTCAGGACTTGGATTTGCTTTTTTTAAAATAAAGGCTGATTCCTACCTGCTGTGTTACAGTTAGTCTTTTCAAGAGCCCCTCTTCTGATTTCTGCAGCTTATCCTCCAAGATATTGTTTTCCATCTATTAAAAACACCAAACCGGAACAAAACTATATTATAATAGTTAAGAAGCCCGCACTAAAATCACAGATTTTTCATTATGTATAACAAGAACCTTTATCAATATGTAAAATGACCATACTATTATCAGTGCTGACAGTCTACTCTGAACCACTAGCAAAATAAAAAGAAAAATATTTCATTACACTTGCTACACAGCAAATATTGTATCAATAAATAATTTAAGATAAAGAGAATAAAAATCAGTAACTTGCATGATTGGGGGAACAGGAAGGGAGGAGAGAGATTTGCTCACAATTTTATAATGGATTTGATTTAAAAAGGAAGATCACTAAAACACTTAAATATTCTTTATTTTGCATGTAAATTTGCTGGTCTTATGTATTTATCTCTCTGTTTCTAGAAGAAACAGAAGAACTTTGCCTAACTTCAAACTCACTTGTACATCATAGTTTAATAGTTAGACTCAGATGTTATTTTATTCACATTCCACTTAGAGATTTAAAAATAGTAGAGGGGTGGGGAAAATATCTTTATGAAGTAACCAGCTTATATATAGGATTGCCAGGTGTCCAGTTTTCTACCGAACAGTCATGTTTTTTGGGGACTCTATCCGGTAAAAGAAAAATCCAGAAAATACCAGACGTGCAATGTCCGGTATTTTCTGGTTTTCCAGCTGGGCGTCTGGAAGCCTGGCAGGGGGAGTGGCTGGAGGCATGGCACGATCGGCGCTGGGAGCCCTGGTTGCGTGTGAGGAGGAGGGGCAGCCCGGTTCGTGCTCCTGTGCGCTGATCAAGAGTGGGGTGGAGCTGCAGCCAGACTGACTCGCATTTAGCCTGGACCACGCAGGGGGTGGGAGCACCCTGGGATCTGCACTACCCGGGTCAGTCCCACTCCCCACTGGCTGATATGCTCCTTCCCTCTCCTGGCCAGCCGATTGGTTCTCCCCCATTTCTCCTCCCGATCTTCCCCTGCCAGCCCTGCTGCACCCCGCCGCCAGCGCAGCTTCCGGCAGCCAGTTCTCCCCTTCTCCTCCTGAGCTCCCCCAGCCAGCGCTGCTCCCACTGACCGCCCCTCTTCCCCCAGAGCTCCCCCGGCCAGCCCTGCTTTGCCTGACCCCCTCCCCCCACCCACCAGCTCTGCTTCCCGTCAGCCACCCCCCTCCCTCCGCCCCCCGGATCTTCCTCCAGCCAGCCCCCGCCTCCCCCTTCCTCCCAGCCAGCCCCGCTCCTCTCCCGGCCGGTCTGACCCCCACCCCCACCCCCAAGAAGTGTGTCTGGTGTTTTGTTTTTTTTAAGATTACCTGGTAACCCTACAGATACACCATCTGCAAGGCATCTACTTGCAGCACCCCAGATTTGAAAAGGAGGGAATTCTTTCCTATAGAAACATACTTCCCTTAACTACAAATTATCATCTCAGGGAATTCAGGGAGATTCCTTAGTTTAAGATACAGGAAGGAGTTTGGAACTAAGTTTTAGGTTTAGCATATTCAGCATTTCTAGCTTTGACCTCTCATAGTATTATTTTCAAACCTATTGAATGAAAACTTTCTAATGTTACTGATTATTTTCAACATAAGTATACAAGAAGACAAAAACTCTTGTTCATATACTTCCAAGACATTGGGCTCATTTAAACTGGTTAAAAAAAAAATCAAGGGTAACTCTCTTGAAGTCACCTGAGTTATATCCAATGAGATGAAAATCGGGCTTATTGTTTATAAATATGGTATATGCATACAGCATCAATTTAGCACTAAAAATCTAGCCACTACACTAATCATATTCTTAAAATATCCTTCTCATTTGAGGATTGATTTTGGAATTGGATTTACATGTGTGGACCATTACCCCCACTGGGAGATTCATTCAAGTCAGTGGGACTCTGCATGGAAGGCTGGACCTTCTTGGATCATAACAAAGTTCAAGGCTTACCTTGCTCAATCTGATCTATTAGGTTTTAATTGATAGTACTGGTGTTATTTCTCAATAAAAAGAGAGATTTAAATTTTTAATGCAGATGGCAAGATACTTCTTGATGTCACTGTCACTTCCTGCCAAAAGCTTTAGAGACAAGTGAGTGAGATGTTTGAATGGATTGGTCTCCACTACATTTAAATATGCAGGCATGCAGTCCAATACAGGGGAAGATGTTACAAGTTGAATTAAAAACCTAAAACCACACCAACAAAGGCAAGTATTAATAACAATAGTCTTGTGAATCAAAAAGGTTACAGCCATTTAAATGTCACTGACTCCCTGGGCTTCTGTTGCCAGTATTTTATTGCTAAGAGAGATTTGAGAATTCAATCAGGAGCCTCCTCTTGATCAGCTCAACAGGTGGCCACCAGAATGGATAGTCCACATCAGTTCTGAACATCGTCTGAACAATAGTGTTGATTGCTTAGCAAGACAGATAAATTATGTTTAAATCTGATATTGAGAAAGCAGTTTTAAACTGTGTTTTCAAATCCATTTCAAACTTAGCTCTCTCAAGTACAGAGAGGTCCTAAATGTGCTGCACTAGTCATGAAGCAAGAAATATTAAGTTGGTCTATCTACAAGAGAAATAGACTAAAGGGGAAAGTGTTTCTAAACTGAGTTAGCTAACATGATTTGACCCACAACTTAGCATCTAGCATACACAGTTTAACACAATAATACTCATACTGGGTCCCATGTTGTAGCCCCTCAGGACTTATCGGGTACATCTATGCAACAACGTTATATTGAAATAACAAAATGCGCATCTACACAGCAAGCCATTATTTTGAAATAATGTCAAGATGGAAAACTTACTTCAACTCTTATAACCCTCATTTCACGAGGAGTAAAGGAAGTTGAAGGAAGAGTGTTCTTCCTTCAACTTCCTGCTATGTAGACAGCGCCAAAAGCCAAATTAACTATTTTGACTCCAGCTATGCAACTGACATAGCTGAAGTTGTATATCTTAATTTGACTTTTGCCCTACTGTGTACATGTATCCATCTTCACTAGGAAAAGCTGGTAAACAATACAAGGTAAACTCTAGTAAAGACAAGAAAATTGTAGTTGTAACATGTGCAAGCAGGTCAAAGTGAACTCTAGGTTCTCCCTTTGTGTTTACCTCAACCTGCTAACACACATGAAGACTAAAAGCTTTTAGACTTGATCTATACCACAGTTCTTTTTCCACAGTTAACTCAAGGGAAGTAATGCATCTGTAAAAGCTAGGCTAAATACTTCCCAAACATCTATTCCAAGATACAATGCAAAAGGGCAGCATGAAAGATGGCACATGGCGTGCATCTGCACAGCAACTGGGAACTGTGATTAAAGCTAGCACAAATAACAAAACCAGAAAAGCAGTAGCTGGCCAAGCAATAGGTACTTGAGTACTCACCTACAGAAATGGGCAGACAGGACTAGCTAATGCATCTGCCTGTGCTGCCCTGCCTTCACTGCTACTGTTATTTGAGCTAGCTCTGATGCTACAATTACACCTCCTGACTGCAGTGTAGACATACACATAGATCCTTGCCAGTGTTCCGTGTAAGCGGTGTAATTGTGCGGCCACTCAACCAAGATTCAAATGCTGCCCAGCTGATTATCAGAGTACCCACAGCCAGGTTTTTGGTTTCCACTAATGGTGCATGATTTCAAATGCCTTGGCACACATCAAAGTGTTTTCCACCCATGGATAAAAAAATATTAGAGGGAACATTGATGCTTACCCACCAAACTGAGAAAAGGTAATCAAGGATAGTAGGTAATGCAAACTGAGGCAAGCTCAGTTTATAAGTAAGAGAGAGCAGAGTTACACAGAACCTTGAAGGTGGTAACAAGATCTTTAATCTGATGCAATACTGAATAGGGTAAAAAAGTGAGCTGTAACATAAAGTGAGATGCAATGAAGATAGCCTTAGCTGCAATATCTTGTAGGGAGCAGACAGGGATAATGTAGATTTCAGCAAGACCAGAAAAGAAAGTTATTGCAGTAGGCAAGGTGACATACAGCGGAGGCCTGGAAGAGAGATTTGTTTGAGAGGATAGAAAGACAAATCCTGGAAAAGCTGAGGAAGATACGGCCTGGATGTGTGAGGCAATGGAGATGGAGGAATCAAGTCAACACCCAAATGGCAGGCCTGAGTGATGGAGAGAATGGTAGTCTTGACACGGAAAGAGAATTCTTGTTCTTAAAACAACATTCACAGTTAAGGATAGTAAGTTCCATTGTTTCTCAGAAAAAAAAAAAGCAGAAAGATAGCAATTACCTCTGAAAAAGGTGGTCTTCCTCCACCATTTTTCTTAGCAGAGCAATGGAACTTGGAAAATACAAAACCACACAAACAGCTCCTCTGGTTATGCCTATCTATGTCACTTGTAAAGGCATTACTCATCACCATGATAACCAAGCACTCACACATATACTTGCACTGAAATGCTTCCCAGGAAAGGATTTCCATTTATTGAATGATCTCCTCTATGATCCAAAGTCTATCAAAATAATGAAATTGCCCTTACCGAGGTATTTGTTTTCTTTGTTCCAAAATGCATTGATCTAACAAATCAATGAATTTCTGAGGAAAAGCTGAAAAATCTACAAGCAATCCTTGTTGGCTCTTTAAACTGCAAAGGAAAGAAGAGAATATCAACAGTCAGGGGAAAACAATATTTATCCTGAAACATTGCCAGTCTATAAAGCAAATTGGCTTTTCTAAACAGAATCTGGATGGTAGCGCTATATTATTCAAATATAACAATTATTTTTGTGATTAGCCATTTCCCTTACTTGGGCAGTATTTCCCCTGTACTCTCTTATTAGGGAATTTCAGTATCTTCCCTCCTATTCAAGTATGACCCGGCTGGTAAACGAGGCAGCCATATCTTTTAGAACTCACGCAAAGATAGCTACTAGAAACAGTTTAAAAGAAAAGAATGTTATTTTTTTTATACCAGAGCCATCAGACATTGACTTTACTAAAGACACCAATACTGTATGCACAATAACTTCAGACACTACATAAACACAACTCAAAAGTTCACACAATTAATTTTCAACAGCATACAACAGAACTTTCAAAGACTCACATTGATCTCGCAGCACATCTAATAGGGATGTTAGCATAGAGACATTTAAATCCTTAACTGATAAGCCTAGACTACATGCAGTCTCCCCACCAGCTTCCTCTGCAACAATTACTTGCAACTCCTCCTCTTGTCTCCCTATCAGACCCAGGGGAGAGGTGAGAGCTGGTGCTGGGGGAGGGCGAGCACCAGATCCCACAGAGCTGCCTGCCCCTCCCGCCTCCATACTTCTGCCTCTGATAGGCAGACGGCAGCTGGTACACATAGGAAGTTGGCTTTCAAGCTGGCTCCCCATGCATATCAGCACCTGCAGAACCGCCTCCCCGCACTGCTGCCTCCGTGTCAGAGGCAGCAGCATGGAGGGTGAGGAGAACAGCTCTCTGCTCATGCCAGCTCCGCCAGGCAGTAGCACATGGAGGGAGGCAGAGCCAGTCCGTCAGGGGAGGCAATTTTGGCAGGGGGCTCTCTGGGAGTAGGGCCAGGAGCACACTGACCTCCATCCCTATTCCTGGGGAGTATTTTAATAACCATGTAACCACCAAAAATTGTTGCAGATACACAATTACTAAAATACACGTAGCTAACATCCCTAATAGCTAACAAGGGCAACTTTTTACTATGTTAACAGGAGTTTTACATTATTTATTAATACTTTAAATACTTTAAAGAAAGATAATCATCTGATTTCCTATACTTATTTTCCTCAATAAAACAAAGAAATCTTTCAGAATAGTCTGCTTCCCAGCTCAAATGCTGACACTTGTATTGACATTATGTTAAAAAGAAAACATAATGCAGCTGGCATATAAATTGCCAAAAGTTTATAGCAACAATGAATGAAGTAAAAAATACAGAATACATTATTATTCTTAGAACAACATTCACAGTTAAGGACAGCAAGTTCCATTGTTTCTTAGAAAAAAGCAGCAAGATAGCAATTACCTCTGAAAATCTTCTTCTCCTATAACAAGAGAATACAAGAATAATGGACCTGCATCATCAGTAATACGCACGGTAAGTTCCTGTCAGTTTGAGTAGAATTATATTAAAATTATTTGTTTAGCATAACAATGTGCTGCTGAGCTCCATAAAGTACACAGGAGACATGACATGTAAAAAAAATTACATTTACAAAAAAAAAAAAGACAAATTAATTACAATTAAGATATAAAATAGAAGGGGACTAAAGTGGTGCTTTTATCACACCTACAGTTCAGACTTTTGGGGGTGCTAAATAATAGCAGCTGAATGAAAAGTGAATCACACTGACAAGTATACTCAAGTTTATCTATAATGTACATTTTAAATTATTAGAATAATTTTCTGTATAATCCACAAAAGCATCATGGTTCACTTAAACACGAGGTTATATGGGTATACAGCAATATATACAAAAAAAGTTTCATAGCAACTCAGAGACCTGTGTCATTGCATCAAGGCATTGAGGCAATTTACATTCTGTTTTACCAGACAAAATACAGCAGATATACCCCCCCCCCAAAAAAAAAGATTTTTTGATACCTTCTTATGAACAGGATTTGTTGATGTACAAGTTTCAACAGTTACTCTTATATCAGCTCTCCTGAAATATAGAGAATCTCACACTCAAAAGACATTTAATCAAAAAGGTACTAGAGTTGCCAGATGGTTTCAACAAAAATACCAGACACACTTGGCATTACATCACAATCTACATTACATCTTATGCTGGACATTTATATTTTCTCAATTTGTTTCCCGAACAGAAAGCTCAATTACTGGACTGTCCGGTTCAAAACAAGACACCCGGCAACCCTAAAAGGTACAGATTAGCATTTGAACTCATGCTTTCTGCAAAATGTACTGTGACATGTTGTTAAAAATTGATATTGCAGTTCCATTCCTGCTTGGAATGTAAGTATGGCTGCACAAGTTTAACAACAGTTCAGTGAAATAGCATATGCCTAACCAGTCAATACGTTCAGCAATCCTCAATATTTAATGAAGACTGACATCTCTCAGTGCACAAAGTTAGGCACATGCACGTGTATTTTCAGAATCGTTGCCCTATTTTCTAACCAGCTGTAATCCTTTATATTGTTTCTACCTGCAGACACCTCTGGCTACATCTACACTGCAGAGTTTTTGTGCAAAAACTCACAGAGCATCCACACTACAGGAGTGTTTCTGTGCAAGAAAAAGTACAGTAGATTGTCAGAAAACAGGGCTTTTTGCACAAGAGTTATTCCTCTTTCTACAAGGAATAAGCCTTTTTGCGAAAGAGCTCTTTTTCAAAAAGGCATGTGTGGACGGACTACAGGGGTTTCTTGTGCAATAAACCCCTATCGGAAAAAGCACAGGTGCTCTGATGGCCATTCTGTGATTGGCTATCAGAGCTTTTTTGCGCAAGAGTGTCCATGGCAGTGTGGACGCTCTCTTGTGCAAAAGCACATGGCAGTGTGGACGTGCTCTTGCACAAGAACTTTCTGTGGAAGATCTCTTCCGCAAGAAGCCTGCAGTGTAGACATAGCCTCTCTCTCAGACTTGATACTTCTAATTCTATTCTTCTGTGTACTTCAATATTAACTATTTCCCGTTTCCATTTTGGGTGTTTAATACTGGCTAATGCTGTAGTCACACAAGTCCACGGACTGAAAAGATTCATCAACCATTAGAACACTTTTTCTTACGTTCAGAAATAAATGAAACAATGTTTCAACTTTTCATCAACACTTTCTTCTTTATCATTTAGTATACTGCCTGGAATGCAGTCTCAGAAGGTGCTATTTTAAAAAAAAAAAAAATCTTCCTTAGCACTGAGCATTCACCCACCCAATAGGCACAGACAACATTATCCAACCACTAGAAACAGCAGTTGCAAATCTCTATTAGGTAGGACCTTAAATTCCCTGACCCACTCCATACTGTGGTTACTTCATTTTTAGAGACATAGAGAACGTTAAACCAAAAATAAAAACTACAAAACTAACTAGATCCTCAATGTTTTATACTGAGAGCCACATTTTCAGAAGAGCTCAGTACTTACTCAGAGGTCAGCTCATATTTAAGGCAACTAAATATATGCTCAAGACTCAAAACAACTCAGCATCAAATGTAGTGATATCTGGCCAGATTTTCAGAAGTGATGCTGATGCTTAAATGGGAACAGAGCTCTTCTGAAAAATGCAATCTTCACAGTCAGTCTGCTCTAAATTAAGGCTAATTTATAGATGAAGTAAATATTTTCCCTGTCTCAACTGTGTTACTTCGCTCCCGTAAAATATTCTCAAAAATTCAGTAGCATACAGACAGTGGAGAAACCAGACTGGTGACATCAATGACAGATCATCTTAATCCAAGTCAGACAGAGCTACAAGAGCAAACTGCAAAGAGACAGACACAACTGAACAGTTTCTTCCTTGTTTTTAATAAAGTTCTCAAGGAAAAATAATGGTACTGTTGCAACAGGAAATTGTTTATTCTCTAGTTCAAAAAAAATAACCTACTGTATTTGGATGCAAGATCACATTTACAATTGAAGTGAGAATGCACATCAATATTTCCTCCCAGTAAAGGGAGCCTTACTGCTCTGCGTGGTCCCACGTCTAGAGAGAGTTAAAAATGGGAGCAGATTAAAAACATTTGCCAACTTCCTACTCCTTTTTATTATGGAAATTCACTTTTCAAGAGAAGTTGCTCCCAAAATTTAAACAAAAAACATATCAACTAATCCTAATCAAACCAGTATAATGATGCATACAGCACTCCTACGGCAGGACATGATTACTAAGACAGCTATTGGCCAGGGTCTTTTTTATATCTAACTCTAGGAATTATTGCTTTGGAGTGTGGGAGGAAGACAGAAATTTATGGTTAGGAAAGATCTTTAAACTAAAACTGTTTTAGAAAAGTGGTATGGGGAGAAGCATAATGCTTATAAAACACCAGAAAGTAGTCTAGAAATTAAACTTGTCTCTTTAAACACAAACAGTATGGACGTGTTTGAACTATCTCATTGATGTTATCCAGCCTTCTGCTTTCTATGCTTGACTTTTAGTCTGAGGTTACCAACAAAGTCACTACCAATGGTATTTTTGGTTATGGATTTCATGAAGACAACTCCTCACTCAACTCACTTCATATAGACCAAGGGTGGGGAACTTAAGGCTCGGGGGGCAGATGCAGCCCCCGGCTTGCCTGTATCCAGCCCCTGAGGCTTGGGGCTACCTTCCACCACAGGAGAGCCCTCACTGGCAATCCAGCACCCCTGTTCCCAATGATCCCCTGCAGGATTAGAGCACACAAAATCTACTAGCCTGGGCCCCTGTAGGCACCGGTGTGCAAGGGGAATGTGGGGAGTGTCTTTATCCTTCTTAGGGTTACCAGATGATTTCTGAAAAAGTACCGAACAAAAAAAAAAAAAGACCCGGAAAGTTGTTAAAACAAAAAACAAAAAACAAACAAAAAAAACACAACAAGAGCATGACCCATTTAAGAAACGTGTGGTGAGGCTTTTTGGCCCTAACAGGCTGCCAGCAGCCACCTGCCATCTTGCCTCCGAGCACAAGGCCGGAACAACTCCCCTATGGAACTCAGTAAGCACTAGGGTTGCCAGGCTGCCTGCGTATTGAGCTGGACAGCCTGGGATTTTTGCCTCCTGGCCAAGGGGGGAAAAAAATCATAAAATACCGAACATTGTAGGTGTCCGGTATTTTCTGAATTTTTTACCAGACAGGAGGCGAAAATACCGAACTGTCCAGTTAAATACCAGACACTGGGCAACCCTAATCCTTCTCAGTCGAGGGCCAGGTCAATGAGGGTTTTTGTTTCGTTTCATTTCTTGCTTCTCATTTACATGCGGACCCTGACTGATTTTTCAGCAGCCTGCAACCCAAAAAGGAAAAAAGCAATTTGGTCTATATCAGGGGTGGGGAACCTATCTGAGCTGGGTTCAAACTGACAGACTAAGATTTCCACGTATCTTAGTTCTAATATTCTGACATACCCAATTAGTGCCCTGAGTTATTCCTTTCTACATGATACTCTCTCTCTCTCAAGTGATTTTACTGAATCTGACAGTGGTTCAGTAATTTCAATTTGAATGTTAGTGGTATCCAGGAAAAAATAAATAAGTCAATGCTAACACTGTGTGTATTTTCTTACAGTGTTAGAAGATTACAGCTGGTTACATGTGAATATGTCTACACTGCAATAAAACACCCACAGCTGGCTCATGTCAGTTGACACAAGCTTTCAAGGTTCCAAACATTGGGCTATGAAATTACAGGATAGACATTCAAGCTCCAGTACCCCAAAGAAGCTTAAACATGTACATGAAATTGTATATGTTAGCGGGGGAATGGTCCCGCTATTGTGGGGAACTTTCCTGGCTTATATACCACCCCGGTGAAATGGACCAGCGAAAGGATCTGAGTCCCCGCTCCCACTTCCTTTACCCCACGGCTTCCCTGATCCTGAGGGCTCCCCCTCCACTCTCCTGAGTAGCAGAGTCCTCGAAACCCCAACAAGGCTGGGCCCAGGTTTCCTGGGGCTTAATCCCCGACCTTGTAGTCAGTAGGGGCAGGAGTTAGGGTGTCCCCACTCTGAGGTGCTCTTTTTACACTGCATGCTTTCTTGGCCCAGTGATCATTTCATAAGGTTCAAGCAAGTACAATTTATTAAACATCAACTGATTAAAGAGAAAAGAATAAGAAAAAAATGAGAATGGTTAGATGAGAACACACAGTCCTGCTCTGTAACACAGGGACATCAAAACAGCAGTCTGCAGAGTGTAAGGACAGTTCACAGTCTCTTCCTTATAGGCCCCTTAGAGGCCCTGGATGTGCTGCAGGGGGGCTGCAGGGTGGACACGCTTGCTCTGGCAGTGACCACACAGCCTCAAGCTCTAAGTGGCCAGACCCCTCTCCCAGTCTGGCCTGCTGAGCCTCTTGGCTGGTGATATCTCCCTCCCCAGAGCCTCTCCCCACACTTTGCTGGTCCCAGCTGCTCACCACACCCAGCTGTAGGCTGTGCTGCCTTGTCAGTCTCCAGCTCCTTGCATTGCTTCTCTGTCCCTTTTGGCTTCTCTGAGCACTGCCAGTCTGCTGCTCAACACAGGGTCTGTGTTCCTTGAGCTGTGTGTGCCTGGCTCTGTTGCTGCACAACTGCCTCTCCACACAGCTTGCACTCCTTGGGCAGTCTGTGTCTGGCTCTGTTACTGCAGGACTTCTTTTGCACACAGCTTGCACTGCTCTTAGCTGTCTCTCAGCTCTCTCCTTGCTCAGAGAGACCCAGAACAATCCCAGCTCACAGGGAGGACGGGGCCTGGCCTCTTGCTTTCCTCACTGGCCTGTCCAACCTGTCATTCAGGCTGAGCTGGAATGTTGGCTGCTTTCCATTGTCTCTGGGGTCTGTCAGTCTCAGGGCCATGATTTCTCATGAACCCTTCCCCTTTTGATACTGGGAGCTGGAAAATCAAAACTCCCACAGAGTTTTAGTAAGGGGCTAACAGTCCCCTTACATATAGATGCATAATCTTGAGTCAGCTGTCAATGGCCAGCCATGATTTTATTGCAGAATAGACACTCTCAAGTGTACCACCTTCCCTAGTAATCTTCCTGGGCTCTTATTGCCTTATTTATTCTCCTATGGGGCTGTTTCTGTCACATATAGGGCTCTGAACATTTACAGTCTAAGTCCAGGATGATAGACAAGATGGTGCTTCAGTGGGGTCCTGCACTTCCAGCCAGAATCCTCTTCTTCAGATGGGAGAGTAAGGATGTTAAATATTGCTTAATTGAATAGTCAAGTAACCTTACGAATACTTATCAGTTAGTCAATTATTCTATAGTCACCAGGGGGGAGGCTGGCAGCCAGTGTGCTTTGGCCTCATTCCCTAGAAGGCCTCTGCCACCCTGCGCTGCTGCCTCTGTATCAGAGGCAGCAGCACGGGGTGCCAGGTGGGAGCTGGTCCATGAAGGGAGCCAGTTTAAAAGCCAGCTCCCCTCACAGATAGGCTGCCTGTTGCCCTGTGCTGCTGCCTCTGATAAAGAGGCAGCAGCATGGGATGGCAGCAGCCCCTCTCTGGGGGAAGTCTGAGCTCCCAGACCCAGCACAAGGCAGAACTGAACTAGGCTGCCTGTCCACCCCACTAATACACACTAAATGCAGAGCCACAGCAGAGGTATGTCCCAGACCCATTGTAAGCCAAGACTGAGCCAGGCTGCTGGCCAGCCTGCTAAAAAAATTTACTGGCGGGGGGTAGAGGGGGAAATGTGTGTAGTCTATAGCATTAACCTATAAGCTTTTGCTTATCCATTAATAAACTAAACTACAACATCCCTATGGGAAAGCATAGCAGAGACTGTATTATACTTGTCATTCAAGTGCTTTCAACAAGAAACCACCCTGAACTGAGTAATGCACTGAAGGCAAGAGCAGTGCAAACAGTCTCACCCAGCGGTGGTATGATGCACTTCAGTGAAGCCCTGAAACATAATGTATCTTGTTGCAGCACTTCCTTCTCACATTATTTTGTCTAAATCAGTGATATTTATCAAAGAAATTCTGTAGTTTGTAAGACAGCATTATGATAATAGTGTGGTCAGCAAAAACATAGTAGTAGAGTCAGGAAAACAATACAGGAAAGAAGAGGAATGTCTTGCCCTACACTAAGATGTTTACATTTCTCACTTCTTCCTTTGAACTTTTCTAGCCTGCTTTTAGGCATCGTGCAAGTCATGCAGGTTTACATGGTGGATTTGTAATCTGCACAAATGAAGATTAGAAAGAATCCAAGATCATTGACATTTGTGATGCAGTCCAAGTCCATCACAAGGAATAAATCTGATAAGGAAAAAAATCTGAAAAAGAACATATACTGATTTTAGGCAGTAGCAAAAGTCCCAGTGCAAAAGAAATTGAAGAGCAAAGCATAAATGATGGAAGTTTTATTATTAAGGAATTAGCAGGTTTTCCTGGCGATAAGGAATGGAAATATGAGGAAAGAGATGGAGAATCATTCTATTTTCCTCGTGGCATAAAGGAGAGTGATGATAAAAGAAAAATGTTGCTCACATGAAGAGGAGAGACATGACAGAAAAGAATCAGTCTTGCTTGATGACAGAAACAGCAGTGAGAAAAATTACACACCACAAATCAATACATCAGATCCTGCTTTATAGACAGAGATCCTGAACTCTGTTGATATTCACTGTACAATTTTGAACTAACTTCAAATTTCTGACCTCAGTTCTGGCTTGGCATGATATCCTGATTTATGCTGGCATTACAATAGCAAGGCATTACAATATCAATCGATGGACACCACAACTGCTACTACATTTGATGAGAAGCTGCCTTGATTTTGTTGTGGTCTAAAGAGATAATGGATTTCAAGATCCTCCATTGCTGCCAAAGAAATGGCAGAAAACTTAGGAGTTGAGCCTCTCTTCGAGGAACCTCACACTCATTGGAAGAAAAGACAATCTGATTACAAGGACAGAGATAAGGCAATGGGAAGCCTGGAAGAAAAATTAAAGAACAAGGTTTATTGCTTGTTCATTGATGGATGCTTGAGCAGGTTCAAAGAAAAGTTTGGACAAATGAAGCACTACAAAAAGACTTGGGGGGGAGGAGGGGGTTGTACAACTTTAGTAAGCCCTCTCCACTCCAAGTTCTCCAATTCATTCCTGATGCAGAGCTTTGAGGATTCTTTTCATGCTGCTGGTCACAGTAGCGAGTGGGGAGTGCAGGCTTTCAAAACTCAACTATTTGGTGTCTGGGAGGTGGGTGGGCGTTAGCCCGTCCACATCTAAAAGACCTCCCCCCAGCCTGCGGGGAGGGTCCACAGAACCCGGAAGAACCAACTAACTACTGGGGACAAATAATGAAAAAACAGGTACGGGTGTGAGGGTCAAAGGGTTAAAACAAGGGAACCAGATGGGGATACCAAGCAGAGAACCCTGGACTGCGTCCACTGCCCCCCGAAGGTCTCACATCTACATCGAGTGAGCCAGTGGACGCAGCCCATTGGAACTCTGCCCGGATACGTAAGCGGATACAGCAACGGAAATAGGCCCCACAGTCGCAGGCCCCTCCCCCGGCCAACTTCTTGTCCCTGGTTTTATAGGTTGCCAATTTGGCCATCGCCAGGAGGAGGTTGACCAGGAGGTCCTGCGACTTTGTGGGGCCATGGATGGGATGTGCGTAAATAAACAAGTAGGGGGAAAAGTGCAGCCAGAACCTTAACAGGAGCCAAAAGAGAGGCTGTAGCCTGGCGCACTCGATGTAAATGTGCGCCAGGGTCTCCCTCACGCCACAGAAGAGGCACGTTTTGGAGGTGGGGGTGAACCGCGCCAAGTACACGCCCGTGCTCACCGCGCCGTGCAGGATTCTCCAGCAGGTGTCTCCAGTGGGCTGTGGAACCAAGGTCAAATAGAGACTGGCTGACCGGGGCTCCCCACCCTCCACTGGTGGTAGGACGTCCCGCCAATTGGTGGCTGGGCGGGACATGAGGGTGGGGAAGTGGAGCGTGTGAAGCACGAATGTGTACATGTGACTCTTTGGCATGGTTCGCTTTCAAAACTCAAGCTGAAGCTCATAAAAGCATATCTTCAACCAACGAGAGACTAATATAGCTTACTATTTTATCGCTACAAAATACCACCTGACAGCCTTTGGCTCTCTCTGACTGTACTTTAGTTCTCAAAGACAAGAAAAGTGATGTATTAAACTAAAGAAATAGAGCTAACACTCTAAGGCAGCAGTTCTCAAAATGTAGATCAGGATCCCACAGTGGGTCGCAATCCATTTTAAGGGGGTTGCCAGGCTGTTAGACTTGATGTGGCCCAGGCCCAATGCTGATGCTGAATCCCGAGCACCAACAACTGAGACCAAACTGGTCAGGTTGCAGGCACTCCACCTGGGGCTGAAGCCCTGAAGCTTTGGCTTTCCTCCCTCTCTTTACTCCCCAGAGCAGTGGGAACTCAGGCTCAGGCTTCAGTCCCCCACTCCTGGGGTCATACTTTTTGTTGTCAGACAGGGGTCGTGGTGCAATCTCTATGTGAAGTGTGAGGGAGCAGGTAACTGTGGGAGTTTGTGACTGAGTTGTGGGGGTTTCAGTACATTGGGGTGCCCCCTTCCCTGTGAGAGGATCAGGAACAGCAGCTATGTCTGTGGCCCCTTCCCTCCTGGCCACACGCTGCACCCTCCCTTGCTCTTGCTCCCTCCCCGCAGCCAGACATCCTACTTCCAGCCTGCTTCTGCACCCTACCTCACACCCTCCTGCACCCCATCTCCTGCCCAGATCCCACACCCCCATCCTTATTCCACTCACTGGCAGACCTGTCACACTGAAACCCTCATATTTCCCCACCCCAGAGCCTAAGGGGATCCAAATAAATCAACTAACTCCAGAACCCCAGAATAAGTAAATCTGGCCTATGGAAGGCCCTGAACCTCAATCTTTCTGCTCCCTTCCCATATTTGTGATCCCCAACTGATTTTTCTATGGGTCAGTGACCTCTGACCCAAAAAAGGTGCTCTACCTCTGCCATCAATATAGAAAACATTGAAACCTTTTGTGTTGGACATAAATTAATATTTTACTTTGGTTTTATTTAAATTATTAAACAGGTTAAGTGTTTTAACTTTCTCATGTTAGTTTATTTAAAATGAAATGCTTAATCTGTTTAATAATTTAAATTAAACCATTCTCCCTAGCTGCCGCACTAGCAAAATGGCTTGGGCGTATTTATGTAATTAACTATGAGTTTCCATTAGCAACTGGTGGTCCATGGAAAGATCTGCATTGAGTCAGGTGGTCCATGAGCCAAGAACTTTTGAGAACTAAAGTACTAGATACCTAACTAGGTGCCTGCATACTGCTCCTTAAACTAGTGTGTTACTCCAGATTTTGCTTTAGAATGTAAAGCAGTTTGAGACTTAAAATGGTCTTACAGATAATTCTCACAATATTCTCATGAGTCTCCTATTTGGTATTTCTGAAAGCTCTCACTTCTGGAGTCATGTGGTTAAACAGAAACATTTTTAAAGGGTTTCTAGCCATGGTTGTAGAGAAGACTTGAAATTGGGGCTCCCCCAAAGACTGGAAGCCACCAAAAACAGATACAAAGAATGGAAGATTCACCTTTTAAGAACAAAATCATTTTTAACTCAAACTCTTGAGTCCTCAGTGTTTCCAGTTAACAGCTCTCAACTCTTACATTTGGCTCTTCCCAGGCTTTGCGGCACCACTGTTTTGTCCAAACATATTTCCGATGCCAGGGGTTTATCAGAAGAGGAAGGCAGGAGGGCGCTTTCCAGATACAAGTGAAGCGTCCTGAATCTGTCAGCTTGGGTGAGGGTGCAGCATGTTGGAGGTAGTGACTCCAATTAGCAGAAGTGCCCTACCTCAGCCCGAGTGGGGACAAAATGCAAGGGGGCTTGGAGGCCGGTTTCCAATCACCGCCCATGGGCCTTGTGCTCCGAAATCCCGGAGGGCCCTTGGAAATGCACGGGCGGCCGCAGCGCCGAGGCCACCCCTAGCACGGAGTGAGCGCTGCCAAGCGGGGGTAGCCCATTGCCTCGCTTGTCCTCCTCCCTTCGCAGCGCCGGACAAGCCTTTGCGGGCTCCGCCGAGCCGCACCTGGAGCCCAGCCGGGAGAAGGAATAAGAGGCGGCCGGGCTGCACCCCCGGCTCGCACGCCAAGCCCTCACCTCTCCTCGCAGCCCGCGCGGCTGATCCTCACAGAAGAGCCGCTCTGCCCTGCGCCCGCCCGCGCCCCTACATAGCCCCGCGCCGCGCCCGCACCTGCAGCAGTGAGCGCGGGGATTACCCCGGGCCTGGGGCCAGCCCCGCTCCGTTTCCTCCTCCTACTCACCCGCTGGCTTTGGCGCCAGCTTCCCGCCTCTCGGCACAGCGTTGTAGAGCCGCCCCGCTCGCCCTGGGAACTACCGGGCGCCTTTGTGGAGCCTGCCCCGCGGGTGAATTCATCCGTGGCCCCCTCCCCTTAGTCACCAGCCGTGCTTGGGAGTGAAGACGAGGCCAAGGAGCCAGCTCCAGTGCGGCTTACCTGGCGGGGTCCCAAGCCATCATGGGGCTGGCTTATAAGCGGAGAGTCTTTTACAAATAATGGGGAGGGGGGAGTCTTTGGTTTTTGCCTTTTGGCTCCTGAACCCGCAGAGTAACCCAGGGCAAGAAATCCAACTTGTCTCCGCAGCTGGATTACTACCTGTAAAATGAAAAGAGATGGTCTCACCTAAATAGGCTGGACGTAGGGTGACCATATTTTCCTATGCTGGAATAAGAGATCCTCCGAAATAGCGCTTTATTCCGGAGGATCGCGCTAGTCTAGATGCTTTTTTTCCGGCTTTTCCCCAAGCCGGAAAAAAAGCGGCGGACATGTTTATTTAAATCCACGGGGGATATTTAAATCCCCCGCGGATTTCCCTATTCCCACTTTTAAAATTAGCATGCCCCTTCCGAAAAAGGGGCCCGTGTAGACATAGCCCCCATGTATGATGCAAATGAGTAGTCATAGGACTATTCAGATGGTTAATGTTAAGCGTGTTGATAAGTGTTTACAGAATCACAGCCTTAGCGATTAATAAATTGTATTATTTTCCACATTATTTTGTTGATCTGAAGTATTTTACATAATATTTGGGGGCCAATGAATCTCACCTATCTTTACTAGTGTAACAAATGTAGAAAAATAATTTAATAGTGTAAAATCATATTTTCAAAAGTTTTTTAGAAATGCAATAAGAATATTATATAAATTACCTCTGTAAGTCATATTTCTGATACTCTTTCTTGCTCACTAAGTAGTGTTAGTGAACTCAGTCATTGTTTGTAGATTTCATATGTATGTATGTAGGTAGGTAGGTATGTTGGGATGGGGCATGTCTGTGTTTTTATTCTAATTCTAGGGCTTAAACCTGTAATCATATGTCACATGAGACTCAACATGGTTTCATATAATACTCTTCTGTTATTTCAGGTCACTTTTTAAAAACCTAAGAAACCACATGCAAAAATGTAGATTAAAAGAGAACATTAAGTTTGAATGGAAAAAATAGTAAGTGATCATGTAATCAATGATTTTATCATAATGCACATATGTGAAGGGGAAACAAATTAAGGTTGCACAGAAACCTTAATTCTGCATTTCCTAACCTTTCAGTGATTTAATGTTCTTTTAATGTAATTTTTACTTGTACAGTAATTCCTCATTTATCACTACAGATATGTTTCAGAAAATGATCATGTTAAGTGAAAACGTGTTATGCGGGGTCAATTTTCCCATTGAAAATAATGGAAAAGGTGGGGGTTGCGTTTCAAGCGGTGGTGTCTGTTGGGACCGAGACAGAAGAGTGGGGGAGAAAGGGGACTGGGTTACAGCAGGGAGGGGAGGTGTTTGGCTCTGGGGAAGGGCGGAGCAGAGAGGGAAGGGGGATTAGGTTGGCAGTATGCCCCTGTGATGGGTCTGCTGAGGAACAGCGCAGCGAGCGGCGAACCCTCCACCGCTTTGCAGGGAGGTGGAGGAAGCCCCGCGCACCCGCCGGCGATGGGCTGGCTGGGAAAAGCCAGCTACTGGCCTGCAAGTGGGGGTGAAGGAGAGGGGACAAGGCGTCCGGCGAGGGGGAGTTAGCGGGGAACGGTGCAGCGAGTGGCGAACCCTCCATTGCTTTGCAGGGAGGTGGGGGAAGCCCCGTGCAGTCTCCGGCAACAGGCCAGCTGGGGAAATCGTGTTATTCCAGGGACAGTTGTGTAATTCAAAAAATGTTCCCTAAAAAAAAATCGTGCTATAGCGAAAACGTGTTAAGCGGACACGTGTTAAATGAGTAATTACTGTATATCTACTACATATTTGAGAAAGTTTGCCTGTCTGTTCAAGAACTCCTCCTAAACAATAAGAGCTAGAACCACCAAAATCTATATGCAGCTTCCTCTTATCATAACTTAAAGTGACGTGTTTGGTTATGCCAGGAAAATGGGATGTGCCTGAAATAGAATTGTTTCTCTCACTCCCTGAGAGGGACAGGAAGGGGAAGAGCAAGCAGCCCTGATACAAATCTCATCTATAGCAGAGCTAGCACTCTTCTGTAATATGTCATCCTTATGATGTTACCATCCTTTATTACATTTTTCTCCCCCATACACAAACATTTTGGGATTACTTTAATTAAATGAGTTCAAGTTTCAATTAGTATTTTTAGATTAAAAGTCGATTTAATAAATGAAAAATATTCATATGCAAAACTAAATCATCAAAACACTCTACAATTTGTACACTTACAGAACTGAGTACAACAGGTTACAAACAAGCAAAACAAAATATTATAACCAACAAAATCATACTTATACAGCTAAGGCATTTGCATTATGCCAACAAAAATACTGTAATTTAAGAGCAATCAATATTAGACAAAGTGCTTGGTTTCAAAATATTTTCGTGATGTTTTATTCATTCAAACTTCTTCCCAGAGATTATTTTTCTTTAAAATCCTATTAAGCCATTGCCAAACTGTTAATAGAAAATTGTTTACTGCAAAAATTCCAGTTGCCAGTGTACTAATATTTGTGATAATTTAAATGCTTATAATATATTTGAACAAAGTGACAGTATTTTCAGACTCCATGCTGTCTACTTGCTGAAATTTATTTAAATTGAAAAACCACAGACGCACCCTTCTGAACAGCAGAAAGTAAACATCTCACTCATAAACAATGCATTTAAACCTACCGTTAAGAACTATTGCAAACAACTGACTTAGTCATTTGGTCTTTAAAATATAATAGATCACATGCATTTTCTAAAGCATTAGCACTTCCACTGCTTGTACAAAACAAATGTTTCTTTAGAACCGCAACAGAATATATACCTGATACTCCATAAGGCCCCTATCCTGCAAACACATATCTGCTTAACTTCATTCAGTAGCCCTATTCACAGTAGTGAAATACAACCCATGTATAAATATTTGCAGGATGAGGGCCTTAGCAGTGTATAAATTAGTGCTTTTGCTATTGACTTGAAAATAAATACGTTCATTTAAAAAGTGAAATGATATCTGATTAAAAACTATTTAGTCCTTGCAAATTTGTCTGTAGCTGTAGAAAGCAGATATGGTAACAAATAAGAAATTCCGTGATCATTATTTATGAGCTGCTTTTGACCCTCCGTGATATTTTCCATTCACATAGACATACAATTTTTTTTTCTGGTGTCCTACAGGATCTTAGAGATTTCTGATCTTCAGAGCTGAAGAGTAAATGATACCTTTGTAGTATAGCAAGGTACAGATTCTATAAGAGGAGAAAAAATATACTGTATTTAAAATTTCAGCTATATGATCATCAAGTAAACATTTATAAGTCTTGCCTAGAAAAAGCTTGATATCTTTATTTCAAATGTGAACTACAACAGCATATGATTTGTTTGCTGTTTTTATAGAGTCTGCTGGTCTATTTTAGGTAGAATGCCAAACTAGATGATCATAATGGTCCCGCCTGGCCTTGCACTTGAAACTGTGCCTCTACAAAGGTGAATGTATTTTGTGCTTATTTGCCTTCACTAGATTAGCACTTATGGGTAGAAACAATTTTTATATATTAAAAAATATATTTTCTATATTTGTATATATTTTAAACGTATTTTATATATTTAAAAATATATTTGATTTGCAGTTCACTTTTAAAAAAACAAAACAACAAAATACAGTAAAACCTGTGTTATCTGGCATGCTCAGTGATTAGAGTATTCCGGTTATCTAAAAATTCCAGTTATCTGAGAGTCCCATCAATCTAGGAAAAACCAATGGACAATAATAGTAAAACTCAAGTTTTTAATATTGATAGTTTTGTAGTGTGAGGCATTTGGTCTCACATTTCTATTTTGAGTTAAAGATGATTAGTACTTCTTAAATAAAAAACTGTTAAGCCAATCATGGTAAACCAAGCCAGGCCTGTGCGCCTGAAGATGTGACAGTATTGTGGCTGGGGGCAATGCCGGTTAAAAAAGTTTTCTGGTTAACAGAGTGTCGGATAAACAAAGGTGTCACTGTACTATAGAGTTTTATTAATAATTATTATTATTATCTAAATTTCTACCAATGAACTGGGTTTCAAGGACAATTTTTAAAGAATAACATTAATTTAATTTAAAAAACTGGCAATTATCCCAGATCAAACCAAATAATCCAGGAACACTGCTAAAGCATAGAGTTCCCCACACATGGCATCCCCACTAGTCATGGAGTACGTCTACATTAGTCCCCTAGTTTGAACTAGGGAGGCTAATGAGAGCAAATGAAATTGCTAATGAAGCGCGGGATTTAAATATCCCATGCTTGATTAGCATATCCCCGGCCAGTCGACATTTTGGAAACTGACTAGCCTGAAGTAACTTCCCCCATCTACACGTGGCAGAGAAGCACAATTCCGAGATAAACCCCTTAGTTCGAATTAACAGTTAAATCCTATTCCATGAGGTTTATCTCAGAATGGTGCTTCTCTGCCACGTGTAGACACGGGCAGTTACTTTGGGCTAGTCAGTTTCCAAAATGGCAACCGGCCTGGAATATGCTAATGAAGTGTGGAATATTTAAATCCTGCACTTCATTAGCAATTTCAGTCACCCTCTTTAGCCTCCCTAGTTCGATCTAAGGAGCTAGTGTAGACGTACCCATGCAAACAGAACACCATCACTACACACCTGTTTTCTGCACATCTCCAAGACTTTTAAGACCAAATTCTAATTTGATGTTTTCTTGTTTTTTCCCCACCTTCAGATGTGCACTACTATTAATAATGTCAGCATCAGTGGTGGGCAGAGGAAGTAACCCAGCTCTATAGCATAAACTCAAGTGTGTGGGACAGTTCTCTAATCAAGGCCTCATGGGAGACAGGTTTAAGAGGCAAGGGAAGGCTCAACCCCTCACCTCTTCCTATCCCTATCCCCCCGGGCCCTTTCTCTCCCCTCCTTTCCCTCCAGCCCTTTCTTGCCCCTTCTCCCCAGCCCCCGGCCCTTTCTCGCCCTCCTTCCCCTTCCCCCCCGCTCACCCTGGCTCTCTCTTGTCCCCCCTTTCCCTTCCCCCGTACCACGCCAGGGGTGGGGCAGGCAGACAGGGCTCTGTGGCCTGGTCCTGGCTTCCAGCTGCCTCCCCCACAGCCTACAGCCTCCCTGGGAGGGGCTGCCTTCTGGGGAGTGCAGCTCCAGACCCCAAGTAAAAGCTGTTGCTGGAGCAGTGCCACCCTCACCTAGGGTTACCAGGTAGACTCCCCCCCCCCAAAATACTGGACACACTTGATTGTGGGTGGGGGGGGAGGGACTGGCCAGAAGGGGCGGGACTGGCTGTGAGGAAGGGGGGTGGAAGGTGGGGCTGGTGGTGGGGGTCGGGGGTTGCAGGGCTGGCCAGGAGGAAGGGGGGCAGGATGCGGGGTTGGTGGGAGGGAGGGGGCCGCGGGGCTGGCCAGGAGGAAGGGAAGGCTGGAAGAAGGGGAGTGGGAAGCAGAGCTGGCGGGGGTGTGCAGCCACTGGCTGCAGCCGGAATCCAACAAGCCGCGCCTCCGGCAGGCACCCCCTCTAGTTGCTAGTAGAAGCTGGGCGGGGGGAGTAGCTAGGAGCCACTCCCCCTGCCAGGCTTCTGCACACAACCAGAGGCTCCCAGCTGGGAGGCGGGGCCACAATTGGCGCTGGGAGCCTCTGGTTGTGTGTAGAAGCCAGGCGGGGGCAGTGGCTGGGACTTCCAGCCACTGCCCCCGCCCCGCCGTGCCCTGCCCCACCTTTGCATTCGACCACAGGGCTTCCAGCACCAATCGCAGCCCCACCTCCCAGTCGCTCCCCTGCCCCCGCCAGGCTTCCATCTGGCACCCTACCGGAAATTCAGAAAATACCGGCCATTGCACATGTTCTGTATTTTCTGAATTTTACTACTGGACAGAGGGCGCAAATACCAGACTGTCTGGTAGAAAACGGGACACCTGGCAACCCTACTCTCACCACCTTGAATGGCCCACGTAAGATTCCCCTTCCCCGGCCTCCCAGACCCCACCCTGAATCCTGCATCTTCCATCCCCTTACCTGACTCCCTTCATCCCCCTCCCCCTGCCCTGACCCCTCCCACATACACCCCAACCCTTTGACCTGAGATCCCCCACCCCCAAACCCGACACACCCAATTTCCCCTGCCTTGAGCCACTCCTCACCCCCAATTCTTTACTCCAGCCCCCCCCATATACTTCAACCCCCTGCCCTGAGCCTCCCTACACCTTCCACACCCTGTCCTGCCTCCTGTACCCCTCACATCCTTCCCTGAGCCCCATCATTTAAATAAAGGTTGTATATTTTCCTTTTAATTTCCAAAAAGGAAAACATTACAACAGTTAAGGACCCACACAATTCTGGGTATATCTGCTGGTTTAAAATAATATTTTTGTTTCAGTTAGTTAAATATGTAGTAATCTGGAATAATTACTATATGAAAACTAAAGTGCACATTTAAATATTAAATCAGCTTAGAAATACTGATTAAAAAAGTAAAACAGAAGAGCTGCATCATGTATTCCATATTTAATGTTCTATTCAGCAGGACTTACCTTCTACTATAAAGCTTAGCAAATAAATCTCTGAAAAACTTCAGGTATATCAAAAAATCTTGTGACTGTTTCCTCCTCCCCCAAAATTGGTGGGGGGGGGGGGTTAAATTAGGTATGTACTGTATATCCAGTCTTCACAATCTGGCATGCAGTAGAAAACATGCTCCGTTGTCTTTAGAAAGAAATTTTAGAAATGTGTAATTTACAAATGTTATTTACTACATTTGAGTTCAGGGATCTGGGTGAAAGGGAATGAGCAGGGAGGGGGAGGGAAGAGAAATGGGAGACAGAGGCTATGTCTACACTACAGAGTTTTTCAGGGATATCTTTGGTATCCCAGAAAAACTCTGCCACATCCGGGGAATGTGTCTGCTCTTCTGAAATTTTTTTCAGAAGAGCAAACGCACTTTTTCAGCATCCCTTTAAACCTCGTTTTACAAGAAAAAATGGATGTTCCAAAAAAGGGTGTTTTTCTGACATTTGGCCCAGTGTAGATGGGCCAAATGTAGGAAAAGCCTCTTCCAAAAAAAGAAGCAGAAAAAGCTATGCAAATTGCGATTCGCAATTTGCGTAGCTTTTCCTGGCAGAACAGTGTAGTGTAGACATAGCCAGAGGGAGCTGGCTGGCCCTGGACAGAGTGGGGGCAGAGTCTGGGGCAGAGCAAGTGTGAAATATGTGTAGGAAGATTGCCTTTCCAAGCAGCAGTTTCACTCATGTCCATGCAAGGCCTCTTGGCACAATAACCATTATGGACTTACCAAATTCACAGCCATGAAAAAAATACATCATGGACCATGAAATCTCTTGTCTTTCATATGCTTTTACCCTTTACTCTACAGGCCAATGTTTTTCAAATTAGGGGTCCTGATGTTGGGGTCACAAGGTTACTTTAGAGGGGTTATGGTATTGCTACCCTTACTTTTATGCTGCTTTCAGATATGGGTGGCTGGAGAGTGGCAGCTGTTAGCTGGGCACCCAAATCTGAAGGTGGCTCCCTACCAGCAGCAGTAGATAAATAAGTATGCCAATACCATACCATGCCACCCTTACTTCGGCACTGTTGCTTGTAAAGCTGGACCTTCAGTCAGCAGCCACCAGTCTCCAGCTGCCCAGCTCTGAAGGTAGCTGCTCAGAAGTAAGAGTTGTAACACCAAACCATGTCATCCTTATTTCTGTGCTTCTGCTGCTGGTGGTTCTGTCTTTAGAGCTAGGCTCCTGAGCAGCAGCTAGCACTTTCCAACTGCCAAGCTCTGAAAGCAGCACCGCTACCAGTAACAGTGCAGAAGTAAGGGTGACAGTACTGCAACCCCACCCAATAACCTTACAAATCCTCTCCCTTCCCCCTCCCCACACACAATTTTTTTGTGTCAGGATCCCTCACATTATAACACAGTGAAATTTCAGATTTAAATAGCTGAAATAATTAAATTTACTATTTAAAAAATTCTATGACCCTGCAATTGACCAAAATGGACCATGAATTTGGTAAGGCCCTGTCCTAACTGACCATAAAGAATTTTGATCCCCTCTGCGATATTTGTATATGTTTGTTCAGATCTTGAGCTCTGATTCTGGCATCTCTAATTAAAACATATCTGATAGCTAATCTTATTTTGGAAAAAAAAAAGACATAAAAGAATGTTCGCCTACCTCCTACAGCATATAGAACTTTTTACAGCTTTTAAAATTGTGTATTTCATGTGCTCTTATATACTACAGTAAACTTCCCATAATCTGGCACCTTTAGGACCCAGGGGGTGCCGGATTATCAGATATGCCGGACTATCAGAAGGGGGGGCTATGAGGGGTCTGGAGTGGGGTGGGAGGGGATGCCACCCCAGACCCCTCATAGCCCTCCCTTACGATAGTCCGGCTCTGCCCCAGGCGTCCCTGATTCAGCTGCTGCTGGTCAGTTTCAGCAGCAGCTGAATCGGGGATGCCTGCAATAGAGCAGCTGGGGTGCTGCCGGGTTGGTCCCGCAGTGCCGAGGGGCGGTGCTATGGCACCAACCCAGCAGCACTCCAGCTGCTCTTGGGGACGCCTGGGATAGAGCAGCTGGGGTACTGCCGGGTTGGTCCCGTAGCGCTGCCCCTCGGCGCTCCGGGACCAACCCGGCAGCACCCCAGCTGCTCTGCCCAAGCGGTCCCCAAGTCAGCCGCTGCTGAAACAGATCAGTGGCTGATTCCAGGAAGCCCCGGGCAGAGCAACTCTGCCCCGGGCTTCCTGGAATCAGCCGCTGATCTGTTTCAGCAGCGGCTGAATCGGGGACGCCTGGGGCAGAGCAGGTGGGGTCCTGCCGGGTTGGTCCTGCAGCGCTGTCCTTTGGCGCTGCGGGACCAACCTGGCAGCACTCCAGCTGCTCTGCCCCAGGCATCCCCAAGAGCAGCTGGGGTGCTGCCGGGTTGGTCCCGCAGCCCCAAGGGGCAGCGCTACGGGACCAACCCGGCAGCACCCCAGCTGCTCTGCTCCCGGCTTCCCCGATTCAGCTGCTGGTCAGTTTCAGCAGCAGCTGAATGGGGGAAGCCTGTCCGGCTGCCCCAGCACTTCCGGGCACCATGAGGAGTCCCGGAGCATTGGATGCCGTCTAATGGAGTTTTACTGTATTGTTCTTTTACACTTGCCCTCACTTTTTATAAAGATTAAGGATATTGTTGATCTCTCTGTATAACCAAAGCATATTATGTTGATATGGCTAGGAAATCTTTATCAAAATCTACATTTATATCAGGAGATTTACTAAAAATTTAGCATATATACCTCTTTCTCTTATGTCTGCAATGTAAGCTTTCATAAATTCTTTCTCAAATTGCTCCCGATCTCGATCACTTTCTAGGATGTCTTCAGTATCTTGATAGAAGATTGTTTCAAGAGGATTATCCTTAAGACTGATAAATCTTAAGAGAAATATTTGACATGAAAAGATAACTTCTTAACATGAGTTGACTGTAGAATGCTTTTTATCAAATATTGATTATGTTACAAACTTTTTCCCTCTTCTCCCACGTTACAGAGTTTGAATTTATTAGCTCTAGAAACTATATTTACTAACTTATCTTGTTCAGGTGGCCATGCATGTGACCAACAATTTTATTGTGACTATCTGAGTTTTAGTGGCCACTTGCAGGAAGAGGGGGAATTTTAAAGAATTTATGTTTAAGTAATTGAACAAAAGTGTTCTATGATCTTTCAATTATTGATCAAGTAAATATTTTAGGTAGCAATCTATTTACACCATGTTCTTCCTAGTACAATATATTATTTTTCTGTAGGAATAGAGTTTTAGCATTGTGGGACATCTGTAACATCACATTTCACAACATTTGGCCAGTTGTTCCATAATTCTACAGCATCTTCTAACCAGAACAAGAAACTTCAACATGGACCCCACTCTATCCATGTTTCATAGCATTCCAGGATTTAGTAAGACTTCCTTAGCTGATGATGCAAACCTTTAGGAGTTATAATTACTTCCCAACAGCCATTACAGCAGAGAAGTTCAGTCTGTGTGCCCTTTTTGTCATGTTTGTAAATATACATACTTTTAAAATGAAAATCACATGGTTGCACAAATTGCTCAGTAATTCCATGCACAAAGTAGGTGTGCATAATTCTGAAAATCTGGGCCATTTCTCTACACCAACACAAAGTAATTAATCAGTAAAATTTCACAAATTAACCATATGGCATAGTAACATTACTAGGAACTATTCTGTCATACTCAAATGACTTCAGGTCCTAAATCCCAAGTGTCACATCATAACAGGATTATCATAGTTACATATGGTAATCAATGGACTTACACAAGTCCATTGATACGCAACTATAGGATACAATCTCTCAGTCAAGAATACACACATTAGTAAACTGACACAAACTCTTAATGCTGATGAGGCAATCTCAGTACAAGTACAAAAGCACTGCTCAGTATCAGGTGAAATATCAGGAAGCCTGAGGTATGCTTGTACAATTAACCCACTGGACTTCAGCAACTTCATTGCCCTTAATTAACAGTTCTCATGTAAATGAGGTCAGAATTTTGCTCCAGGTTACGTGGAAGTTGCACGAGATACACTCAGCCCAGCAAGCAGGAATTCAAAAATGCAATGAAAGGAAAAGGGAAATGTGAAACTGTTTTTGGAGCACTTACTGCACTGAGCCACTTACCTTTCTGCTTCTGGCATATTCATTTCTCCCTAACTATTACTTACTTTAAACCTGTGGTTGATTCACAAACATCTGTGGGTATCTCAACCAGATCATCCCCACTGACCACCAGCAAACTGAGCTTTGGCATATTGACCAAAGCTCGTGGAAGATAAGTCAGCTTGTTTTTCTGCAGGAGAAGTGTCTGCAGTTCCTCTAGTCTACGGAAGCATAACAAAGAAACATGGCGTAAAAATACATTTTGAAGATCTTTTATTATATGTGTGAACCTATTCAAACACCAAATATTAATTTATATTACTAGGAAAGAAGGAGAAAATGAACCATATCCTTTTCCTTGTGCTGTTTTGTATTTTCACAGAACTCTCCATTGACTTCAATGGGATGTTTCATGCATGGTTTGACATGATAGATGCTAATAATATACCTGTGAGAAGACTTAAAAGTTGTGCCCAATCAGAAGCTAATGGAGCAGTAGGCACTTTAGTGGTTCTATGAACATGTGTGCACATGATTCCATGCCATACAACATGATACAAAGCTCTCGTGTATCTCATTCTGTCAAAGAGTCATCAAAATATAGGTGGGATTAAAATATATATGGGGACTCTTACAAGTAATATTAAAATCAATTTAAAGGACCAAATCTTGTGGTTTATGCAGTAGGCTCCTTTCATTTCTTTTATGTCCCTTTATCCTTTCTTCACACAATAATAATTTGGAGCTTACCAGGAGCTTGCATTCAGGATGTGACCAAGAGTCTTCAGAAAGTGATTAAACCTTCGGATCGCTAGCCCTTCCTGTTTCTCCATATAGGAACTAATGATACGGCCAAGAATGACCTTGAGCGGGTCACAGCAGATTACGTAGTGCTGGGAAGAAGGATTAAGGAATTTGAAGTGCAAGTGGTGTTCTCATCCATCCTTCTGGTTGAAGTAAAAGATCTGGGTAGGAATCATCGAATTGAGGAAGTAAATGTGTGGTTGCGCAGGTGATATCAGAGAGAGGGCTTTGGTTTCTTCGACCATGGGACTCTGTTCTGGGCACAAGGATTGTTAGGAAGAGATGTGATCCACCTAACCAAGAGAGGAAAGAGCATCTTCGAGAGCAGGCTTGCAAACCTAGTGAGGAGGGCTTTAAACTAGGTTCGTTGGGGGACGGTGACCAAAGCCCTGAGGTAAGTGAGGAAGTTGGACACCGGGAACAATCACAAGGAGGAATGAGCAACAAAGGAGTACCCCTGATTTGGATGGAGAAGGCAGGGCGATCAACTGGTTATCTAAGGTATTTGTAAACCAATGGAAGAAGCCTGGGAAACAAACAGGAAGAATTACAAGTGCTGACCCAGTAGAAGAACTATGATTTGATTGGAATAACGGAGACTTGGTAGGATGACTTGCATGACTGGAGCACTGTCATGGAAGGGTATAAACTGTTCAGGAAGAACAAACGGGGGAGAAAAGGAGGAGGAGGAGTTGCATTGTATGTAAGAGAGCAGTATGATTGCTCAGAGCTCCAGTACTTAGAGGGAGAAAAGATTAAGAGTCTATGGGTTAAATTTAGAGGTGGAAGCAACAGGAGTGATATTGTGGTTGGTGTCTGCTATAGACCACCGGATCAGGTGGATAAGGTAGACAAAGCTTTCTTTGGACAACTGAGAGATGCTTCCAGATCACAGGCCCTGGTTCTCATGGGTGAGTTTAATCACCCTGACATCTGTTGGGAGACCAATAAAGCAGTACAGAGACAATCCAGGAAGTTTTTGGAGAATGTTGGGGATAACTTCTTGGTACAAGTGCTGAAGGAACTGACTAGGCGGCATGCACAGCTTGACCTGCTGCTCACAAACAGGGAGGAACTAGTAGTAGAAATAGAGGTGGGTGGCAACCTGGGAAGCAGTGATCATGAGATGGTAGATTTCAGGATCCTGACTAAAGGAAGAAAGGAGAGTAGCAAAATACACACCCTGGACTTCAGAAGAGCAGACTTTGACTCCCTCAGAGAACTGAAGGGCAGGATTCCCTGGGATGCTTACATGAAGGGGAAAGGAGTCCAGGATTCCTGGCAGTATTTTAAAGAAGCCTTATTAAAGGGACAGGAAGAAACCATCACTATGCACAGCAAGAAAAGCAAATATGGTAAGTGATCGGATTAGCTTACTGGGGACATCCTTGGTGAGCTTAAACACAAAAAGGAAGCTTACAAGAAGTGGAAACTTGGACAGATGACTAGGGAGGAGTATAAATATATTGCTCGAGAATGCATGGGAGTTATCAGGAAGGTGAAAGCGCAATTGAAATTGCAGGTAGCAAGGGATGTGAAGGGCAACAAGAAAAGTTTCTACAGGCATGTTAGCTATAAGAGGGTGATCAGAAAGGGTGTGGGACCCTTACTGGATGAGGGAGGTAACCTAGTGACAGATGATGTGGGAAAAGCTGATGTACTCAGTGCCTCTGTCTTCACGGACAAGGTCAGCTCCCAGACAAATGCACTAGGCAACACAGTATGGGAAGGAGGTGGACAGCCCTTGGTGGGGAAAGAACCAGTTAGGAACTTTGTAGAAAAGCTAAACATACACAAATCCATGGGCCCAGATTCAATGCATCCGAGGGTACTGAGGGAGTTGGCAAATGTCATTGCGGAGCCTTTGGCCATTATCTTTGAAAAGTCGTGGCAATTGGGAGAGATCCCGGATGACTGGAAAAAGGCAAATAGAGTGCCCATCTTTTAAAAGGGGAAGAAGGACAATCCAGGGAACTACAGACTAGTCAGCCTTACCTCAGTCCCTGGAAAAATCATAGAGGGGATCCTCAAGGAATCCATTTTGAAGCACTTGGAAGAGAGGAAGGTGATCAGGAATAGTCAAAATGGATTCACGTGCCTGACCAATCTGATTAGCTTCTATGATGAGGTAACTGGCTCTATGGATATGGGAAAGTCAGGGGGTGTGATATACCTTGACTTTAGCAAAGCTTTTGATATAGTCTCCCACAATATTCTTGCCAGCAAGTTAAGGGAGTATGGATTGGATAAATGGACTGTAAGATGGATAGAAAGCTGGCTAGACTGTTGGGCCCAACAGGTAGTGATCATTAGCTTGATGTCAGGTTGGAGGTTGGTTTCTAGCAGAGTGCCCCAAGGATCTGTTCTTCAACTGGTTTTGTTCAATATCTTTATTAATGACCTGGATGAGGGGATAGATTGCACCCTTAGCAAGTTTGCAGATGACACTAAGCTAGGGGGAGAGGTAGATACGCTGGAGGGCAGGGATAGGGTCCAGAGTGACCTGGACAGATTAGAGGATTGGACCAAAAGAAATCTGATGAGGTTCAACAAGGACAAGTGTCCTGCACTTGGGACGGAAGAATCCCAAGCATTGTTACAGGTTCGGGACTGAATGGCTAAGTAGCAGTTCTGCAGAAAAGGACCTGAGGATTATAGTGGATAAGAAGCTGGATATGAGTCAACAGTGTGTCTTTGAAACCCATAAGGCTAATGGCATATTAGGGTGCATTAGGAACATTGCCAGTAGATCCAGAGAAGGGTTATTTCCCTTTATTTGGCTCTGGTAAGGCCACATCTGGAATATGGTGTACAGTGAACCCTCGTTTATCGCGGTAGATAGGTTCCAAACCCTACCGCGATAGATGAAAATCCGCGAAGTAGAAGTAGGATCCTCAAAGCCTCGGGGGAAGCCGGCGGGGGGGGGGGGGCATCCCAGGCGCGCCTGGGATGCCCCCCCGCCGGCTTCCCCGGAGGCTTTGAAAGCCGCGGAGGGGCTCCGGCGGGGGAGCAGCCCAGGCGCGCCTGGGATGCCCCCCCGCCGGCTTCCCCGGAGGCTTTGAAAGCCGCGGAGGGGCTCCGGCGGGGGAGCAGCCCAGGCGCGCCTGGGATGCCCCCCCGCCGGCTTCCCCGGAGGCTTTGAAAGCCGCGGAGGGGCTCCGGCGGGGGAGCAGCCCAGGCGCGCCTGGGATGCCCCCCCGCCGGTTTCCCCCGAGGCTTTGAAAGCCGCGGAGGGGCTCCGGCGGGGGAGCAGCCCAGGCGCGCCTGGGATGCCCCCCCGCCGGCTTCCCCGGAGGCTTTTTAAAGTTTTGGTAACCGCTACTTCGCGGTTCGACCATCGCGGATTCACGTATATACATAATGTAATGAAAAAAGTCCGCGAAGTCGTGAATCCGCGATAGTCGAACCGCGAAGTAGCGAGGGTTCACTGTACAGTTCTGGGCCCCCCAGTATAGAAAGGATGTGAATGCATTGGAGAGGGTCCAGCGGAGGGTGACCAAAATGATTAGGGGGCTGGAGTGCATGACCTATGAGGAGAGACGGAGGGATTTGGGATTGTTTAGTCTGTAGAAGAGAAGAGTGCGGGGGGATTTGATAGCAGCCTTCAACTTCCTGAAGGGAGGTTCCAAAGAGTATGGAGAAAGGCTGTTCACAGTAGTGACGAATGGCAGAACAAGGAGCAATGGTCTCAAGTTACAGTGGGAGAGGTCTAGATTGAATATTAGGAAAAAGTATTTCAGTAGGAGGGTGGTGAAGCACTGGAATGGGTTATCTAGGAAGGTGGTGGAATCTCCATCCCTCGAGGTGTTTAAGTCTTGGCTTGACAAAGCCCTGGCTGGGTTGACTTAGTTGGAATTGGTCCTGCCTTGGGCATGGAGCTGGACTTGATGACCTCCTGAGGTCTCTTCCAGTTCTATGATTCTATTGATGAACATTTGGTCTTGAGAGTGAACTATAAAACTTGAGGAAATACTTTTTTCTTCTTCACCTAGTAGAGATTCTGGTTCTGCTACTAGAATAGTAATGCAGCTTTATGTATTGCATGTGAGTCCCACACTTTTCCTCTGAGAAGGTATGGTAAGGGATGCTTCAGCACAGTGTTGCCAAATCTTAGGATTTTTTATTGTGAATTTCATGATATTTGATGTTTTTCTTAAAGTTCCAACGGCTGAGTAGATTGCAGAATAATTTCAGCATTACATATACATATATTATACACATATTACATATAAGCTTCTAGTCCTCTTAATTGAAGAGAAAAGATTGAAGCAAGAGCACAGGAAAATCTCAGAAATCAGAAGGATAATTTTAAAAAATAACAAATCTATATATTTTAATTAATTATTTTCAGTCCAATCTCATGATTTGAAGAGTCTTAGCTGAGAGTTTTAATATTTGAAGTTAGCATTGCAAGGTCATCAGCTGGATGAAAATTTATAATGGGTTGAATTAAAACCCCATTGATGTTGATGTGCATGCACTCACCCTTCAGCTATCTTAACTGTAAACATATGCCCCATTTGCCATATTAATCATGCTTTGGCTTGCCCTTTCTCCCCATCTCACATTCCCTCTCTGTACACAGTTACACAGTTGCTGCCCCTTCAGTTGCAAGTTTGCTGCTTCTATCTCCACACAGAGGATTATGTTGCTCAGAAGCAAGACAGGAAGAGCAACTAGCTAACCACAAAACAGGGAAACTGACTACATACAATGAGGTCAAACAAAATGGAAAAGAGAGGAAAATATATTTTGTTCTCCAATATTTTTCAATAATGGAAATGGTAGGTTTAAATTGTAAAATGCTGGGCATGTTTTCAGATGGCAATGGAATTTTCCAATGATCACCATCAAACAATAATTGGAGTTTTTCAGTGATCCTTTTCAAATAAAAATTGGTCATGTTACTTTGTAGACAAGTTTACTAATTCATAAACATGTTTATGAAATATAAGAAACTACCTGTCTATATCTTGTGGGAGATCTCTCAGTTTGTTGTTGCTCATATCCAGCCAATGCAAACTTGACATTCGGAGTATACAAATTGGAATAGTGGGAAACTTGTTTGCTGACACATCTACAAATGTGACTTGTTTCAAGTTACTTAGCTGGAAAGAAACAATGCAGCATTTTAGTTACATTCTACCGAATATCTTGTGCATATCATTGCGCTCTTCAAATAAGTATCATAGCTTCACTGGACCACTTGAAGTACTGAGTATTGCATAATATTTCTGATTTATCCTTGGTTTTCTGCCACACGTCATAGCCATCACTGTTCAGGGTGATACCAGACGTAACAACCTGCAGAACTTTTCAACACCTTTCCATCCACCAGAGAGACCTCTAAACATGGAATGACATGTTATTTGCCTTTTAAAGAAGCCTGTTGTCTGAGAAAACAGTAACTGGGACAAGATATTGACCCCAGTCTTTCCCTAGAGTAGTACAGAAAACTAACAACAATAAATAAAACTGTTTTGATAACTAAAAGGCTTAGTTATTACATACTATATATACACACACACACTAAACATTCATTTTTAAAAACACCACAGGGGTTTTATCAATATATCTTCTATTTGCTTTAAGTAGACTTCTTTGGTTATAAAACCATGTAATACATTGAAAATGCATAGTTAACAGATCACTTGAGAATTAGAACTTTACCAGTTCATGTCAGCCTAAAATACGATCCAATATTTTTTTAAAAGTAAAGCTATTTAAAAATACTTTTTCTTTTGTCCCAAACTAAATATATAAAAATACACTAAACCTTTTTATTTGAAGACCTATCGCAGGACTCACACTTTTTAAATAATAAACTGCTAGAGTATCCAGGGTAAACTACAAATGTGAAGTAGACTTGTTTAAGAATTAAATGTTTGTATGAAGGGCTCTGTGTACTACATCAATTATTTACAGTACTAGTGTTCATGAAACTGTGCAGACATCTTAAGTAACAGTCAAAGCAGTTCATATAGAAATATTTTAAGAATGGAAATTATGTCTTTACATTTCTAAGTATGTATAGGTATATGAGATTATAACCTATTCCCATTGGCCCCAGTCCTGAAGTGAGGTGTACATGGGACTTGGCCTATGCTTGTACTATGGGCATTTTAGGATGCAGGGCATATTTTGCAAATATTTAGCAAAAACAAGTGAAAGTATTATTTTTTTAATTATTACCTTTGTAATAATGCAGGGTGTTATCAGTGACATATATAAGGGAATTTGCTTTCTTCTGGTTGAGATCCTGGCTGCACTGAAATCAATGGCAAAATGTCCATTAACTTCAATGGGGCAATATTTTGTCCTTAAAATTTAATTTGACACTGCTTCTCTACAATGTTCATATTCTGTGTGGTTCTGTGTCAAAGCCTTACCTTCCTTTCAGATACAACCTGATATTGCTGCCAGCTTTCCAAGAACAGGATTTAGAACTTTAGAACTATTCAAAAAGCTTACTTGAAGAATATTGGATTGCAGAGGATACTATTAAATTCAGCCTTCAGAATCAAGACAGAGGCACAGAATCAAGATAGAGGCTCTCAAAGTCAAGATACAAGTCAAAAATCTGCCTGCTCCCACTTAAAGCTGCTTTGAGGCCGCATCCCAGTGGAAGCCCCTCCCAAGGAAATCAAAACTGCCAGGAAAACATTTTAAAGAGCAATGTGTCATTTCCAAACCATGTGTCATTCCTTTTCAAAAGCAAAATTGCCACACATGCCATACAAGTTTCTCTCAACCCAAAAAAATTAAATTGTTAAAAGCACATCTGTCGGTCTGAAATAGAAAATCTGAATGGATCTGACACAAGGTCTGAGGATAAAACAAAACCCCAAGCAACCCATGTCCATGTGAA
Organism: Pelodiscus sinensis; assembly: GCF_049634645.1. NCBI lineage: Eukaryota > Metazoa > Chordata > Testudines > Trionychidae > Pelodiscus > Pelodiscus sinensis. Next base: position 44,415,008 of record NC_134716.1, on the reverse strand, counting down.
GGTTGCAAATCTTTCTCCAGTAACAAGATTCCAAATCTTTCACTTCCAAGAGGACCTACTTGATATTGGCCCTCTCACAAGTTGCCAGATACTTCCTTTTTCCCAGACAACTGCTATACCAAAACAATTATGTAATATTAATACTAAATTCTGTGGCAAACTGAAATTTCTGCAGCAGTGTAAACCAGAAAACATATAAAAACAAAATGTTTTACTGAATCACGTGGTAAAAGGAACATCCATACTGAACTACTGTGCTATAAGTGTAAGTGGCATTTTTTCCATTTATTATGCTAGGCCCAAGAGATCATTTCATTGTTTAATTTTGTTTTTCTTCTTAGTTTATAACCCTGCAAAAACTGAATTTGCCATGGAAATAGGATTGTCTTGATACAAAATTTTGATTTGGCATACCACAAAATAGAGGAGGCTCTAATTATATTGTATAGGCTACAAACCCTCACTGTGCTTCCTTTTAGGGCAATATTTAACAAGGTCTGTCTGGTTTCTACACTGTGTTCCAATAAAATAGAGTTTTGATTTAATCTGTCGCTGAAATGCTACCCAAACTCCCTTGGGGGATATGACACACTGGAAATTATGGCAGCTATGTATTATATTTACTAAAGAAAATTCTATATATACTTATTTCCTTTTGAAAGACTAATGGATTTTTGCACCTCCGATAACATTTCATTTATAAACTAGTCTGCCAACCTTATCATTTTTACTTAAGCGGTTTATTTTTGCTATTTAACTTTGTTATCTAACTTTGAATCAGTCGGAATATAGGCTTTATGCAAGATCCATTTTAAACACTAGCTATATTTGACAGTCTAACTACCTGGCCATAGTTATTGCAGTTCTTACTTTTAATCATAATTGTCATCTTTATTTGACAAACTACCTATATTGCTCCTTATCTTAATAATTTTACTTTTAAAGAAAATAGTCTTTGCAGCATTCCAGAGCTCCACTGCTTTTCTCTCCTCTCTGGCAGTTAAAGTTTCAGTTGAGAGAAAAGGACACGATGTCCCTGAGTTGAATGAGTTGTTTGATTAATGGGTGTGTTTTTATTTTTGTTTTATTTTTGTCATTGAAAGGAGTTTACTGATAAGGTCTGTTGGTTGTGGTTTTAGTATGAGGTGCCCGCTGCATAGCATCATCAAATGCAAAGATCTAAAATTATATCAATACCTAATAAAAAAACTCCTTATTAAATTAAATACAAATATTCTTTGGCAGAAATAAAATCCGACGAAAAGCCAGGAAATACCAAGAATTAACCCAGGTGTGCTCAACTGCTTTCAGTTCTCGTCAAACAATTTCTGGCCTAATACACAAGGAGCCCAATTTTGCTAGAAAATCCTGGGCCCACTGAAGTCAACATGTTTGACATAATTAATTTGAATGAGGCCAGGATGTCACCCAACCTCTCCTGCCAGCTGTGGATGGCACTTAATACCTCGCAGGGGGCACTCCGGAACAGACAGGATTGGGACACATCTGTGCTGCAGTACGTATGACAAGAGAACAACTCAGATCACTGCTTTAGTTTTCACTCTTAGCTAACGAGCTCTTTTAAATTATCACCCCCCTTAATATTTTGTTGTGTATTTTTAATAATAATGATTATTATTATTATTATTACCATTTTTTTCAACACACATGGCAGTTAAGAAGTACATGGTAACAGCTCCTTTAGAATCTGTCATGCTCATTCATGAAAATGCATAGGCATATTTAGAGCCCAATCCCATTAAAGTGAACCTCCACTACAGCTTCTATTTTCTTCCATAAACAGGATGCTAAATGACACTATGGCAAAACACAATCTAGGGTTAAAGTCTGTGATTTCATCAACTCAAGCTCTTGACAGTAGCATAAGGAAACTTAACCCAAAGACTTAACATGGGGATAGGGTCCTTGCTGGATCACAGAATTCTGGCAAATGAAGAACATAAAATTGATCCCAAAAGACAGCCAGGTGCTTATTGTTGCTATTATTTATTTGTATTGCAGTAGCACGTAGTGAACCCAGCCACACTGTGCTAGGTTCTGTGCATACACTGTATAATCAAATGATGGTCTCTGCGCCAGTGTTACTTCTGTAGCTCTTGCAGGACCAATCCTTTCCCCACTGAAACACAGTCAATGATGTGACAACCGCAGCTATAGACATATCTGAGCTACCTTTGATCTAACTAGCTTGAACAACAACAGTGAAGTTATGGCAGCATGGGCAGCAGCACAGGCTAGCTGCTCAAGTACCCACAATCCCAGGCAGGCTTGCACAGCACGTACAGCTTCTTCACTATTACTATACAAGCTAGCTAGATCTGAGCTAGCTCAAGTGGTGGTCGACAGGTGGTGCAGTCAGACCGCTGATCACAATGTTGACAGAATCAATAGCAAAACTACCACTGACAGTAAAGCCAGTAGGATTAGTCAATTATTCAAACAAAGACCCATAGAAAGCCATGACGTATAGAAGTGTTTTAACTGATTTTACATTTTTCCTTTATTCCACTGACCCCCATACTTTTGTTTCATCCTTTGATCACTTATACATAATTGGAGAATTGGTACAGGTTGAATCTCTCTGGTCCAGCACTCTCTGGTCTGGCAACACTCATGGTCCAGTGTGATTTAAGTTAGCCAGATGTCCGCTTATCATGGGTATGGTCAAGTTTCTCATGGTTTCCATAGTGTTTGTTTACAGCCACTAGTCCTGGCTGTCAGTGTTCTGTGCTGTTATTTAGTTCTATTTACCCTTAAATGTCTTCTAAGAGCCTAGCAAGCAGTAGAAGTGTTGGTAATGCTGCTAGATAATACTGACTTCTCGTAATTTGGCAAATTCTCTGGTTTGGCATTGGTCAGGTCCCAGGGTGCCAGACTGGAGAGGTTCAATCTTGTAATAGCAAAAGCCCTATTTTGCATAAAGACCTGATCTAGCAAGAAATGTAACCACACACTTGCATTTAAGCACGTAAATCCATTTAAGTCAATGGGACTACAAAGGTGCTTAAAATTAAGTATGTGCTTAAGTACTTTGCTGGATTAGGACCATTTCAAGGGCCAATTTCCTAAAAGGTTACTTCTTGTTGATTAAAGTTATATATTATAAATCTTCATACTCCTTATGCTCCAACTGCATGTAAGCTAAACGTATTGATATAATTTGCCCATACAAAATACCACTGTTTTCTAGGTCTCCAAATCATGCAGCATAGGAACACAATGTGAGGAAGTGAAAATAGCCCCATTGAAGCAAATAGCAAAACTCCTGCTTACTTAACAGGACCTAGAAAAATCACATGAAGGGCTTAATTTTCATATTATTTAATTAAAAACATTAGTTCAAAAAGCCCTGTCAATAGTATGGCACATTTTTTCACCTCTCAGTAATGCTCTGAGTAATGTTTTGGTTTTCAAAGATCTCTTTTAAGTATATTCTGCTCCATCAACAAAAAATGGAAAATATGCATGTCTACTTTTAGAACAGAACAGGTACAAATACATTTTGGTATGCTTCCTCACACTGTAACAGCAATTAATGGAGAAATACTATTAGAATGACACAGACTTAATAATATAAACACACAAACATAAACATTTTGACATGACTATATTCACTAAAGTTGCCATTTTGGTTGTTAAAAATGTTTATATTCATTTTAGATTTTACTGAAACACATGGTAAATCAATCAATATTTGCCAAAGGAAGAATGAAAAAAAAAATCGTAGAGAACTATATTTTATTTTCAAGCAGCTAAAAAGAGTATTATAAACAAAGAAGATGACAAATGCATTAAGCAATGTAAAACTGTGGTTCACAGTTTTCTTTTAGGTTGGTAAACTAGTAGCTACTCACTTTAGAAGCAAACATACTGAGGACATTTAAAGAGATAGCATCAGTAGAATGCTGATAGAATGTTGGCTTAGCCTAATATTGGCAGATGCAAAATAAGTATCAAGAAAAAAAATGAGAAGTAAATGTTAAGGCAGAGCTGAAAGACACTTATCCTCTGCGTCAGTACTATGACAGTTGCTGATTGATATACAGCAGATACAGTCATTTTGTCTGATGACTATTAATGCAGTGCAATAGCTTACCATACCACTGTTGATTTTGATTAACTAAGAAAAGAGACTTTTTGGGTATTCAGCCAGACACCAGCTGTTCTATGAAAATAAAGGTCTATGAAAATAAATCATTTCATAGTTCAAAACAAAATTTTAGAGGTTGTCCCCCCGCCCTCCACACACACACACACACACACACACACACACACACAAATCAGAAACGGCACCCCTGTAAGGCATGTGTCTTACTTCAGAGGCTGGGCCAGCCAGACTCTGCTCTCAGGTTCAGAGGGTAACCAAGAAGACACAAATCGCTTAATGCGAATAAATGCAAAGTTTATTAGATAATACAGGTGATATGAAAAGAAAAGGCAAGAGAAGGCTTATAACGTCCCCTTAGCTTGCCGGGGACTCCGACTCAGCAAAGGATGGACTCCTCGGCGAGGTCCAAAAGGCACCTCTGTGGAGTTACAGGTCCTTCGGGAACTCCCAAGGGCGTGGACAACAATAAATGATATGGAGCCTGTACACAAAATTCTAGAAGCAGCAACTAACTATATGCAGAGGAAAAAAACAAAAAACCCAAACACCTGCCTCTGTGAAAAGATTCCCACAGACAGGCTGTTTACTCCGAAGCTTATCTAAACTATGTGATGAGCTCAACCACATTCTGCATGGCCTATCTCTCTAACAAGTGAAGTAGCTGGGAATTTTCCTTGCTAACAGCAGACCAAAGCCTGTTTTTTAGTTTGCAGACATGAGAACTGGGAAGATTCACTAACTCCTTGTAATACAATGGTCTTCCGATTTTCCACCCACAAGTTCTAGGGTTGCCAGGTGTCCAGTATTCTAACCCAACAGTCTGGTATTTGTGCTTTTTGTCCGGTAAAAAAATCAGAAAATACCGGACATGTGCAATGTCTTCAGTTTTGGCCCTGGCCCCACGCTCTATGGCCGTGGTCACCAACCAGTAGATCGTGATCTACTGGTAGATCTCAGGGGCTCTAAGAGTAGCTCTTGAGCCCTCTCTGAACTGCGCGCCTGCACAGTACATTTACATTAGATTTCCTCATTTGAAGAGCAGCTACTCACTGAGCAACAACACAGGTGAGTAGCTGTGAGAAAAGGTGGGAGCTGGAAGGTCAGGAGAGCTGAAACACCCCAGCAAGCTGACTGTGGCTTTCAGCTGAAAGAAGCTGCCCCGCGCTCCAGCTGATTGGCGGCTTCTCCTCTGCGCCCGCCCATGTGGAGCTTGGTGCACCCTGGCTTAGTGCCGTGGCCAGCTGGCCGGGCAGCTACTTCTCTTCCCTCCAGCCCGGCTGCCCTGCGCTTAGCCCAGGGAGGCTGCGTCCAACTCCAGCTGTGCTGGAGCAAGCTTCCCAGGCTGAGCGCAGGATCACAGATGCCCATCTGATGGACTGTATATAGCAATCTCAGACTACAACCCAGACTTCAAGACACTGGCAGATACTGTTCAGTCACAGGTGTCACACTGAGACTTTGTTTTTGGAAGAAAAAATATATAATTATCAATACTTGATTTTAGATTTACAAAATAGCAGAGAACAAAATGTATTATTGTAAATGCTTCATTTGACATTTAAATAGCATGAATTAAAAACAGACCATTTATTTCATAACTATAAACATGTGATTTTAATGTTATATATTGCATAATTTAAAAATAAACTGTTTAACAGTGTGTATAAGGGCTGGGGATAGCAAGTGATGGACAGGAGAATAGAGAGGGTGGGGCTTCAAGGAAGGGGCAGGGCGGTAGATCTTTGCCTGTTCTGAGACTTAAAAAGTGATCTTGGGTGTAAAAAGGTTGGAGACCACTGCTCTATGGGGCTGCTGCAGGCCTCTGGCTCTGGCCTCAGCCCTCTGCTCCAGGGAGCTGCTGCAGGGCTTGGGCCTCTCACTGCCGTGGGTTGCCAGGGGACTCCAGCCCCTTCCCATGCTGCCAACCCTGTTGCTCCAGACCCTTAACTGGCCCTTCAGCCCTTAGGCTCCTGGCCTCTCTGGTCCAGGAGCATCCATGGTCCTGCTGGACCACAGATATTACCAGACCAGAGAGTGCCAGTTTTCGGAAGTGCAACCTGTACTACCTACAGCGTAGCATGAATACATGCGATCATGTGGCTGGGTGCGGCAACTGTGATTAATGATCAAAGTGAACAAAATTCATTATAATTAGTGGAAAATATCTGAAATACTTGAGATTTTATGATGGCATATGAAAATTAATGTTAACAAATGTCCTTTGGGAGAAATAATGTCCATTACTAACATGCACAATGTTGATTACTAAATTAACTGGAACCCAGAGGAATATGGAAAGACAATTATTTAGGTAAATGAAAACTTCTGTTCAATGTACACTGATGGTCAAGGAAAATACTAGTTTAATACATAAGGAATGTCATGTATTAGAACAGTGAAATTATTATAGTGTCAGACTATATCTCAATAGTACACCTTAACCTACAATAATAAGTTCATGTCTGGTGACTCTGTCTCTAAGAAAGATACAACAAAAATAGGAGAGGTACAGAAATGAACAACAAAAGCAATCAGAGGAATGGAAAAAAATTCTCTCCATCTTCTTTTGTGAATATTTGCATTGCAGTAATACCCAAAGATCTTAATCTCAAGAAAAACTGAAAGGACTACAACAGTTTAGTTGAAAGTGCAGATAAAGAAAAAAAATACTTTTTCAGAACAATGAACAATAGAGAAATGGTAAATCACCTGCTCCTATACGTGGTCCCTTATAAACACAAGAACAACGATTCCATTGAATCCAAAAAGCAATTGATTTAAACTGATAAAACGAAATAGTTTTCTTTACATAATTAACCTATGGAACCAACTGTTATAATGTACTACTGAGTCTAAGAGCTTAGCAGGAGACAAAAAAAGATTTGACATTTATACAGATAATGAAAATATCCTAAGTTATACTCGACTGAATTTAAAAAAAAGCATATAAACCTTCATGGTTCAGGACATAAGTCAACCACTACTTCCTGGGACTAGGAAAAAAACTTCTTCAAGGTGCTGGTTATTCTATTATGATCCACTAGAAGATTTATTCAGCATTGCTCAGGTCCTCGACTCAATTAATTTTTTGTTTTTCTTCATTTAAATCATTGCTCTGGGGTGGGGCTGGGGAAGACGGATTCTGTATATATTACAGAGAGAGAGGACAACCCCAGCGCTCCCTCATTCAGCATCTTGGGCCAGGTGAGAAGCATCTTTCCACAGCCACTGCAGTTCCAGTGGGCATATCCAGGGAGGGGTGCATGTCCCCCAGCTGGGACAGATCCAGATTCATCTGCCCCATTTTTTCCCCAGCCAGAGTGAGAAATGCAGCAAACTGTGCACTTTTCCCTCGCTTCATGATGAAGAGGGAGGGAGCTACAGTCTCCCCACCAAATCCTCCCTAAAGGCACCTATGGAGTGGGAGGCTTAAGGCAGGTAGGCGTGCCCCCAACCAGCCCCTTTCGCCTGTCTGGTGATTCTGTCTCTTCATGAGAAGCAATCCTGTTCCTGGAACATCCTATTTTCTTGGCATAACCAACCCCTTAGCTTGCTTTAAGTCAGGGGTGGGTGACTTTTGTATGGAGGGGGTTTGGGACAAAAGTTAGGTGCAGAAGGGAGCTTGGAGTAGTGGATTGGGATACAGGAGAGGGTTTAGGGTCTGAGAGGTTATGAGGTCTGAGAGGGAGTTTGAATAAAGAAGAGGGCTATGACCTGGAACAGGGGAATGGGGTCAGAGTCCAGGAAGGTGTGTGGGTACAGAAGAGGATTCTGGCCTGGTGGAGGGACACAGGAATGGGTGCAGATTCGGGGGGGGGGGAGATAGTTGTGTCCTGGGAGCAGGGGGGAGGAAGGTGCAGAGGGCTTGGGTGGTGATCTGGGGCTTATGGTACTGGGTGCAGGACATAGAAGAGGGACATAGAAGCAGGTGCAGGTGCGGGAGGGAGGGAGGTGCCAGAGGAAGGCTCTGTCCGAGATGTGCTTACCTAAGCATCTCCCAGCTAGAAGCACTCTCAGGCACGCTTCCCTGCATGCCAGTAGCCCCTGACATGGAGCTCTCTGTGCTGTAAGGGGGAAGGCTTTGCACATTGCCCCGCCACCAGCAAAATCTCTCTCAGCTCCCATTGGCTGGTTCCAGTCAATAGAAGCTTAAAGATTTTTCTAGGGTTGAGGACGGTGTGTGAAGCCTCTCCCTCTCCCCTCACAGAGCCGAGGGCGTAGCTAACTGCAATAGGACTGAGGCCTAAGAAAACAAAATCACATCTCAAAGCTCTCAGTCCTCTCTGATTTTCTGTGAATGCATTCCGTTCTGCAGCAAAGCTGGAAAGCAATCAGGAGTCACCAGCTCGTGGCTTCCCTCACAGAAGAGACACAATCTCCTTTATTAAGTTTTAAAACACTGTGCCAAAGTCAGTGGAAACTCATGAAATTAAAAATGTACAGAATTGATTATTTTTCTCTTATCGGACAACATCACTGCATTAAAGCAGTAGTTCTGGACAGATTATGGATATCCAATGATTCCCACAGTCAACAGCATCCAAATTAATGTTCATGACCTCGGCTTTGAAAGTTAGAGCCAGACTTTCAAAAGTGTTCAGCTTCTACAACCAAGCTCAGATTTTAGAAAAAGCACAACTCTCATATGGGAACCTAAATGAAATGGTCAGATTTTCAGAAGTCTGTTGCACCCAGTAGTTCCTATTGTTTTCATCTTCAGAAGCGGACATCTCAATTGCATTGTATAACCCAGACACTTTCTGGGTGTGCTATACTGTCCCACTAGTGGCACTGAGACCATTTATTGGGAAAATAATGAGTCTATTCTACAGCCTTAGCTAATAACCATTTGGCTTTCAGTTCAAGTGGTAGAGGCTCGCATTCTAAACTTCAAAGGTCCCGAGTTCAATTCTGCCAGCATTGCAATACAGGTTGAACCTCTCTAGTTCACTGGTGCTGAACCACAGAAAGTCAAAATTGTCTAGCAACATTTCTACTGCTTTCTGGACTCTTAGAAGACATTTAGGGGCAAATTAGAGCTAAATAACAACACAAAACACTGAGGCTACGTCTACACTGGCATCCCTTCCGGAAAAGGGATGCTAATGTAGACTTTGAAATAGGCAAATCCGCAGGGGATTTAAATATCCCCCGCGGCATTTGCATTAACATGACTGCCGCTTTTTTCCGGCTAGGGGAAAAGCCGAAGAAAAGCGCCAGTCTAGATGTTATACTCCGGAAAATAAAGCCTTTTCCGGAGAATTTCTTATTACTACTTTCAAGGCTTTATTTTCCGGAGAATAACATCTAGACTGGCACTTTTCTCCGGCTTTTCCCCAAGCCGGAAAAAAGCAGCAGCCATGTTAATACAAATGCCGCGGGGGATATTTAAATCCCCCGCGGATTTGCCTATTCCAAAGTCTACATTAGCATCCCTTTTCCGGAAAGGGTGCCAATTTAGACACAACCTGAGAGCCAGGACTGGTGGCTGTAAATAAACTTTATGGGACAATGGGAAACTTGGCCACGCTTATGATAAGTGGACATCTAGCTATCTGGACCACAGATTTTGCCAGACCAGAGAGTGCTGGACTAGAGAAAGATTCGACCTATACTTTTGAAAATCCATACAGTTAATTTCTGTGTCTGACTGGGTGTGTCTACACTGAACTATTGGTCGAAATAAGATATGCAATTTGAACTATGCAAATTGTGTATCTTATTTCGATCTTATTTCAAAATAGCTCATTTTGAAACATGGCACTGTCTACATAGCACTTATTTAGAAATAAATCACTATTCTGAAATGTCCCTTACTCCTCGTGGCATGAGGTTTACAGGGATGTTGGAATAGCAAACCCATTATATTTTGAAATACCGGGTACACTCAAAAGATGTGGAATAGCTATTTTGGAATACCTCTGGTATCCCAAAATAGCACTGCAGTGCAGACGTAGCCACTGGGAGCTATTGGGAGCTGAGTTCTTTTGAAAATTTGATTCTTAATAAAATTGTTTTTATTTATTCTATTACAGTAGGACATGAAAGCATCCAACTGAGATCTGGGCCCCATTATGCTCAGTACTATACAAATACACTAAGAGTCTCTAAAACCCAGAGTTCCTGATTCTCAGTCCTGTGGCACATCTCTTGAAATAACTCTGCTTTTCAACTTAATTTAAAAGTCCTGTTCAAGTTTCAAGATTTGCTTTGGTAATGTAGTTTGATCAGTGGGAAACATTAAGATGATTTGTTTTCTAAAAACTTAAATTCTTTTTTTAATTCTTCTCTAGTTCCTGTACTCCATTTGTTCTTAACTGCAATAGAAGGGCCTTTAACCAAGTTCCTTATACATTTTTTCATTGCCTCTAGTCATCTTTTCAGAGACCATTTTGTATTATGTAATATTTTGAGATCTTGGTGCCAGCTTGTGAGGATGAAATTTTTTCAACTGTATTAAAAGTAATTTCAGGAAATCGGATTTTCTTTGACCCTATTCCTGCCCCCAAGAGAGATTTCCAGAAATAAACAACTGCAACCAAAGTACAGCTGAGGGAACAAGGACTAAGAAGCACCCACCTGTCCCTCCAAATATCAAGCTATCAATTCATTCTAGTAAAAGCATTGCAACATAGGATTAGCAATATCACATCGGCCCATATCCAGTACAACAGACTACCCCTCACAATTGCCAAATACCTGATATGTCAGAGAAAGACGAAAAAAATCCCAAACCACAATATATCAATAAAACAAATATCCAATATTAATTTTGCAAAGCTTTACATGGTGACAAAAATCTTTCTTTAGCCATGAAATGATCTGTTTATACCCTTAAGAATGAGATTTAGTTAGCCATATCATAGCCAGCATAACTATAAATGATATTGTTCATAAAATTATCCAGGGCTTTCTAATATTCATCCACAATAATTGGTCAGTGGCATGCTACAGAAGTGGATTTCATAGGCTGCTTATTGGCTGTGTGAAGAAGCATTTCTTTATTTTTTTTCCCTAAATTTACTAGCCATTAATTTCATAGTATGAGATTTATTGTGCATTCCATGTCACTTCTGATGTATTACAGGGCTCAGTTCTGTGGAGTATATGAGTATCTCCCGCTAAGATCTGAGAGGAGAGGAAAAGAGAGAAAGATGGAGGGGAATATAAAGGGAAAGGGAGAATGAAGTTGCCCACAGAGAGCCAATGAGGAAGTGAGGCAGAAACAGGTTAGACCAGTCAACCAATTCATAAATGAAAAAGAAAAGTTCATAATATGAATCTAATCAGACAGACAGAAACCTTCACTTTTAGCAATCAATGCTTCCTTGGATTCAGTTGAGGGCCCAGAATCACCTAAAGTTTTTCCACAGTGGACACTTGATAATTCACTACCCTGTTCTGTTCACTCCCTTTGGGTATGTCTACACTACCCTCCTAGTTCGAACTAGGAGGGTAAAGTAGGCATACCACACTTGCAAATGAAGCCTGGGATTTGAATTTCCCGGGCTTCATTTGCATAAGCGGGGAGCCGCCATTTTTAAAACCCCGCTGGTTCGAACCCCGTGCAGCGCGGCTACACGGGGCACGAACTAGGTAGTTCGAACTAGGCTTCCTAGTTCGAACTACCGTTACTCCTCATTTCACGAGGAGTAACGGTAGTTCGAACTAGGAAGCCTAGTTCGAACTACCTAGTTCGTGCCCCGTGTAGCCGCGCTGCACGGGGTTCGAACCAGCGGGGTTTTAAAAATGTCGGCTCCCCGCTTATGCAAATGAAGCCCGGGAAATTCAAATCCTGGGCTTCATTTGCAAGTGCGGTATGCCTACATTACCCTCCTAGTTCGAACTAGGAGGGTAGTGTAGACATACCCTTTGTCACATCTGGCACTGGCCATTGTTGGAAGACAGCATAGTAGCAGGTCTGACTCAGTATGGACATTCTTATGTTTCTTATGAAAAACCCTCTTGAACAACAGAAGCAGTAACCACTCTAATATGTCTTCAATCTATTTCCATCAAGCCACTAACATCGCTTCCATTATATGTAGGCACAGCATCAGCCAATTTGATCACCTTTAAGTCCCAATCTTTGCCTGACACTGAAAAAATACAGACACGGCACCATTCATGTAAAATGGAAAAATAAAATGGAGCTGGGTGTCACAAACTAGGACATGGGCAGTCAGGCCTGGTGGTCAGATCAGCAGTAGCTAGAAGGTGGGAATCTTTCATTACCGAATGTCAGAGGGTACATCAAACCATAACTGACATTAAGCCTCACATATTCATTGCCTCAAAACAATGTTGTCATAATCTGTCATGTGAGGTGTCATGCAAACTAACAACACATTGGTCATGAATATTGTAGTATGATATATCAGTATTAAAATATGTTCCTAAAAAGTATGTAGCAAACAGTGTATCAGCCCATCCTAGACAAAGAATAATGTTTCACCTGTTTTCCAGGGTCTCCAATGCAAATACCAGATATACCTCAGGAGGACAATAAAAAGAACATTTTCATGTAAGGTAAACTAAGCCCTCAAGCCTGGTGGGGTGACCCACTTAATCACAATAGGGGATGAAGCCTGAACTCCTAGGAAACTTTCTGGTTCTTGAAACAGAGACAACAGATTATGGGGAAATACAGGCCAAGTAAAAAAAAAAGCCATTTTGCCATCCCTCATTTGGGTGACAAAGGGGAAATAGTGCCCTTGAGCTCATGAAATGTGAATCCTCTTGGCCTGAAAATCAAGAGTAAATGGAACTGACTGTAGGTGAAAAACCTGCTTGGACAAAGACTGTAACTTGCTGAAGTTGTTTTAGTCACTTAAAGTGTTTTTTTTATTTCACTTATAACCATATTTGTATCTTCTATTCTTACTTTTTGTCAAATTTCGCTTCTTTATTAATTCTTCATTCTTGTTTTATTAAAAAAATCATAGTGCTGTATATTAAACTGGAGGTTGAAATACTCAGTTAAACTAACAGGCTGGTTCAAAAACTTCAGAAGGGTAGCCAAGTTAGTCTGTAACTGGAAAAACTTAAACAACTAACAGTCTAGCAGCACCTTAAAGACTAACAAAATATGAAGATGGTATCATGAGCTTTCATAGGTATGATCCACTTTTTCAGATTTTTCTGGAGTATTAGATGTCCAGATCCAAGTATAAATAAGGGAAAATGAGGTGGGGGAAGGGGAGAGGGAAAAAAAGAAAAAAATAGTGAATTGGATAAGAACAATTTGCTGATAAGAACTCTAAGGCTATGTCTACACTGACAGGTTACTGCACAAGAATATCTTGTGCAAGCAAACGTCCACACTGGCTAGAACCACAGTGTAAGAACACTGAGCTCTTGAGCAAGAAAGCATCCACACTGGCAGGAAGCCCTTGCGCAAGAATGTGTCTCCGGAAGAAATTCGGCCATGTCAAGAGGTCACCAGCAGTGTCTCTGGGCATGCGCTGGACCCCCACTGGGAATCATGCTTAAAGGGACTCCTGGACAGCTGTTTCCCTGTGGCTGCGTGCTCAGGCACCCCTTTCGAGGGAGCAAGAGCCACAGCTGTGCCTGTCACCTCTGTTCCTGGCAAGTGCTCCGGGCACTCTTGCTGCCACCTTCACAGCCATGGAGCCGGAGGAGGACCCCAGCCAGCAACGTCCACTCATGGACATTATAGAGGCTCTGGAGCTCCTCCATCACAGAGCCACAGTGCTCCAGCAGGAACTGGAGACTGGGCAGCACGTGCAGGACCTCACCACGGCTGCAGCTGGGCTCGGGCATCTGCACCCCACCACCGACAGGCGCCTCTGGAGCTATGACACCAGTGCGGGACTGGTGGGAGCTCCTCATGCTGGGACAATGGGGTGACAGGCAATGGATGCAGAACTTCCAGATGCACAGAGGGACATTCCACGAGCTCTGCACCTGGCTTGCCCCTGCTCTCTGGAGGCAGGACACCTGTCTTGACCCCGCCATCACCGTGGAGAAGAGCGTCGCAATTGCCCTATGGAAACTGGCCACCCCGGACAGCTACCACTCTGTGGGGAACCAGTTTGGGGTGGGCAGGTCCACTGTCGGCGCGGTCGTCCAGCAGGTAAGGCCCCCGGGGGACCACGGGCTTTTCCCGGGGGGGAGAAGGGGCCAGACCTGGGAGGGGAGGCTGTATAGGGAGGGGGAAGCCCCACACCTGGGGGGGAATCACGCTGTTCCTCCCGCACACAGGTCCACTGGTGGGAGAAACCCCCACGGGCAGAGGGCCCTGGCCCTGTGTGGGGGGAGGAGCTATCCAAGGAGGGGAGGCAGCACATCCCAAGGGCCCATGTACCTACTGTGTCTCATTCCTTGCATCCCCTGTGCTCCCATGTGCCCCTCTGAAGGTTGTCTGCGCCATCAATGATGTACTGCTCCAGAGGGTCATCTTCCCTCGTGACCTGGATGCTACCATCACTGGCTTCACCAGCCTGGGGTTCCCGAACTATGGGGAAGCCATTGATGGGACCCACATACCCATCCGGGCATCAGAGCACCGAGCAGCCTGGTTCATTAACCGGAAGGGCTATTGCTCAGTGGTGCTCCAGGCACTTGTGGATCACCAGGGCCGGTTCATGGACATATATGTGGGGTGGTCTGGCAAGGCCCACAACGCCCGAATCTTCCGGCATTCAGGCCTGTGTCACAGGCTAGAGGAGGGCACCTACTTCCCCCAGCAGGACTTCCGCATTGGGGCAGTCAGGATGCAGGTCTGCATTGTGACGGTTGCGGCCTACCCCCTGATGACTTGGCTGATGTGGCCATACATGGGCCGACTGGACCACAGCCAGGCCACCTTCAACTCCCACCTGGACTAGGCCCGCAGCCCCGTAGAGGGCACCATCGGGCGTCTGAAGGCACACTTCACGTGCCTCCTGACCCACGTGGACATGAGGGTGCAGCATGTCCCGGAGGTCATCGCAGCGTGCTGTGTGCTGCATAACATTATTGAAGGGAAGGGGAAGGCCTTCCACCCAGGGTGGATGGCTGGTGAGGGCCAGGCCTACCAGCAGCCCCAGACGGCTGCCACCTGACAGGCGAACCGCGATGAGGTGTTGGTCCGGGAAGCCCTCCGGGTGATGCTGGACCAGGCCCCACAGTAGGCTGCACCTATGCCTCCAAGCGCAGGGCTCTCTCCATGCCTCCACCTCCCATTCCCATCACCAATCCTTCTCGCCACTCTTCCCTCACCTCCCAATAAATAGCATGTACTGAGCTAGGAAAAGGCACTTTTATTTACAAAGGGAAGGGGGTGGACTGTGGGAAGGAGGGGGGTCTGAACTGGGAGGGCCTCTCCCTCCCCCACGGATGCACGGGAGCCGATGCCCCTCGTGCCAAGTTGGGGCAGGCTGTACCAGGAGGTGCCAAGGGTGGGGGACCTCAGGAGGTGGCATGGGCAAGGCAGGAGGAGAAGTGGGGGGAGAGTTGGGGATGGCAGAGGGGGGCCTGGCAGCATTGGGCTGCTGCACAGGGCCCATTTGCTCTGCGATCGTGCCCAGGATAGTGCACACATGGTCACAGCGCTCCAGGTACTGGCCCCACACCCGCTCCTGCCACTCCGCATCTGCACAGATCTTCTGTGAGAGCGCACTCCATGCGCTCGATCGTGCAGATGTGGCGGCGGAGCAGGTGGTGGCAGTCCCGGGAGCACTGCAATGGGCCATGGATCCTTGGCACCGGTGGGATGGGGCTGAAAGGTACCTTGCTGCCAGGGGGTCCCACTGCAGGAGAAGCAGAGGAGAGCAACATGGTCAGTGAACTCTGCCCCATGGTGTTCTGGGCGCCCTGGGCCCTCCTCCTAGCACGTCATGTGCCACGATGCCCAGTGGCTGGCGAGGAGGAATTCCCTTGGAGCAGCGGAGGGGGGGGTCCCAAGGTGGCCCAGGAGCCCCCAGGGAGGCTGCATGTGCTGGGGGGGAGGCCTGTTGTGCCTTCCCCGGGGGAAGCTACAATGTCCCAGAGGTGGCCATGCATGTGTGCTGTGTGCAGCACCCTTTAGGCTGTGTGGGGTCAGGCCTGCAACCTTGGGGCTGGCCTACTCCTGGCCAGATCCTCCTCCTCCTACCCCAGGTCTGGTCATGCAGAATCCCTGGGGTCCCAGGCGTGTGCTGGGGCTAGTTGCTGCTTCTGTGTGCCACTTGGTCTGGCTGCATGTAGGGTTGCCAGATGGTTTCAACAAAAATACCGGACACACTTGATATTACATGACAATCTACATTACATCTTAGTTAGAAAATACCGGACATTTATATTTTCTCATTTATAGCCTCTCAATTTGTTTCCCAAACAGAAAGCTCAAATACTGGACTGTCCGGTTCAAAACTGGACACCTGGCAACCCTAGCTGCATGAGGTTGCACATGCTGCATGCCTCTGCACAGCATGTGGCCAGGCTGTGCCATGTGCCGCTACCTCTCCCCTATCCTGTGGCCCCCCCTGCTCCCAGAAAACTTGTAAATGGTAGCCACTGCACTCACCAGACAATCCCTCGCCAGCTTCTGAGGATGCCCAGGACACGACCTGAGTGCTGTTGGGCCGGGGTGGTGGGGTCTGGCTGCTGTCCTCTGCCGCCTCGTCCTCCTCGTCCGTGGACTGGTCACTTTCCTCCTCCCCCTTCAGTTCCCTGGGTCAGACCACTGGGGTGGCCACCGCTGTGTCCACCTGGGCCAGCAGGGGACTGGCCTCTGTGTCCCCCAGGATGTGTTGCAGGTAGTGGTAATGGGGACAGGCAGTGGCTCCGCCGCCCCCACACTCGCTGGCCCACACATAGGTAAGGCGCAGGTCCTTCACCTTGGCCCGGACCTGTTCCAGGGTCTGGGCCAGGTTTTGCTGTGCGGCCAGTGCCTAGGCCATCCAGGAGAAGATCTCGGCATATCTCCTCCTGGACCTGGGGTCCAGGAGGACATTCACCTCAATGGTGCTCCAGCATGGAGCCCACCGCTTGGTGCCCCTGTGGGCCTGTTGGGTGCTCTGGGGTGGCTCCTTGGTGGGGTCTGAGGGACCTGGCTGAGGCTGGGCAGCTGCCATTGCTCCACCTGGCTGCTACCCGGGCCGCACGTGGTACATGGCTGTGCTGTGTGCCTGTGCCTTTAACGGGGGGGGAGGGCAACTAGAGGGAACCAATGAGTGGTGATTGCCCGTATGGAGTGTTGGAGAGGCCACCTGTGTTTTTTACTGGAGGCCAATTCTTGCGCAAGTACGTGTTTGCTGAATGTCCACATTGCCCTCTTGCGCACAAGAGCATCTGCGCAAGAGAGCTTATACCGGATAGAAAACAGCGTAGCTCTTGCGCAATGAGCTGTCTCTTACCACGCCATACTGAAAATTTCCTTGCGCAAGAGCGGGCGAGCAGTGTAGACGCTCTGCGGATTCTTGAGCAAGAAAGGCCATACTTGCGCAATAACCTGCCAGTGTAGACATAGCCTAGGTGCCCATTGTTTGTTTGTTTGGTTAAGTCATTAGGATGTGGAAGCTAGTGTGGGAGAGTGCCGATATTTTTATTCATTCCTCTCTGATAAGAATCAAACTTGTAAATAAAGTTAAGTTCCAACCCTTCCCTGTGTATTTGGCTTGTAGAATTGGCCTAAAACAGCACCATGACTTGGAGATCAATTAATGAGTGCCCAGGCAGGTTAAAGTGTTCTCCAACAAGTTTCTGTGTGTTGCCTTTTTGGATATCTGATTTGTGTCCATTAATTCTTTCCCGTCAAGACTGTCCAGTTTGGCCAATATACATGGCAGAGCGGCATTGCTGGCATAGATCACATTAGTGGATGTGCAGTTAAATGAGCCTCTGATGTAGTGTCTGATGTGGTTGGGTCCAGTGATGAAATCGCTTGTGTAGATGTGTGGGCAGAGTTGGCACCAAGGCTGATTGCAGGGGTGGGTTCCTGGATGATTATGATGGAGATGTGTTGCTTGGTTACTGGAAAGAATTTTGAGGTTAGGGTGGTTGTCTGTAAGCGAGGATTGGCCTTCCCCCCCAAGGCCTGTGAGAGTGAGGGGTCATTTTCCAGGATAGGTCGTAGATTGTTGATAATGCATTGGAGGGGTTTAAGTTGTTGGCTATAGGTAATGACAAGTGGAATTCTGTTGTTTTCTCTTCTTGGCCTGTCTTGAAGTAGTTCATGTCTGGGTACTCTTCTGGCTCTCTCAATCTGTTTTTTCACTTCTCTGGGTGGGTGTTTCAGTTTTAAGAATGCTCTATATAGATTCTGTAGGTGTTTGTCTCTGCATAAGCTCTGTCTCTTTGGAGGCAGCGAACATAATAATTTCTGTGAGTACCCAGTGAGTGACTGGACAGTGCATGGAAGATGGTTTTGGAGAGACTTGGGATTGAAAAACCTGTTGATGTCAGTCTGCAAGGAGCAACCCCACTGGCAGAAAGCAGGATGAGGGCACTATATTGTAAGCAGGCTGTTAGTGTCAGGGCTCTGAGCCACATAACACCAAAGCGCCCAAGGTTCTAGGGCAGGCAAATGGGAGAATCCCTTTGTGGCTTAGGTGAAACCTCGAAGCATCACAAAGACCACAGCTTTAATTTGAGTTAAGGTTCAAAGCTACTGCCAGGGACCAGGAGTCAGAGCTGGAGCAAGGCAGCAGGGCTGGAGCTGTAAGAAATAAGACAAGAGCAGTACTGGGCACAAGGCAGACACAGACATGTCTACAGCTGCAAGCGTAAGCATTAAGTTGTCAGCAGCCTGCCACTACTGCTAGGATTAAAAGCACACCTGATGGCTCCTTCCAGCCAACAGTCAGGCCAGCAAATCAGGCAATTCTGTCGTAACCCAACTCGGCTCATTAACCAGGGAGAGCCAGCTAGTCCTAGGTTCTGATGAGAAAATCCAGGCCCAGAGTGCACCATCTGCAGCCACTGACATTGTACACTGTCTGCTGACAGCACTGCGTCTCATCTTCCTGCCCACAACAGACTGTTGAGGATATACAAAAATTCATGGTTAACAGCATTAAATGTTGCAAACAGCTTTAAAAATTAACTTGTAATAATGTACTCAGTAATTAATTTAATAAATTCTTATTTAATATTTGGTACTACCCAGAGACTCCAGTCAGGATTAGGAACCAGTTATGCTATCCCTACTCCTTGCACTTTACGGCTGTGTCTACACTGGCCCCTTCTTCGGAATAGCCATGCTAATTTAGAACTTTGGAATAGGGAAATGCGCAGGGGATTTAAATATCCCCCGCGGGATTTAAATAAACATGGCCGCCGCTTTTTTTCCGGCTTGGGGAAAAGCCGGAAAAGAGCGTCCAGACTGGCGCGATCCTCCGGAATAAAGCCCTATTCCGGAGGATCTTTTATTCCTACTTTCAAGAGATCCTCCGGAATAGGGCTTTATTCCAGAGGATTGTGCCAGTCTGGACACTCTTTTCCGGCTTTTCCCCAAGCCGGAAAAAAAGCGGCGGCCATGTTTATTTAAATCCCGCGGGGGATATTTAAATCCCCCGCACATTTCCCTATTCCGAAGTTCTAAATTATCATGGCTATTCTGAAGAAGGGGCCAGTGTAGACGTAGCCTACTTGTTTCACTCATAAGAACATATGACTCTATGGACCATTGTGTAGAAGTGACTTGCTTTTTCCCTTGCCCCCTTCAATCCCTTAAGGTGCTGCACATCCCAGGGGAAGACAGACACAGGAAAAGATTTTTTGTTTATACAAAGGTTTGCTTGTTTGTTTTCATTGTGCCATTTCCACTCTGTGCTTGTAGAAGGTGAGGTTACTTTTGTTTAAAATTCAAATGGAAGTTAAAGGTCGCTGGTATCACAATACAAAGTAAAAAGCGATCAGTTCTCTAACAAGGCAGAGATATTACTGGCAAATGACTTGGTGTGGTAGAGGAAAATAATGTCTTTGAAGTGATATATTAATTATAAGATTGTTTTAATCACATGGTCAAGAACTACGTCAATTGACACAGAAGTTCCTTTGTCTAGCTACCTACTCCTGTTTCCTAACACATCTGCATGCTTTTCTTTACTCTCATATTTTAAAAACATTTATAAAAACTCATACAGTGCTAATGCCTTTGTGTATCTCCTCTGAAAACTAACACCTTTGCACCTGCCCCTTTTCAGTTTTCACACACTCCTGCTAATGTCTGGTATTATATCTTATGCCAGTTTTGCAAAGCAGCTGTTCCTTATCTTGGATTGACAGGATATTGGCAAATGTTATAATAGTCTGAAATTTGGCATGAGTTTTACATGGATTTGCCATATAAAAAAACCTTTTAATCTTTGCAGGCAAGTATGAGTTTGAACAACAAAAGCAAGATAAATTTCTCTTGAACAGAAAGTCAGCAAAGATAAGCAAGTGCACTTTTCTTAAACTGCAAAACGTAGACTGTGAAATGCTGGTCCCATTGCAACTAATTTTAGTAGAAGCCAGATTTCACCCAGAGTAAGCATTTTGCCACACTGATTTGCTACTTCCTCCCTGAAGAAATAGCCAATGCACACAGTTTTCTCATTCTATACCTGTACACAAACCAAACTCAAATGACTTTCACACTAATAAAGTTCATTTTTTACTTGTGATCCAATACTTCACTCCGTACTCAGTCAAAACTCCTGTAACAAGGTAAAGGTCTTGCATCTTGTAAACAGTCAACAGGCTAGAAACAGGCTGCTAGAAGAGAAATATAAAGGGAAGGTGAAGTTCAGAGGAAAGATGAGCCTTTTTCCTTTCCAGCTGATTAAAGTAAGGCAGTCTCTGGAGAACTATTCCAGTGTTTCCAGTTTACGTGTTTTTGTCTTTTGTGATTGTTTGAGTGATAATAAACAAGGAAGGGCTTTAGAAATACTGGGGTTTAGAATTTTACTTATATTTCCTGATTTAAGTTGTGAAACCACCCACCAACTTCAACTGCAGTTGACGTTAACAGGAGTTGTGACTGAGTCTTTTCTCCATGACTAACGAGAGAAAAGAAACACGTTATTGTCCCCCTTCCTCCAAAAACAAAAAAAAAGGAAAATAAATGGAAACCAAATAATATCCAGCAGTATGTTTTATGCCCAACTGTTTTCTTACTTTCATAGGGCCTGATTCAGGCAGAAAAATATCTTGCTTTGCAAATAGTCCCAGGGTTAAATGGGATTACTGGCTAAGACAGGCCTACGATACCAAGACTCTGTTGTTAAATCTTAAATCCTCATTTTAAAAAAATGCTTTTAGGTCCTAGCCACCACCAATCCCCAAATCCTTTGCCTGTGCTCTGGGTAACAGAAAATATCAATGGTTTCCATGTTGTTAGGGTAAAGTGTGTCAGAAAAGTTGAATATGTGAATAAGGAGGAGTAATTACTCTTGTATTTTTTCAGCCACCCACAATTAAAATAGAAAAACTGTATCAAATATAAATTCAGGCTGGGAAATAAAGTATGCATTTTAATGGTGGCTGTAATTAACCATGAGAACAATTTACCAAGGACTGTAGTGGATGCTGCATTCAGTGACAAGACTGCATGTTTTTCTAAAAAAAATGTTTCAGGAATTATTTAGGGGAAGTTCTATAGCCTATGTTAGACAGCAGGACAGACCAGATGATCATAGTGGTCCTTGGATTGTATACAAGTTCCTATGCTTTTGAATTGGGTTTAATAAAAGCTCTAAAAACTTTACTCTCATTTATAGTTGGTTTTATCTTAACCCTTCTGTGCAGCAATACATCAAAACAAGATTACCACCTGTTACACTAAGATTACAGCATGCCAAAAAGAAAACATGATCTCCTAGCTCTCTGAACTTTGGAGGCCGGATGTTAAGTGATAAAATTAAAATACATACAAGTGCACATGATAATACTGGTGTGGACACACACACACACACACACACACACACAGTGCAGAAATGTTACACCTTACATTAAATATAAACAAAAATATGCTGCTTGGAGCAAAGTTTACTACTTTTGATTAATTTATTCAAGGTGCTCAAGATATTTTATCTACGTGCACATTTTTACACCCTCTTATTATATTTTCGAATACTCTTCGCCATTTCATTCACTCTGAATTGTTCAGGCTGCACAAACCTGCTGGGATTCTCTCACTGCATAAGAAGTTCACTGCATAAGAAGTTCAGAAAACCATGCTGCACCCTTGGTTATCATTTTTAAATGTGATTTCCTTGAACGGCAAATCCAAAGTAGCTGTTTACAGCTTTTCTTAAATATTTCTTAAATATCAGAGACAGATTTAGTGAATTAAAATAAATAAACTAAGTAGTAGGAATGCCTCTAAAGGTGAAGAAGTTTGAATTGATCAGAGTTCTGGCCCTTCCAAGTAGTACAGATATCACTATGAAATACCAGCACAAAAAGAGTACTTAAGAAGAGATGTTAGAAATGTTGAGGAGGTGATGCAATAATATTATAGTTGAAGGTGTCACCTGTTCAAAGCTATACACTTAGGAATGAAGTCAGATCAGTTTCTGTACATACAAAAATATATGAAGGCACACTATAGTATATATTTCATTTACATTCTCCATAATTCTTAAGAAAACAAATTGCAGTGGATATGTTGTTACATTAATTTGCATCTAGACTTGGTAGTTAGAATATTGCTTGGTCCTACTTCTTCTTTCACATACATTTTAGTCCATATTGTAAATTCCTATGGTCAGCAAAAGAAGAATTGGGTCTATATAGTTCATTCCTTCTTAGATTCTCAGAGTACAGTGTGATCATTAATTAATATATCTTTACAATCTCTCTGAAATCTATAAATCCCTTTTCCTAGATGAGGAAATTGAGGCACAAATAACAGTAGCGCCTTGCTTAAGGTAATTCAAGAAATTTGTGAGACAATCTCAATCTCCAGACTTTTGGTTCTATGTCTTAACCATAATGATATCCCAATAAAGAACACTGCTGCAAAATAATAGAGGGAGCCAATTATTTTGACATGAGACCTGAGCTGCTATAATTCTGAATAGATTTTGCGTGCTTGTTTTAAAGGCACATAGGAAAAATATACTCCTCCACCCTGCATAGTTTTCTGCCCCATTGTATGTATAGAGCCAAGTTACAGTGACTCGAAATCTAAGTCTAAGTGCTAGTCATTTCAATCCCAAAGCTTCAGGCACCAGTTTTCAAGGTGTTTCTAGTCTGCTGTATATGCACACAAAAGATATGTCTAGACTGGAACAAAAGCATTTTTTTAAAAATTAGTATTGTTGCATTAGCTTGGTTTCACCTGAATCAGCTATATTAAAATATAATGTATGCTGTCTCACGAGACTTTTAAAATAGATTATATATCTGTTCATTAAAATGTGCTACGAAAATGGTTGTGGAGGGATGTTTTGTTTTGTTTTTTAATCTTTCTTTATGTTCCAGATATATCCCAATATGAAGACAGCATGATTTTGGGGAAGATGACATCACAGGGCAGATCGCCAGCTAGTATCAATTGTACATCTCCATAGAAGGCAATGAATCTATGATAGTTTACACCAGGAGAGGACTTGTCCCCTAATGAGGATAGGGAGGGAGGGACACCCAGACATCGGAGACAAATGCCATGATCCTACAACTCCTAACTCACACAAAGTAATGCTTATTGACTCTGGTGGTAAGTCTATGCTACAGACCTCTGCCAGCACAGCTACGTCAGACAGGGGGAGTGAAGAGGTATAATCCCTGACTGACATAGCCAATTCTTGAAGTGAGGGTGCTGACCTGCATCCCCCTCCCCTGAGCCTTTCTGTGATCCTCAGGATACCCTAGAAATAAGACCCTGCATGCAAGGTCAGTGGCTGGAACTCCAGGCCAGCAACAGAGCCTCTGGACATGGGGCAAGCAGCCAAGTGGAGCCCTAAACTCTCATATGTAGGCCTGGTGGCAAAATGGAGCCCTGCATGCAGAGCTTGCATTAGAACCCACAGGGCGGGTGGCCAAGCAGAATGCCAGGCAGGCAGTGTAGACCTTCAGGCCAGCCACAGGGCTGGCAGTCAGGAGTCCCACATGAGGGGTGGACGGTGATCAGGAGTCCTGCATGCGGGACAGCCATCCAGGATCCTGGGGACTGCACTGAGCCCCCAGGGTCAGCAGCCAAGCAGGACCTAGGA
Source organism: Pelodiscus sinensis (assembly GCF_049634645.1). NCBI lineage: Eukaryota > Metazoa > Chordata > Testudines > Trionychidae > Pelodiscus > Pelodiscus sinensis. The sequence continues at coordinate 44,390,753 of NC_134716.1, read as the reverse complement.
ATGGCAGCAAAGCAGGCCTGGCAGCTGGGACATCGGGAGCAAAACCTGAGGGTGCTACAGCACCTCCTGTATGGCTACTTTCAGCACCTATAGACATAGTTGTGCCAGCAGAATCTCCCAAGGTAGATGCTGCTAGATCAGCAAAATGGTCCTGTACCAATCTACCTAGTTTCACTCATTGTGACAGCTGTAAGCACACTAAAACAATTGGCCAGAATAGTATGCTGGCATTCCTATAGAGTACTAGTAAAGCACTCGAAGCACAAGCTACCTGTGGAAAAAATAGTGTACATTTGTGTAGTTAAAATGTATATCATAATGCATCTGGAAAGAGGGGCAGAAATAAGTGTGTGTTAATTCTCACATTTCCTAACTTTTGAGTTCTTGAGTTTGCAGTCACATAACTCGTATAATACAGACTTTTGGGGGCCTTTGGGAGGATTTTTTTGTGTGGAGTAATGATATAAAAGTGCAAAATCATATCAATATTCACACTGCAGAATAGTTGACTACAGCGAACCTCAGTTTCAAGTACAGTAGTTCTGGGGGGGAAAAAAAACTTAACTGTATAATTTCTGTACAATGGTACAATACCATCCACACAGCTAAATGTTATGTAAAAGACCTAAGTGATCATGTATTGTTAATGGTCCTTATCTTTAAAGGTGCTGCACATCTAATTCCAGCTGGATCGTATATTGAAGTCAACATGAGTTGCAGGGGCTTAGTACCTTCCCCATTTGACCCCCTAAAAAACTACCAACAATTCCTGACATGTATCTCTTATCTTGCAAACTCTGGGCCTATGCAAATCCTTTTTCATTGTGAACAAAATGTTAAAAATAGGAGCAAATGGTGCACCATCAAAAATGTGTGTGCACATATTCCAATCCCAGAACACAGCAGTTGTGCCTACAGATTGGATAACTGGTTGTCAAATGAGTGGGGCGCAAGTGGATGATTTATGCATGGAATTCAAGGTGGAGCAGGTCGAAGATGTGCAATGCTTTTGCCATCTTTAAGTAGAAAGTGGTAGCAGGTATTATGTGACATACACAACTTAATTTTTCCCCTCTAATTCATTTAGTTTGCAATATTTTCTTTCTGTATCTGTTTAAAAATCCAGAATTCTCTCCTTATGAAATTCCTCAATAAATTGCCTTAAAAGCTCAAAAACTACTATATATTCTACAGCTGCCATAAAGAAAATGGATAGAAAGAGAGTAGGGAGACTTGATTACTGAAGATGTAATTCAGTTTCAGAGTTCTGATGATCTCATAAACTTTTTATGGTGCCGTCAGAAACTCTTGCCTGAATTACAGGCATGTTATCGGTCTCCCTGAATCCATCATCATATATATTATCAGGTTCTCCCTGGCTATTATTCTATATACAATACTGGAGGTAAAATTAGACTTTGATCATTTCTGCTGCGTTGAAGTTTGTCATTATTTCTCTCAAGCAAGTTTTACAGTGGAGAATATTACTTCCTTCAAGTTGTACATTTCTGTAATCTTCCAAGGAAGAATTTTTAAGGATTTTGAAAGTCAAATAAAAGTTGAACTTTGCAAATGACAATCTATTAGTGTTTTTAGGGATAATTTTTTTGTCCACCCACCTCCACGTCCCCGCTTTCCTTCCCGCACACAGAGTTCCCTATAGTCATACTGGAGGTTGTGATATTTATCTTGTGAATGACTCATTTCAGCCCAACTGGTAATTTTCAGAAGTAAATATGTTCATCTTTTTTAGGATTATATTTTGAAATGCTTACCTTTTCCTCTTTCTCTATCGGTACCAAGTACCAGTTATTTCAATATTTTTCAATCATGTAGAAGCAATTATTGTTAGTTACCATTAGGGTGACAAGATAGCAAGTGTGAAAAACAAGCATAAGGGTAAGCTAGTAGGCATCTATATGGGCTCATCTTGACTACAGGGAAGATCTGAAAGAGAATATGCAAATTTCCCTGAAAAAATGAAGTTCGTGCAGCTTTTCAAAAAAGGGAAGGGTTGCAGAAAAAAAAACACATCTAGACTACTTTCACTTTCGAAAGCTCTGCTTTCGAATCTTCCCTGTAGTCTAGACATAGCCTATAAGACAAAACCCCCAAATATCAGAACTGTCCCTATAGAAACAGGACATATGATTGCCCTAGCTACCATCTCTTGCCCATCTAACAATGAGATGTCAGACACACATTTGTGCCAACATTTTTGTATGCTTGCCACAAATTTTGTACAAAGTGGGCCAAGGAAGGAGTTGATTGGAAGCTTATGTTTTACTCATTCTGTTTATGCTATCCATATGCACGTATGATTTTTGTATTTGAAGTTATAAGTAATGGCTATGCACTGGTATTCTAAATACATCCTTCTGAGAGATATCAACAGGTTTTGCTCACTTATTGAGAATGGGTGGCTAGTCAAGTGAATCAGAGTATTTGACTGACAATGGCCTTGTGCAAATCCACAACTGAGGAATTTTAGAACAACATATAAGCAATGGCTGCTAAGGACTGAGTCATGCCTGCTAATGTGACAAACTCCATTTTGGGAAGTACTTTCACAAAGCAAGAACAATGGAATTCCCTCCACATGGGTGAGGTTGTAAAAAGCGCCCTAGAGGTTCCTCCATTTGTCTTTACTCCAGCTCATCACTTCAGGAGCAACTTTGCTATGAAGTGAGCCCAGAAGGACTGATGACCCATCCTAACAAAGGATATATTCCCAAGGCTTATGAAACAGCAGATTATTCCATCTCTGCTACCAGCTTACACCAGAAACTTTGGTGTATGTAATCTGTTTTCTTTGACAATTTTATTATCAACCTTTTTTTCCCCCTTTCTTTTATTAATAAATCTTTAGATTTTAAATTCTAAATGATTGGCACAGCCAGCTCTTTTGGGTAAAATCTGATAAATAAATTGACCTGGGAATGTGGCTGGTCCTTTGGTATTGGAAGAACCTGTTTGGATTTGGTGCGATTGGTTGTCATAGCCTCTCATCTGTGTAAAGTGTGGTACTGGTTGTGGCACAGAAGAAGATGGAATGCCTAAGGGATTGCTTATGTGACTTCTTGCTGGCCAGTATAGCAAACAGAAGTGCTCTTTGTGACTGATTTGTACTGCCTTAAAGAGGAGGATGACCAGTTTTGGGTTATAAATAGCCCTATTTCTAAGCAATTGGCCCCAATTTGACCTCTCAGTGATGCTCTCAGAAATCTTGTATATATTACAATATTACATTAGCAAAGGTGATGTTACTACTTTAAACAAATGTGGTTTAAAATAACATGAATAAACAGGCCCCAATTTCTTGTGATCCTTGATCTGTTCTATGACGGTGGTAGGGAGTTCAGTCAATGAGAGACTGTTAAGAACCTCAGGGGCCAGAAAAAGGACTGCTCTCTGACTCTCCACTTATAACAGCAGGACACTGATACGAGACAACATGATCAAACATTTAATGAAGGAGAAGGCAAGGACAGCCTGAAACATCCTTGATCTCTGAGAAACATGAAGAAAAGAGAAAGAAAGACAAAATTACCATCATGTTGGGAAAAGGAGAAGGCATGAGAACCACTGAAGGAACTGGCTTCATCATCAACAAGGAATGGTCTTTGAAATTCATCTCCTGAAAGTTCAGGTCATAACACTTCAGAGTGCTACACCTCCAACTGAACAAGAACAGCACCCTCTAGATGATGCAGTTCTATGTTGCCACAAGCACAAGCAAAGAGGATGACGTGGAAGAATTCTATTAGGAGCTCAAGGAAACCATTGCTCAAAAATGCACATAAACAATCGGGATGGGAGATTCAGCACCAAAGTTGGAAGAGGAAAAGAAGGTGAAAAGTTCATTGGAAGGTATGGCATTGGCAAATGGAATCCATGAGAAGAGCAACTGGCATCTCTTGTAGAAACAAAAGAAATGCTCATTGGTAACAGCTGGTTTAAGAAGAAGGCAAAGAAGCGATGGACATGGATCATGCCTAATGTGAAGAACAAGAACAAGATTGACCATTTATCTCGGTATCACCATCACTTAACACAAATAATGACTACTGCTTGCTCTGAACATGGCTCAACTTCAACAAAAAGGTGGAAAAGAAAGTACTACAGATGGCAAATCAGAGACAGGGCTCACAAATACTTGACAAAGCAATCTTGAAAGTGAACACTTTTAAGGAAGGTGGGAATTTTATATATCACTGCGATGAACATTATAAAACCTTCGCTGATAAGCTGAGGCAATGCATGAAATTAGTAGAGAAAGAAAGATCAAAAAGAGTGAAGGAAATAATCTCAGAGGAAATGCAAAACTTGCTAGAGAAGCAGAGAAATATGAAGCGAAATTATGGTGACAAACTTGAGTACTCCCTCCTCTGCAAGTTTATAAGAAGATGACTAAGGGAAGACTTCATGAAATACTGAAATGAAAGGCTCTTTAAAATATCTGAATATCACAGAAGCCTCAAAAAATGCAAAAGGGGAATTGACATTGTACAGGTCAATAATAATAGTGCAGAAGAACAGGGACAGAAAAACAGTAATTGACAGAACAGGCATGGAAGCAGTCTGCAAAGATTTCTATTCTGAACTGTTTGTGTCTCAAATAAATATCCCAGTTTCAACACATCAACAGACTAATGGACACATACTCCCGGTCCTTGTCAGTAAAGATCAACATGCTGTTTACAAAATAAAGGATGAAAAAGTCCCAGGTAAAGATGGATTGACAATCAAAATAAGAGTTGGAGGCCAAGACCTCTTGGAAACATAGAAGACAGCATCTAATTGGAAGGAATCCAATGCCATTCTGTTGTACAAGAAGGATGATTGTAAAGATCTAAAGAACTATCATCCAATATGCCGACTCTGACATGTCTACAAGCCTTTTACCAAAATAAAAAAGTGAATTTGGACGTGCAGCAGCTAAGAAAGCAGGCAAGCTTTTGAAGGCATTTCAGCACAATTGACCATATTTTCACTATAAACCTGCTACTGGAACCCTCAAGGGAATACAAATTCCCTGTATGTACTACCTTCATTGACTATGAAAAAATATTATACAACACAGAGATCAATGCAGTGCTGAAAGCTTTTGCAGAGCAGGGGATAAACACAAACTATATCAAACTATTAAAAGGAAGCAAATTTTGACTGCATTACAGATATAATTTTACTTGATACTCCCCTTTGCAGCCCAGTTAAGAAAGATGTGAAACAAGGAGACATGGGTTCATCAAAACTTTTCACAGCATTCCTCAAAATGGTAACAAGGTGGATGAATTGGAAGGGTTGAATCAACATCAATGAAGAGCAGTTCAGATTTGCAGACAATATTCTGTTGATCACTGAAAATACCCTCCAACCACAGAAAATGCTGCGAGAACTCAACACAAAAAACAACCAAATTGTTGATTGGACTGAAAATTAACCACTCCAAAACAAAATGTAAGCAGTCTGATACCTTGCCAAAAGCCCAAATAACAACCAGGGGAAAACAAATAGAAGAAGTTGAGCACTGTCTATTTAGGCCAAGAAATTAACATGTACAGTAGACTTCCAATAATCCAGAACCTATGGGACCTTGGTGGTGCCGGATTATCAGATATGCCAGACTATCAGGAGGTACTATAAATTGGTTATATATATATACTGTATACATTATATACTGTATATAAAGTATTCTTAACCCTTTTTGTTGTACATACTGTATACAGTATACTGTAATGTTTTAGTTTTTTTAAGCCTTTTTTACCCTTTTTGCTCAGTTCAGCTGCTGCCGCTGTTACCTTGTGACTAATTTTTTGCCGAAGCTCATTCACTAGGCTCTTGCCATTTTGATGCGGGACTATCAGGAGTGCTGGACTATTGGAAGCTGGACTGTTGGGAGTTTTACTGTACCATGATCAAGAAGGTGAACTCTCACAAAGAAAACAAAACAGGTTGGTGGACACTCAGGATATCTATCAAGAATATCCTCCAAGGAAAAATCAGCAAAGCAATGTGTACCGGCCTCTTCGACACAACAGTATTTCCAGCAGTGTTGTGTGACAGTGAAACATGGGCACAGACAAAGACAGGAGCAGTAACTATCTGTCACAGAGAGGGCGATGGAAAGAATACTGGGAATTCCAACCCATGACCGAGTCCCCAGTGAAGTGATCAGACAGCAGAGTGGAGTGCAGAATGTTGTTGTTGAGAGCAGGTATGGCAAAATGCAATAGGCTGGGCATGTAGTGAGGCTCACTGACAACTGATGGAGTACAGTTGTTGCCAAGTGATACTCAACAGGAACTGGAATGAGCACTTAGCCATCCTCCAAGGATATGGGAAAATTTTATTATGAAAAGATATGGTCAATCAAGGAGAAGGAAGGCCAGGATACAAGAAGAATGAAAGATGTGTTTTGATTGGCGCAATCAGAGCTGAAAAACTGATGGAACAAGGTGATTACGTTTTAAAATTTAAAATTCCCAAGCAAATATCTTATTTGTGTGTTTATGTCTGAATTAGAGAGCAGATTTAAATCCACATATCCTACCCCACAAGTAAGTACATTAATCACCCTCTTTCTTATCCAATGAATATTTATGTATTTCCATATAGTCGGAGAGCTTTCAGAGGAGAGACTGAAAGCAACTACTTCAGAATAGCCAATAGCCTGTTGGTTAAAGCACTCAGTTGAAGTATATGCTCTAGAATAGGGATTCAAAATTAGATCGCCTACATTACAGGCAGGTACCCAAAACACTAGAATAAAGATGATAAAGACAGAGAGACAGGCACATGTGGTATTTGTTGACTGGCTTGATGCTGTAATTTATGCCAATACACAATGTTTGCTTGTGAAATGAGGCTTTGGGAGACAAACTTGCCTCAGTTACCCCCCACTACACTACTGAACACTTACTTTCCACCCAAACTTCTGACCTACAAGAGTACTGAAAAGTTTTAAAAAATTCTAGATCTAGACACATGAGGGTTCAAGAAATTTCTAGATTAGTAATTTTGTTTAATTTCACCATAAATATTTTAGACCAAATGGCTGCCTTAAATAACAAACACCAGTCAAAACACTCAGTACATATAGTAATATATAGTAATGAGTAGACAACCACACATTGAACGTAGGTGATGTTCTGTTGTTGCAGGGCTAGGTGTCTCCCTATGGACCATCACAATGCTATTCAGAGTAGGTATATGAGATATCGATTAATTTAATAATTATGTAACCCCACCAAATCCAAGTGATTACGTGATTATTCGATTGTCCCCGGGGGCAGGGCCTGGAGCAGGGCCAGAGCCAGCAGATGTGTACTCCCAGCCCCACTACCAAGGAGCCCCTGCCACTCCGTGCTACTACCTCTGTGTCACCTCCTGTCTGCGGCCGGCATGCCGTCTGACCCTCCTCCTCCGCCCCATGCTGCTGCCTCTGGTAGAGAGGCAGCAGAGCAGGGGAAGGGAGGAGTCGGTTCCGCAAATCAGCACATACAGTGCCCCAACCTAAAAGTTGGCTTCCCGTGTGTACTGGCTCCTGCCTGTCCCTTCACCCTCTACACTGCTGTCTTCCTACCAGGCTTATCAGTTAATTGTTTTTTACACTAACTAACTATTTCAGAGTAGTTCTTTCTGATCCTCAGGAGTAACAAATACCTACATTTCTTCCAGTCCATTTTTGCTGTTCATGGCAACATAAGCATTACTGGCTTGGGACAGCACCATGTTCCTTTAACAAATATTATCCCATAGATATGGGGTTGCAACTTGGAACATTACATGGATAATATATCTGTCAACACATACTTATATTTCCTGGTAGAAAGCCTTCAGCAGCTTTCCCTTAGCCTCCAATAACATGCAAAATCCCTTTTGGCCCCTTTCCCTCCTTTATGCACGAGAGCAAATGTAGACAGACATTCCATACGGCTCTTTTCTGTCTCTAAGATATTTTCAGTGACAGTGCTACTAAAACTGCATTGTTGAAGTGTGAGTGGTATGTGAAATCAGATTGTAAGAATCTCTATTTATGCTGCATGTGATGAAATATCTTACAGCCCAAATAAATCAGATACAAGAAATGCAGTTGGAGATCTTACTTCAAATGGGAGCTCTGTAAGTTCTACATTTCCAGACAAATCCAGTTTTTCCAGATTCTCACAGTCTCCCAGTTCTGGAGGGATGCTCTTCAAATTATTAAAACTCACATTGAGTTCTTTCAGTTGTTTTAAACAACCTGTTAAAATAAAGAGCTAAAATCAGTGGAGCTGAAGTACAAAGGAATCAAAAGTCTATTCAGGTTAGCAAAGGAATGGCCACCCAACCTGCCAGTTAGTAAACAAAAGAAAAAGTATTTTAAAATATTTTTCAAAACACTGCTGAAGTCACTCTGGGCCCTGTCCTTTAAGGTATGGAATGCTCTCAACTCTCAATGAATTCAGTGGGTGCTCAGCCTCTTACTAAAGGCCTGATCATGCTTCTGTTGGCATTAATGGCAAAACTCCTATTGACTTCAATAAGAACTGGATCATGTGCAGGTGTAGGCCCTTGGTTACTGCTAAAAAGGAATAGAGAGATTGTCTTTCAGCTGAAGAGTATTGTGACAATTGGCATGGCCTTTATCGTTGTTAATTTCTCCTGTCACCAAACTTATTGGAGGACATCAAGAAGTGCCTCTGGCATGTATCAAACATTATATGATTGTTAGTGTAATCTTGGTGACTTCAGTGCTCATATCGGATATGGAAATGTATATAGTTATTACATTATTTGCCCTTATTGAAAACTATGCTCCTTGCCAGCTGGATCTTAGACATGGATGATATTTTATGGTATGTTTAGTCATATTTTATTTGCAGCTTGGCTTATAAAATGATATAATCCTCAAAAATGGTTTTGAAACATCATCAAAATGCAAGTTATATTTTGCTGTGCATGTAGAAAGCAGAATTTGTTTTGTTAGCACATGGGTTCTCAATATATTCATAGCAAGAATCATGTTTTTTAAGGAGACTGTTTGATGGACAACTCCTCTACTTCATAACACACAGATAAATTCCCCTTTCACTGGTATTCAAATATATCCCTTTGGCAAATACTGCCATTGTTTACATGGTAAAGAAATATTAGGAGAGTATTTAATATATTTTAGCTACCTCGAATGCGATTCAGAAACTGGAAATAAGGAAGAAAACCAGCATCAGGTGATCAACAAGCTCTCAACCATCAAGAGATCCATATCTTAGGATGAGTATATAGCATGAACAAAACCAAAATTACTCTATATACTACTGAGGCGCATATCCACAGTGAACCCTGCAAAGGATGAGACCTAGGCCAGTTTTATGGAAGTAGAAGCCCCCACCCTTGTTCTGTGGCACCTGAGACAGATTCACGGAGCTAAGAGACATGACCTGGACTTTAATTTTTATCTAAGTTCTTTTACTCCCATTGACTTCAGTGAAGCTTTGCCTCATAACTGTGTGAGTATTTAAGCTCTATGCACACAAGAAATTATTTCTTTTATTTCTTCTTGAGTGGTATTTCAGTTAAACTGTCAAGAGAAGATTTCACCTCTGGACTACAATAGACAGATTTTGTCAGTGTAGTGCCATCCCAGAAGATTTACTGAGCTGGAGCAAGGGGATAATAGAAGTAGCCTTGGGACTGATAATGTTTACCAGTACATCAAAATATAATTTTAGCCTATCAAATGTAACTTTTTTAAATAAATGAAGATATTTGTACTATTTAGGCTGTGTTATATCAAATTATCACCTCATTATAAGAAAAATATGTCACTGACCCATAGATGTGTGGAGGAAGAACATGTCAAGTTGGATGAAAAAGATTTCTTTCAACATGGACCCAGTTACTTCTTGACTTTAAACAGGAGTAAGCCCCACTGAAGTTAATAGGAGTTGGCATCATTTGCACCAGAGGAGAATTTAGACCTAACTCTGTACACCAAGAAATGTTTGCTAAAATTTCTCACAATCCCTATTATCATTTCTGCTCTACTGGTGGATAGTGTTAATATACACCAGGCTTCAGATTACTACTGGGCTGTGCCTAGACGGGCAAGTTTTTCCGCAAAAGCAGCTTTTGCGGAAAAACTTGCCAGCTGTCTACACTGGTCGCTTGAATTTCTGCAAGAACACTGACCATCTCATGTAAGAAATCAGTGCTTCTTGCGGAAATACTATGCTGCTCCCGTTCGGGCAAAAGTCCTTTTGCGCAAAAGCTTTTTGCCAGTGTAGACAGCTCAGATTTGTTTTGTGCAAAAAAACCCCAATCGCGAAAATGGCGATCGGGGCTTTTTTGTGCAAAAGCACGTCTAGATTGGCACGGACGCTTTTCCGCAAAAAGTGCTTTTGTGGAAAAGCATCCGTGCCAATCTAGATGCTCTTTTCTGAAAATGCTTTTAACGGAAAACTTTTCCGTTAAAAGCATTTGCAGAAAATCATGCCAGTCTAGACGTAGCCCTGGTGTTTTAAGCCCTTTGTTGTTTTAAGCAAACAACTCTGCTCAGGGCCGATCTTCAGAACATAGCATTACCACTGGTGAAGCTGAAATGGGGATAGTAACAGTGAGAAATCTTAACAAATTTGTCCTACTGTTTGAGCAGGATGAGGGAACAAGAAATACATCATTTGTATCTCCTTCCCTATGAAATGAGTATCCGGTCCAGCCATCCCCAAGATTAATCAGCCAGTTTATTTAGTACTCTGGGGTACTCCCTTTTTCTGGCTGCATGGAATGGGTCAGGGTTTGGTCCCACATGTGTCAATACTACATTCAGATGGTGCTCAAGCATAAATTCACAATTTAAAAAAACCAGAATAACAAACCTGATGCTGGTACAGCTTCATGGTTAACTTCTCTTTATGAGGCTAGTGCACTGAGTTTTCCATTCCATAAAAAATATAAATTAGCGCATTAAACAGCTAACATCTTTTCATATTTTCCAAACACAGGCAGTTAAAGCAGTAATGAAACCCATAGTTTCCCTGGCAATTTCATGTCTACGAATATTTTATTTTTAATTAGAACCTGCCATGCCATCACAATTGGTACATAATATACCTTTTATTCTCATTTGATTTTTAAACTCATTATTTAAAAAATTAAACCCAGTAATTAAACCCTATAACTTTTAATTTTTAATATGCAATGCACCACAATAGTGATTGCTATGCCACTTGAAGATATAGACATGCTTGCATTAGTGCTTCTAAGGAAGTAGCTGGGAGAATAAAGTCATAAAATAGTTTTTATAACCTAAGGACAATGTTCTTCATAAGTGTTTTTCACTCATATAAGCCTACAGAAAACTGCAAAGGAGGTTTATGCAATCGTCTCAACTAGTCAAGCCAAATTATCTGAACATGAGCTTCTGGTGCGGGCAGGCCTTTCCAGGAGCGGGAAGGCCTTGTTTGGACACAGACTGGCTAACCTTGTGAGGAGGGCTTTAAACTAGGTTTGTCGGGGGCAGGTGAGCAAAGCCCACAGGTAAGTGCTGAATGTGCGGGACTGGGAGATGGGTTGGAAATGGGGGGGACTACGGCCTATAATGGCAAGGAGAAAGGAGGGTCAGGGCACAACAGGGAGGCAAGATCAAATCAGTATCTTAGATGTCTATATACAAATGCGAGAAGTATGGGTAATAAGCAGGAAGAACTGGAATTGCTAACCAATAAATACAACTATGATATCATTGGTATTACAGAAACCTGGTGGGATGGGACGCATGATTGGAATATTGGTATGGAAGGGTACGGCTTGCTCAGGAAGGACAGACAGGGAAAAAAGGGAGGAGGGGTTGCCTTGTATATTAAAAATGTACACACTTGGACTGAAGTGGAGATGAACGTAGGAGATAGCTGTGTAGAGAGTCTCTGGGTTAAGCTAAAAGGGGTAAAAAACGAAGGTGATATCATGCTAGGAGTCTACTACAGGCCACCTAGCCAGGTGGAAGAGGTGGATGAGGCCTTTTTTAAACAATTAACAAAACTATCCAAAGCCCAAGATTTGGTGGTGATGGGAGACTTCAACTATCCAGACATATGTTGGGAAACTAACACAGAGAGGCACAGGCTATCCAATAAGTTTCTGGACTGCATTGGAGACAACTTTCTGTTTCAGAAGGTTGAAAAAGCTACCAGAGGAGAAGCTGTTCTGGATTTGGTTTTAACAAATAGGGAGGAACTAGTTGAGAACTTGAAAGTGGAAGACAGTATAGGGGACAGTGATCACGAAATAATAGAGTTCATGATCTTAAGGAAAGGTAGAAGGGAGACCAGCACAATTGAGGTTATGGATTTCAGGAAGGCAGATTTTGATAAGCTCAGAGAACTTGTAGGTAAGGTCCCATGGGAAGCAAGACTGAAGGGAAAAACAACTGAGGAGAGTTGGAAGTATTTCAAAGGGACGTTGTTAAGGGCCCAAAAGCAAACAATTCCGCTGTGTAGGAAAGATAGAAAATATGGCAAAAGACCAGCTTGGCTTAACAAGGAGATCTTGCATGATCTCAAAATAAAAAAGGAGTCATATAAAAAATGGAAACTAGGACAACTAACAAAGGAGGAATATAGGCAAGCAACACGGGAATGCAGGGGCAAGATTAGAAAGGCAAAGGCACAAAATGAGATCAAACTAGCTACAGGCATAAAGGGAAACAAGAAGACCTTTTATAAATACATTAAAAGCAAGAGGAAGACCAAGGACAGGGTAGGCCCACTGCTTAGCGAGGAGGGAGAAGCAGTAACAGGGAACTTGGAAATGGCGGAGATGCTCAATGACTTCTTTGTTTCGGTCTTCACCGAGAAGTCTGGAGGTGTGCCTAACGTAGTGAATACAAGCAGAGAGAGGGTAAGTTTAGAAGATAGGATACACAAAGAACAAGTTAAAAATCACTTAGGAAAGTTAGATGTCAGCAAGTCACCAGGTCCTGATGAAATGCATCCCAGGATACTCAAGGAGCTGATAGAGGAGGTATCTGAGCCTTTAGCTATGATCTTTGAAAAATCATGGCAGACAGGGGAGATTCCAGAAGACTGGAAAAGGGCAAATATTGTGCCCATCTATAAAAAGGGGAATAAGAACAACCCAGGAAATTATAGACCGGTCAGTTTAACGTCTGTCCCAGGGAAGATAATGGAGCAGGTAATTAAGGAAATCGTATGCAAACACTTGGAAGGTAATAAAGTGATAGGGAATAGCCAGCATGGGTTTGTGAAGAACAAGTCATGCCAAACTAATCTGATAGCTTTCTTTGATAAGATAACGAGCCTTGTGGATAAGGGAGAAGCGGTGGATGTCATATACCTAGACTTTAGTAAGGCATTTGATACGGTCTCGCATGATATTCTTATTGATAAACTAGGCAAATATAACTTAGATAGGGCCACGATAAGGTGGGTGCATAATTGGCTGGATAACCGTAGTCAGAGAGTTGTTGTTAACGGTTCTAAATCCTGCTGGAAAGGGATAACAAGTGGAGTTCCTCAAGGGTCTGTTTTGGGACCCGTACTATTCAATATCTTCATCAATGATGTAGATATTGGGATAGAGAGTACTCTTATTAAGTTTGCAGATGATACCAAACTGGGTGGGGTTGCGACTTCTTTGGAGGATAGGGACATAATTCAAAATGACCTTAGCAAGTTAGAGAAATGGTCAGAGGTAAACAGGATGAGGTTTAATAAAGAGAAATGCAAAGTGCTCCACTTAGGAAGGAACAATCAGTTCCATACATACAAGATGGGAAGCGACTGTCTAGGAAGGAGCATGGCGGAAAGGGATCTAGGGGTCATAGTGGACCACAAGTTGAATATGAGTCAACAGTGTGATGCTGTTGCAAAAAAAGCAAATATGATTCTAGGTTGTATCAACAGGTGTGTTGTAAGCAAAACTCGTGAAGTCATTCTGCCGCTCTACTCTGCACTAGTTAGGCCTCAGCTGGAGTACTGTGTCCAGTTCTGGGCGCCACATTTCAAGAAAGATGTGGAGAAATTGGAAAGGGTACAGAGAAGAGCGACAAAAATGATTAAAGGTCTAGAGAACATGACCTATGAAGCCAGGCTTCATGAACTGGGCTTGTTTAGTTTGGAAAAAAGAAGATTAAGGGGGGACATGATAGCGGTTTTCAAATATCTAAAAGGGTGTCACAAGGAGGAAGGCGAAAATTTGTTCCTCTTGGTTTCTGAGGACAGGACAAGGAGTAATGGGCTTAAAGTGCAGCAGGGGAGGTTTAGATTGGACATTAGGAAAAAATTCCTAACTGTCAGGGTGGTCAAATATTGGAATAAATTGCCAAGGGAGGTGGTGGAATCTCCCTCTCTGGAGATATTTAAGAACAGGTTAGATAGACATCTGTCAGGGATGGTGTAGACGGAGCTTGATCCTGCCTTGAGGGCGGGGGGCTGGACTCGATGACCTCTCGAGGTCCCTTCCAGTCCTATTATTCTATGATTCTATGATTCTATGGTTCTTTTGGTCCATTAAAATGTAAATTGTATCTTTTCTTCATCCTCTCTGGTACACCAGTGATTCCAGTCTTGTTTCATTTCAAGGGGCATAAACTCTAACTTACTGATGACAATTTAAATGTCAATAGTATTCATTATTTCACTGTTAATCAAAGTATTCCAGAAAAAAAGAGGGATTATGAACTCTTGAACATTCTATTTTAGTATCTGTTTGTGGCATAACAAATAGGCAAAGCTTGGATTTGTGGGCGGCGCTTCAGAAAGTATTGTTGTTTTTTAAAAGTATTATTATTAACAAAGTGACCATGGGTTAGTGAAATTTTGCTCTTTGTCCAATTTCTATATATTCACATCTAAAATTTTGAATTTAAAAAAATCAGAAGGCCAGAATCAATCCTTATTGCAAATGCAATATTTTTCTTGGGCAGATTGAGATATGAACCTTGGGATGAGGGGCTCAGGGTCCGAGGGTTACTGATATGGCAGAGAGTCAAAAAGAACTTAGAAAGCCTCTCTAGCTGATTGTGTGGAAGGGGAAGATGAAGCAGTCCATAAGGGTTAGGAGGATAGACACAGGCTCTGCCTGGGGAAAAAGAGCTAGCATCAGATAGCATTTACGAGGACTGAGAAGGAGGTTCAAGGAGTGAAAGAGGGATTAGGAAAAAAATCTCTGTAGTGAGGAGAGGGCAGAAGAAGGGGAAAATTTGATGGACCAACGCTCCATATAAACTTTATCTAACTGTATATTTTTCCTTAACAGATAAAATTGAATACCAGCTCTTATCTCTCTGTGGACCTCTAAAAGTTATATTATCCTGGGACAATGGAAATTCTCAGTGGAAGGGATCTAAGCGCTACACTACAGCGCTAATTCGAACTAATTTAGTTCGAATTACTTAATTTGAACTAAGCTAATTCGAACTAACGGATCCAGACTAAAAAACTAGTTTGAATTAGCATTTTGCTAATTCGAACTAGCATGTCCACATTAAGTGGACCCTGAACCGGGGTTAAGGATGGCCGGAAGCAGTGCCGGCAGGGCATCAGATGAGGACTTAGAGCATGGAGCTGCTGCCTCAGGCTAGCCGAGGGCTGTGCTTAAAGGGACCCAACCCCCACCCCGGACAGACAGTTCTAAGGGGTGCCCCACTTGCAAAGCAGTCCTGGCTTGGATTGCCCGGAGTACCCACACTGGGCACATCACAGCACTCAGCAGGCTGCCATCTGGGGAGAGAGGGCAATTGGGGGGCTGCAGGAGAGGTTCCACCCACAGAAGCCCGCAGAGCCAGCCCAGTCCTCCCCATCGGGGGCTCGTACCCTATTCCTCCCTCACCTCCTTCCACTTACCCTTCCCTGGCCCCCCTTCCTGATGTACAAAATAAAGAAAACGTGTGGACAAAAATAGAATTTCTCTTTATTGAACAAAACTCAGGGAGACTGGGAAAAGGGGGTGGGAGAGGGGAGGGCAACTAAAATGATCAGAGGTTTGGAAGAGGTCCCATATGAAGAGAGGCTAAAGAGACTGGGACTTTTCAGTTTAGAAAAGAGGAGACTGAGGGAGGATAGGATAGAGGTCTATAAAAGCATGAGTGGGGTGGAGAGGGTGCATACAGAAAAGTTCTTCATTAGTTCCCATAATAGAAGGACTAGAGGACACCAAAGGAAAGGAATGGGTAGCAGGCTTCAAACTAGTAACAGAAAGTTGTTCTTCACAAAGCAAAGAGTCAACCTGTGGAACTCCTTGCTGCAGGAGGCTGTGAAGGCTACAACTAGAACAGAGTTTAAAGAGAAGTGAGATAAAGTGATGGAGGTTGGGTCCATGGAGTGGTATTAGCCAGGGGATAGGAGTGGTGTCCCTGCCCAAAGTTTGTGGAAGGCTGGAGAGGGATGGCACAAGACAAATGGCTTGGTCACTGTCTTCGGTCCATCCCCTCCAGGGTCCCTAGGGTTGGCTGCTGTCAGCAGACAGGCTACTGGGCTAGATGGACCTTTGGTCTGACCCAGTACGGCCATTGTA
This sequence comes from Pelodiscus sinensis, assembly GCF_049634645.1. Taxonomy (NCBI): domain Eukaryota; kingdom Metazoa; phylum Chordata; order Testudines; family Trionychidae; genus Pelodiscus; species Pelodiscus sinensis. The sequence goes on along the minus strand of NC_134716.1, from coordinate 44,374,238 downwards.
AACTCAGGGCTCAGGGTCGGGGGTCTCAGTGGACCACCTTGATTTTCATGCACACCTGCTCCTGGGTGGCCAGGCTGGCAGCTCTCCTGCCCTAGACGGCCACTTTCCTGTGCCTAGTGCGGAGGTCGTGGACGAGGTCCACGATGTCCGCACTAGACCAGGCGGGTGCCCGCTTCTTGCGGTCCCGGGCAAGCTCCCGGGAGCCGCCAGCCTGGCCCCAGGAAGAGGGGGTGGGCTGGGGGACATCGGGTGGCTGGCTCGAGCCGTGCCAGGTGCAAGGTCTGCTAGCTGGGTGCTGGCGGGCTTGCACCTAGCACGGGCATCGTAGCCAGCCCGTGCCCCTTTAAGGGGTCCGGGGCCGGGAGGCGGGCATATGAGTTTCCCTGGTGTTGGCCAGAGTGGCCACCAGGGAAAGCTGGGGAGGGCTAGCCTCCCACTAGTTCGAATTAAGGGGCTACACACCCCTTAATTCGAACTAGTAAGTTCGAACTAGGCTTAGTCCTCGTACAATGAGGTTTACCTAGTTCGAACTAAGCACTCCGCTAGTTCGAATTAAGTTCGAACTAGCGGAGCGCTAGTGTAGCGCCTATCAAAGTTAATTCGAACTAACGTCTGTTAGTTCGAATTAACTTTGTAGTGTAGACATACCCTAACTGTCAGATTAACATCTGCAGAAGGTTTAGAGGAATCCAGAGTCTGGTCACCTTTAAGAAATGCAGAAAATTTTCCTTTGTGATAAAGATTTTCTGATCCTGCCCACATAGATCTTCCTGTTATCTAAAAGAAGAGCACAGCCCGATACTCAATTGGGTTCTTTGCTTTTGTATTTTAATGTATTATTCAGACAGATGAAACAGAATATATCACAAATGTGGTAGAGACAACCATGGGACAAATTATATTATGATAGCCTCAATTCCCAGCCCATAAATCCATGTCGCCCATTATTTATTCTAATATTCCAAAACTGTGAGCTGTTGCAAACAACCACTGTTGTTAAAAAAGTCAACCTGCCAGAGAAATGTTTCCACCTTCCTCCAAATGGAAGTTTTTCCTTTGAATACTACCCTCCTCAGGGCAATACTCAGTACTGAACAATACTCAGTACTGATCAAATTAAGGTCTGCTCTCCTGAGACTCCTCTGGACTATATAACATTGGAAATAGGGGACTGGGTTCCCAGCTTTATTCTGGAAGCTTACTGGGATAGCAGTGAGAACTTTCGGAATTTTTACAATCAATTTTAAAATGTAATTAGGTGGGTTTTTTCGATCGGTGTTTTGTGCAACTGGATTCAGGGTACATGTCTTGTTTAGATAGAGCCATGCAGTCTGATTCAAAGCTCATGGAATCACATTCAAAGTGAATGCCAATGGGGAGTTTTATATGCAAAGTTTATTTAAAAGTCAAAGCATCTGTAATCAAGAGGAAACATTGTACAAAATTCTCTAAAGTTATCCCTGAAGCAGCATACTTCGTAGTTCTTATACAAGGAAGCTGCACATGATCATGAAGCTGAAAATGGAATATTGAGTGTTCATGAGAGTTTATAAGTTTCCCAGGGTTGCAACAGGAGCATAAAATGGCAAGCTTTAAGTTGTAGCATCAAAGAGGCTTAAATCCAACCTAATTAACATATTTTCATACTTGCTAGCAGTTGTTTTGCTATCATTTAATTTACTTGTAGAAATACCCCTAAATTAACAGGTTTCAATGTTCTTATAAGGTAATATTGCTAAACAGGGCATTATCTATGCAAATACAGAAATGGAAACCAAAAAAACCTCTGATTTCTTGAAGATCTGGTAAGTTTAAGGGAGATGGTAATTTGTGATTTACAAGCCTATAAATTCACGTGTTGCCAATAGCACGATCAATTTAACTAACACTTTAATGGAAGTTTTCACTTCCTTTTCAAACTTTCCACCAAGTGATGGAACAGAATAAACAATAGGGAATAAAGTAAATGAGAACTGCTTTTAAACGGTTCAATGGCACAAGAAGTAGATGCTTCCCTAGGAACAACTCTCACCTGATGGATTGAAGCCAAGATTTTCAGTACCAAAGCACAACTCTCCACCACATGAGCTGAAGAAGAAGCTCTACTAGGTGGTAGCCATTAGAGGGGGACACACATTCAGGCCCTGTTTCAGCAGATTAAGAGTGTGAGTACTATCAATTTAAGTCAATGGGTACTAAGATCATGCTTATGTGGTTTCCAAACTGATTCCTCCACCAGCATGATACATAGTCAAAGGAACTTTGAAAGCCAAACTGCTTTTTTTTTTAGACTAAAATATATTTTCTAGATTAGACTTGAGCTAAACTGATTACATGTTCCATCCAAAAAAAATCTAAGCCAATACTGGAGAGAACATCAAGGTTTCACAGTTAAGAGCTGAAAATCAGGCAATGTTGAATTTAAGGTAGAATGCACAATGCTTATATTCTGTAAGCTATCATTTTTGGAAAATCATGGAAGACAGGAGAGATTCCAGAGGACTGGAAAAGAGCAAATATAGTGTCTATTTATAAAAAGGGAAATAAAAACAACCCAGGAAACTACAGACCAGTCAGTTTAACTTCTGTGCCAGAAAAGATAATGGAGAAAGTAATTAAGGAAAATTGTACATAGTCTCGGCTCAGAGATGAGGACTAGGCTTCATGCACAGTGTCTCCTGGGATGATTGCCCTTCTCTTTGTTCTCCACAGCTCGACCAGCTGCAAGAGGGGAGTAGTCACCACCTCCTGTGCCATCCTCCCGACCCCACATGATCCTCTGGCACAGGAGAGCCCATGAGGACCTCCAGAGGGAGCAAATCACTGCTCTCTGAGCCCTGCAGTGCTCCATGTACTGGCAGGACCAGAGAGGGGAGAAGGACCTCCAGCTGCGCCGTGATATCTAGTGGGAGCTATTTCAGCAGGGCCAATCCATCTATACATCCTTCTGTATGGTCATCGACCACCAGCTCCCACCCCTCCAGCTTCTCCCCCATTCCTGCCACTGTGGCTATCCAGGACCCTGCACACAAGACAGTGACTCCACCCAACACAGGTGCCACTCTCAGCCCCAGCCCTGAGCCTCTCCTCCCACCTCTGTTCTCCCTCTCCTCCCAGGTTCCTTCCCCAATCACATTTACCCCAATAAAAAAAAAGAGTTGATTGTTTCCAAGCAAAAAGTATAGTTTATAATATCTGCAGGGGAGTAGAAAGGGAGGGGGAGAGGGCAGGGGAAGAGTGGAGTGTGGGAGGAAAGGCAGAGGTGCACAGTGTGCAGGTGGGTGGGTTTGAGCTGCATGAGCTCAATGGAGAGTGGAGAGGAATTGCCCCACAATGAGCGGGTGGGTCCTGTTCCTGCAGGGCCCAGAAGGCATCCTGCAGAAACTGCAGCAGGAGGTGCACCAAGACAGATAAGAGCAGTCAACTGCTGGGAGGCAGCTCTAGCTCCATGTCTAGAGATCTGAGATGTACACAACCATAGCAGACAGAGAAAAGGCTTTGCTGTCTCTCAATGAGGTAAGCAAAAGAGAAGAACCTCAGACACATCTGTACAGGGCGTCTCTTTAAGCTTGAGCCTCAGATAGCCTCAGGCAGCAGCTCCAGGGAGAGAGTGCTGTCCTCATGCCTTGCCTGAAGTGCTTCCAGGTGGCCTTAAATGCGATTCAGCATCCAAGGAGTGTGGACAATCGGTTTTGAAATAGCTCAGCACTATTTCAATGGGCATTTGTTGTGCTGACGTACTATTTCAAAATAAGATATTTTGGAATATTTCCTTTAAAATAACTTATTTCAGTATAAGTGTAGACGTGCCCTTACAGAGTAACATGGCTACCCCTGTAAATCAAATGCTATCGGCGTTAATCTACCAGCTGGGAAAGTCAAATTTGGCAGTGAACTCCAAGTACCAAGTTTTCAACTAAAAGAAATATAAATAAAAGATACGGCTGAGTCTACACTAAAAAGTTACATTACTAAGGCTACGTCTAGACTGCAAGCCTCTTTTGAAAGAGGCTTTTTCAAAAGATACTTTCGAAAAAGCCTCTTTCGAAAAAGAGCGTCTAGACAGCAACCAGTACTTTCGAAAAAGCAAGCCGCTTTTTCGAAAGAGAGCACCCAGGCAGTCTGGATGCTCTCTTTCGAATAAGCACAGTTTGCATTACATAGCACCTTTTTTCGAAAGAGCACTTTCGAAAAAAGGCGTTATTCCTCATGAAATGAGGAGTACCACCATTGAAAGAAAAGCCGCGTTCTTTCGATTTAATTTTGAAAGAACGCGGCTGTAGCCTAGACACAGGTGAAGTAGCCTTTTTTCGAAAAAACTCTGCAGTCTAGACACAGCCTAAGAGACATGAAAAATCCACATCCCTGAGCAAAATGGACAACGTGTCCTAACCCCCAGTGTAGGCAGTGTTAAGTCAATGGCAGAATTCTTGCAGAGATAGATTAACTGAAGTGATGGGAGAACCTCTCCTATTGCTGTATTGAGTGTCTACAATGAAACACTACAGCAGCACTGATACAGCATTACTTGCAAAGGTGTCGCATAAGATGAAACTGGCACAGATCACTGAAAAAGGGGATTTAATTTTTAAGTCTTTTTTCTCCTTTACTTTAGTGAATATACAGTATTGTGTGTATGTTCACATGCTCCTGCAGATACACACACACACACACGCTGATCCATACGTGGGACCTCTAGATCTCAAAGCATAAGACTCTATTGCCAAAAAATGTAGATAGCAACAGCAGGCTCAAATCCCACTGCATGGCCTATAACAGGGTTGATCAAATACTGGCCTGCAGACTGGATCTAATCTGCCAGGGCTAGGTCCTGGTAGGCCCCTGCTGCTATAATTACCTGCACTGCCACAGGGTACATCTACACTACAGCGCTAATTCGAACTAACTTAGTTCGAATTAGTTAATTCGAACTAAGCTAATTCGAACTAACGCATCTAGAACTAAAAACTAGTTCGAATTAGCGTTTTGCTAATTCGAACTAGCAAGTCCACATTGAGTGTACCCTGTACAGGGCTTAAGGATGGCCGGAAGCAGTGCCAGCAGGGCATCAGAGGAGGACTTAGAGCGTGGAGCTGCTGTCTCAGGCTAGCCGAGGGCTGCGCTTAAAGGGTCCCGACCCACACTCCGGACAGACAGTTCTCAGGGGTGCCCCGTTTGCAAAGCAGTCCTGGCTTGGATTGCCCGGAGTACCCACACTGGGCACATCACACCACTCGGCCATCAGCCCGGCTGCACTTGCCGCAGGCTGCGATCTGGGGAGAGGGGGCAATCGGGAGGCTGCAGGAGAGCTTCCACCCCCAGAAGCCCGCAGAGCCAGCCCAGTCCTCCCCATCGGGGGCGCGTACCCCATTCCTCCCTCACCTCCTTCCACTTACCCTTCCCTAGACCCCCTTCTTATTGATGTACAAAATAAAGATAACGTTTCTTCCAACATTGACTCTGTCTTTATTGAACAAAACTGGGGGAGACTGGGAAAAGGAGGTGGGAGAGGGGAAGAGAAAGGCTGGGAGAGGGGAGGGCAACTAACATGATCAGGCGTTGGGAACAGGTCCCAGATGAAGAGAGGCTACAGAGACTGGGACTGTTCCGCTTAGAAAAGAGGAGATAGAGCGGGGACAGGATAGAGGTCTCTAAAAGCAGGTGTTGGGTGGAGAGGGTGCATTCAGAAAAGTTCTTCATGAGTTCCCATAAAGAAGGACTAGAGGACACCAAAGGAAAGGAATGGGTAGCAGGCTTCAAACTAGTAAGAGAAAGTTGTTCTTCTTCACAAAGCAAATAGTTAACCTGTGGAACTCTTTGCTGCAGGAGGCTGTGAAGGCTACAACTAGAACAGAGTTTAAAGGGAAGTGAGATCAAGTCATGGAGGTTGGGTCCATGGAGTAGTCTTAGCCAGGGGGTAGGAGTGGTGTCCTTGCCCAAGGTTTGTGGAAGGCTGGAGAGGGATGGCACGAGACAAATGGCTTGGTCACTGTCTTCGGTCCATCCCCTCCAGGGTCCCTAGGGTTGGCCGCTGTCGGCAGACAGGCTACTGGGCTAAATGGACCTTTGGTCTGACCCAGGACGGCCATTGTAAGCTCAGGGCTCAGGGTCGGGGGTCTCAGTGGACCACCTTGATTTTCATGCACACCTGCTCCTGGGTGGCCAGGCTGGCAGGTCTCCTGCCCTAGACGGCCACTTTCCTGTGCCTAGTGCAGAGATCGTGGACGAGGTCCACGATGTCCGCACTAGTCCAGGAAGGTGCCGGCCTCTTGCGGTCCAGGGCAAGCTCCCGGGAGCCGCCAGCCTGGTCCCGGGAAGAGGGGGTGGGCTGGGGGACATCGGGTGGGTGGCTCTGTGCCGTGCCAGGTGCAGGGTCTGCTGGCTGGGTGCTGGCAGGCTTGCACCTGGCACGGGCACCGTAGCCAGCCCGTGCCCCTTTAAGGAGTCCGGGGCCGGGAGGGGGGCATAGAGTTTCCCTGGTGTTGGCCAGAGTGGCCACCAGGGAAACCTGGGGAGGGCTAGCTTCCCACTAGTTCGAATTAAGGGGCTACACACCCCTTAATTCGAACTAGTAAGTTCGAACTAGGCTTAATCCTCGTAAAATGAGGTTTTCCTAGTTCGAACTAAGCGCTCTGCTAGTTCGATTCAAATTCGAACTAGCGGAGCACTAGTGTAGCGGCTATGAATGTTAGTTCGAACTAACGTCCGTTAGTTCGAACTAACATTGTAGTGTAGACATACCCACAAATACCAGCAATCTTAGCTCCCATTGCCATAGATCACTGCTCCCAGCCAATTGGAGCTGCAGGAAGCAGTGTCCCAGTTCATGCCGCTTCCCGCCAGTCCCATTGGCTGAGAACGGCAATCCGCAGCCAATGGGAGCTGCAATCACTGGTACTTGAGGCCATGCAGGTGAACATAGAAATGACAACCTGCCAGGGGCTAACCGTGGTGAACTGCAGCCGTGTTATTGCCCACCTATGGTCTAGGCACGTGAGTAGGACACCAGCCCTGCTGTGTTAGTGTGGTTTACAGCTGCACAGAGGGTCTCTTTTGCTTAGGTTGTACCAGTTCCAGCAGTGTTCCTCATTCTAGGTATGACAAAGGTCTCTCAAAGTGATAGAATCTTTCAAAAGAAAATACAGTTTTGAGAGACCATTGTAAAACACTAAAATGCCAATAGTGAGAATTTGTTTAAAAACTTAAAAATAATAATAATATCTAGGCTAAGAGCTAAGTATTAAATTCTGTCTTTAGCAAAACCCCTAGTTGTCTAGAATGTAAACAGCACTGTTTTTATAGACCATTACACTTCTGAGGTGAAATAGATGGAATAAAAGGAGGTGTTTTATCCAAAATTATATATTGCATGTTTCCCAATAGGTAGTATCTGAATTATTTATTTATTAATTCCTGTATTGTGCTGTGACATATGTGTTTCAGGCTGGCGTTCTGTGACATTATTAGGTTATCAATAACAAAAGCAATGGGCCAAAAAATGCTGCCCATTCTTAAACAGAAATTAAAAACAAACAATGGCACCATAGACACCAAAAGCGACTGCCTAACATCTTAAGAATAGGTCACTGTTCTTTTCTCTTATATTTTGGCCAGATTTGACTACAAAATACCATCGCTCCATTGTGTCCAACCAGTTCTGAAGCACACTGGTTGGACACCAATTAGCCACACTCAACTGGTCAACTAGCTATTTGGATACCACACCTATAGATGATTCAGCAGATATAAAAATATTGGAAAAACAGTAACCATCCAACATAACTATTTGCTGAAAACAGTAGACACTCTAAACTTTGGGAGTGCTATATTTACAAGAAGTAGCTACATGCCCAATGACCACCATGCACTTGCACATTTATCTATAAAATTAATTGATTAAATCCAAGTCAACATACCAATCTCAACTGGAAGATGTGTGATCTGGTTATTTGATATCTCCAAGACTTTCAGCTCTTGAAACAAGGCAATGTAGGCTGGAATGATTTGTATCTGTGTTTTGTGTATATGCCATTCTTTCAAATGCGTCTGTTCTTTCAATGAATCTGGCAATTCCTGTAATGAAATGAGATCACGTAAATCCAGAGCATTTAGCTAGTGTTTTATTTTTCTATATTTCCAATTTAAAGACAAGCGAATATCTATCCTCTTTATTTCCCATTGGTTGTCTTGGGATAGCATGGCACTTTGCTCACATCCCTTCCAGGAGTTTCCCTTCTAGATGGAGCATTGCCACTGCTCATTGCTACCTCAATTGGTTTACAACAATCAGTCTGAACTGTAGGTCCTGTCCAAACAGCCTGGCATTTTTGTCAGCTTATTTGGTCAGTAGGTCTGCAGTTCCTATTGCCCATCATATGCAATTTATTGCAACAGGATAGTAAATAACGTCTTTGCAAATTTGTTAAAGGTGTTGAATGGACTTCAGAGGAGTGCAGACAGATCACTACCCAAAGCCACTAGATCAGATTTTACCTATTAATGTACACAGTAACTTCAATTAGACTTCTGCATGCATACAACTGATAGCAAAATTGGGTTAAATTGTTTCAATTCAACAGGGCCTTCTTACGGAAGGCCTACATGCTACCATAACCACCAAGACAGGGAGTGTCACTTGATAAACCAGGAACTTCCCTAGAAATTGGAAGGCCAGGACTCACCCAAAATTCAGGAGTGATCCAAGTCACTCCCCCTGAGAAAGGGGGAAGCAGAGGGAGGGAATAGTTATTTCTGAACTTACAGTGAATATTACCAAAAAAAAGGGATGTGGGTACTGTCAACAAAGCCAGTGTGTTAATATTCAATTTATCTTGGAGAAAGGGCAAAAGCCGTGTACTTATTCATAAAGCAACTCTTAAGACTTTATTCACAAGCAAATGAAAAAGGACATGTTTCAGCAAGGTCTACATGGGCCAATTAATATATAACATATTAGTTTGCTTTAGTAAATACACCTCCACAGAGCACATTACACATCAATAGAAAAGCTGTTATTTACAGTTAGGGCACATCTACACAGCAGGGCTAAAGCCGAAATAAGCTACACAACTGATGTAGTTCAAGTTGCATATCTTAAGTCAAAATAGCTTATTTTGGCTTTTGGTGCTGTCTACACAGCAGAAAATCTGAGAAAGAGCAATCTTCCTCTGACTTCTCTTACTCCTCATAAAATTAGAGTTACAGGAATCAGAGTAAGAAGTCCTCCAGCTAGATATTATGTCAAAATAACTGTTTGTAGTGTAGATACGGACTGTTATTCTGAAATAACACTGCTGGGTAGACATAGCCTTAGGCATCTAATGTTAGGCACCAAGATTTGACAGCTTTGGCCTCACTAAATTGTAGAATTAAACATTCATGTCTCTGCTCAAGTTTGCATTCCAATATGCCTCACCAGAAGTAACCAGGTAGCAGGTTTTAAACAAACAAAAGGAAGGGTTTTTTTCCACGCAGCACACAGTCAACCTGTGAAACTCCTTTCCAGAGGATGCTGTAAAGACCAGGACTTCAAAAAAGAACTAGATAAATTCATGGAGGCTAGGTCCACCAATACTTATTAGCCAGAATGGGTAGAAATGTTGTCCCTGGACTCTGTCTGTCAGGGACTGGAAATGGATGACAGGAGAAGGATCACTTGATGATTACCTGATGTCCTCTGGGACATCTGACATTGGCCACTGTCAGAAAACAGGATATTGGGCTAGATGGACCTTTGGTCTGACCCAGTATGGCCATTCTTATATTCTCAGAATTTAATCACAGGAAGTTGCTCCACTACTTTTCACTATAAACATCTTTAATGTTCTCACGCTAGTTTGGCTATTGGGTTTCTTCAGTGCAGAACTCAAATAAACTTAATCATAGAGTTTATGATACCCATAGGTACACCAAAGCACATAAGCAGATGCTTAACTGTCCGCACCTGAGTAATCTCATGCTCATTAAGCAAAACATATGCTTAAGTCTTCTTGACTTCAGCATGTGCTAAAGTGTTCTGTTGAATTGGGTCCAAAATAGTGTGGTCCTCTGAGACCTTCCTTTTAGCATTTATCAAATAACTGAGAAGGAATGTGGATATGTCTAAACTGCAATTATAAACTTCACTGGCCTAGTCTAGCTGCAGACTTATGCTTGCAGGTTTCAAGCTGAAAGCCCATGTAATCACATTATAGATTTATGGACTCCAGCAGGAGCATGGGTTCTAGGACCCTGCAAGAGATAGGGTCAGAGGTCAAGCACCAGCCCAAGTCCCAACATCTACACCGCAATTCAAGAGCCCTGCAGCCTGAGCCACGTGAGCCAGTGTCAGATGGCACAGGCCAGTTATGGGTCTCTAATTGCTTTGTAAACAAACTCTTTTAAACTTGATCCTACAGCAGCATATCATCACTGGATCAAAATCATAGGTAACATTTTCAGAAGAGTCTACATGACCGGGAAGCCTAAATCCCATTTTCAGAAAGGGTACGTCTACACAGCAACATTATTTTGAAATAACTAGTGCTATTCTGAAAGAACTTAGTCCGCGTCTACACAGCAGGCAGTTATTTTGAAATACTTCTTACTCCAACTCCTGTAACCCTCATTGTACGTGCTGTAAGGGAAGTCAGAAGAAGACTTATTTCAAAGTAAGTGCTGTGTAGATGCTCCCAATTTAGAAATATGCTGTTTTGAAATAATCTATGCAACTGACGTAGCTCAATTTGCATAGCTTATTTCGAGTTAAGCCCTGCTTTGTAGATGCACCCAAATGGACCCAGGCACTTAGGCACCCAAGGACAATTGACTTTCACTTTCTGAAACAGGACTTAGACTCCTAAGTCACTTTAAGCATTTTTTGAAAATTGTACTCCAAATCTTTCTTTTGCCTCCAGGAAGCTTGGATATTGTGAGTCTTTAAACAGCTCCATAATTAGAAGCAATTTTTGCCTCGCCAGTTTCTAGTATTATTTCAAATACTTTGAAAAGAATTTGCTATTGGGGTTATTTTCAACACTCCATTATGTTTAGCCTGTGTCTTTCAGGCATGTTGAATGATGGGAAGTGCAGGTCTTTTAAGCTTTTGAATTCATGCAAAATTGTTTTAGTTAATTGGTTTTCAATTCCAACCAACTTTTCATAGTTTGAATTATACAACAAATGCCCTAAATGTGGGTCAGATAGAAATCAATTGATAAAGATGAAAACTAAGTAATTTTAGACTCTATTATGCAAAGTAGCATATCATCTAGCAATGTTACTGCTAGGTTTTCTATCATTCTGCAGTGATAACAGCTGGAATAAATAACATAGCTGCGGTGCCATTACCATCTCTGCAGCAGTAGCTCTGCATCATAAAATGAGTTTTAATAGTTTCTACCTTTACTCCCTTTAAATCTTTGTATGTGGGTTTTGTTTTGTTTTAGAATTTTACATCACAAAGGCAACTTTAAATGCGAAAACCATAATTTTAGCTTGTTTTTAAGATCAGAAACTTCCGTTTTTCTTTAGAATTAATAGTTCCCCAAAACTATTAATAAGGTGACATATTTTAATAAATTCCTGGTACTTAACTAACCAGAATCATGTACAGCTAAATCATTCATCTTAACTTGATTAGCAGTACAGTGAAACAGATATTCAAATGCTGACCACTGATATTTTTAAAAGAATAATTTAATGTTAGTTCTAATTCCATGACTTCATATGTATTTAAACCTGTAGATGTTTATTCTGTAGGTAATTCTCTTTCCCCCATCCCTTGTTGATATAGATTGTTTTCTTTTAGTTTTGTATGGGGGAGGGCTGAGTTTGGCTGCATTTCCCAGGAGGTAAATACCATATTTGTATCTGTTTTATATATATGTCCGTTGATGGCAACTTTAAAAAAAAATGCCTGAATTGTCTCAGGATTGGTAATGAGAAATCTTTCCAAATTCTTGTAGATAGTTACCGTACCTTCTCGTTCACTCCGACCTCTCCAAATGTGCAGTACTTATTGTTACAATAAATAATGAATACATAAATCATGAACTTCAAATGACTGCTTCTCTTTTTTCATCTCATTCTTGTTTTTCCTCACCATTTATGGACTGAACTGAGACTTAACTTGAAACTTCAAATGACAGTAACGTGTAGCACATAGTTATATGAGCCAAAGAAGCACTCTCGAGAGGACTTATAAGTTTGTGAGGAAGTGATTGGACAGCCCAGTAGCTAAGGGGCTAACCTAGGACCTACAAGATGTAGGTTCAAAGGGCCCTTTCTACCACATATGACCTGTATGCATTTGGGCAAGTCACTTAGCTTTTCTGTGTCTCAGGGTATGTTTACACTATACAGTTCTTTCGGAATGAACTATTCAGGAATAGTTATTCCAAAATAGAGTTTTTGAAATAGCACATCTACACTGCAAGAAAGCCACAAAATGAGTCTGAGGCACGCTTCCCTAATGTAGACGTGCTATCTCAGTTTAGAGCCCAAGGAGGAATAATTCAGAATGGCCCTCATGAGGGGCTATTTTGAAATAGCAGAGGTAGAGCATCAACACATGCCTTATTTAAAAATAGTTTCAGAATAGGCATTATTCTTCATGGAATGAGGTTTACAGAAGTCAGAATAAGCAGTCCTTAAATTTGAAATTATTTCAAAATGACAAATTTCTTTTAGTAGAAACTTGCATTGTTATTTCAGAATAACGGCCAATAATCATCCGAAGCACAGGATTTGGTGGTGATGGGGGACTTCAGCTATCCAGACATATGTTGGGAAACTAACACAGAAAGACATAGACTATCCAATAAGTTCTTGGATTGCATTGAAAACCATTTTTTTATTTCAGAAGGCTGAAAAAGCTACTGGGGATAAGCTATTCTAGATTTGATTTTAACAAATAGGGAGGAAATGGTTGAGAATTTTAAAGTGGAAGGGTGAAAGTGATCATAAAATCATAGAGTTCATGATTCTAAGGAATGGTAGAAGGGAGAACAGGAAAATAGAGACAATAGATTTCAGGAAGACAGATATTGGTAAGCTCAGAGAGCTGGTAGGTAAGGTCCCATGGAAAACAAGACTAAGGAGAAAAACAACTGAATAGAGTTGGAAGTTTTTCAAAGGGACATTATTAAGGGCCCAAAAACAAACTATTCTCCTTCATAGGCAAGATAGAAATTATGGTAAAAGACCACCTTGGCTTAACCGAGAGATCTTGCATGATCTAAAAATAAAAAGGAGTCATAAAAAAAGGAGTCATAAAAAGTGGAAACTAGGACAAATTACAAAGGATGAATATAAGCAAACATTGCAGGAGTGCAAGAGCAAGATTAGAAAGGCAAAGGCACAAAATGAGCTCAGACTAGCTACTGACAGAAAGGGAAACAAGAAAACTTTCTATAAATATATTAGAAGCATTGGGAAGACAAAGACAGAGTAGGCCCATTGCTCAGGGAGGAGGGAGAAACTGTAACAGGAAACTTGGAAATAGCAGAGGTGCTTAATGACGTCTTTGTTTTGGCCTTTACCAAGAAGTCTGATGATGAAGTAGTGCCTAACTTGGGGTATGTCTACATTACCCCCCAGTTCAAACTAGGGGGGGTAATGTAGTCATACGGAGTTGCAAATGAAGCCCGGGATTTGAATTTCCCGGGCTTCATTTGCATAAAGCCAGCAGGCGCCATTTTTAAATGCCGGTTAGGTCGGACCCCGTGCCGCGCGGCTACACGCGGCACTGACTAGCTAGTTCGGATTAGGCTTCCTATCCGAACTAGCTGTACACCTCGTGGAAACCTAATCTGAACTAGCTAGTCTGTGCCGCATGTAGCCACGCGGCACGGGGTCTGACCTAGCCGGCATTTAAAAATGGCGCTGGCCGGCTTTATGCAAATGAAGCCCGGGAAATTCAAATCCCAGGCTTCATTTGCAACTCCGTATGACTACATTACCCCCCCAGTTCGAACTAGGGGGGTAGTGTAAACATACCCATAGTGAATTCTAGTGGGAATGGGTTTAGAAGATAAAATAAAAAAAAAGAACAAGTTAAAAATCACTTAGAAAAGTTAGATGTCTGCAAAGTCACCAGGGCCCGATGAAATGCAGCCTAGATTACTCAAGAAACTGATAGAGGAGGTATCTGAACCTTTAGCTATCATCTTTGAAAAATCATGGAAGACACGAGATTCCAGAAGACTAGAAAAGGGCAAATATAGTGCCCATCTATAAAAAAGGGAAATAAGAACAACCCAGGAAACTACAGACCAGTCAGTTTAACTTCTGTGCCAGGAAAGATAATGGAGCAAATAATTTAAGAATTCATCTGCAAACACCTGGAAGATAATAAGGTGATAGGTAACAGCCAGCATGGATTTGTAAAGAACAAATCATGTCAAACCAATCTGATAACTTTCTTTGATAGGATAACGAGTCTTGTGGATAAGGAAAAGTGGTGGACGTGGTATACCTAGATGTTAGTAAGGCATTTGATACGGTCTTGCATTATATTCTTGTCAATAAACTAGGCAAATACAACTTAGATGGGGCTACTATAAGGTGGGTGCTTAACCACCCTGGCTGGATAACCATTCTCAGGGTATGTCTACACTACCACCCTAGTTCGAACTAGGGTGATAATGTAGGCAACCGGAGTTGCAAATGAAGCCCGGGATTTGAATTTCCCGGACTTCATTGGCATGTTGCTGGGCACCGCCATTTTTAAATGTCCGCTAGTTTGGACTCCGTGCCCCGCGGCTACACGCGGCACGAACTAGGTAGTTCGGATTAGGCTTCCTAGTGGAACGAGGAGTACAGGTAGTTCGGAATAGGAAGCCTAGTCCAAACTACCTAGTTCGTGCCGCGTGTAGCTGTGGGGCACGGAGTCCGAACTAGCGGACATTTAAAAATGGCAGCGCCCGGCAACATGCAAATGAACTAGGGTGGTAGTGTAGACATACCCTCAGAGAGTAGTTCTTAACAGCTTACAATCCTGTGAAAGGGCTTACAATCCTGTGAAAGGGCGTAAAATGTGGGGTTTTGCAGGGAGTCTGTTTTGGGACCAGTTCTGTTCAATATATTCAACAATGATTTAGATATTGGCACAGAGTACGCTTGTTAAGTTTGCAGATGATACCAAGCTGGGAGGGGTTGCAACTGCTTTGGAGGATAGGGTCATAATTCAAAATGATCTGGACAAACTGGAGAAATGGTCTGCGGTAAATAGGATAAAGTTTAATAAGGACAAATGCAAAGTACTCCACTTAGGAAAGAACAATCAGTTTCACACATACAGAATGAGAAGCGATTGTCTAGGAAGGAGTACGGCAGAAAGAGATCTGGAGAGTTATAGTGGAACACAAGCTAAATATGAGCCAACACTGTGACGATGTTGCAAAAAAAGCAAACTGGGATGCATTAACAGGAGTGTTGTGAGCAAGGCAAGATAAGTCATTCTTCCTCTCTACTCTGCGCTAATTAGACCTCAGTTGGAGTATTGTGTCCAGTTCTGGTCACCACATTTCAAGAAAGATGTGGAGAAATTGGAGAAGATCCAGAGAAGATCAACAAAAATGATAAAAGGTCTAGAAAACATGAGCTTTGAGGAAAGGCTGAAGGAATTAGACTTGTTTAGTTTGGAAAGGAGAAGACAGAGTGGGCATCAGAGCAGTTTTCAGGTGTCTAAAAGGGTTTCATAAGGAGGAGGGAGACAAATTGTTCTCCTTGGCCTCTGAGGATACAGCAAGAAGCAATGGGCTTAAACTGCAGCAAGGGAGGGTTAGGTTGGACATCCTAATTGTCGGGGTAGTTAAACACTGGAATAAGTTGCCTAGGGATGTTGTAGAACATTGGTCACCAACCAGTAGATCAGGATCTCCTGGTAGATCTTGGAGCCTTTGACAGGTTTGGCCAGGAGCCTATCCATGCCAGCACTTCATCTGCCCCTCCTGCCCTTTACCTTGGAGCTTCCTCCCACCCCCGAGAATCTCCTGCTTGCTGTGCAAAACATGGGGGCTACGTCTACACTGGCCCCTTTTCCGGAAGGGGCATGTTAATTTCAGCGATCGTAATAGGGAAATCCGCGGGGGATTTAAATATCCCCCGCGGCATTTAAATAAAAATGTCCACCGCTTTTTTCCGGCTTTTAGAAAAGCCGGAAAAGAGCGTCTACACTGGCCCCGATCCTCCGGAAAAAGCGCCCTTTTCCGGAGGATCTTATTCCTACTTTGAAGAATACTTTGAAGTAGGAATAAGATCCTCCGGAAAAGGACGCTTTTTCTGGAGGATCGGGGCCAGTGTAGATGCTCTTTTCCGGCTTTTCTAAAAGCCGGAAAAAAGCGGCAGACATTTTTATTTAAATGCCGCGGGGGATATTTAAATCCCCCGCGGATTTCCCTATTACGATCGCTGAAATTAACATGCCCCTTCCAGAAAAGGGGCCAGTGTAGACGTAGCCAGGAAGAAGAGGAAGGGATGCTGATATCTGGGTACTCTTCTTCTCCCCAGCCCCACTCCTACCCCCACCCCTTCATATCCCATCTCCACAGAGCAAAGCGGGGACAGGGATGAAGAGAGTTTGCTGGCTGTTTTTGGGCGTGGTGCAGGGCCAGGGTAGGGGTGAACTTGCCTTAGCACCACTGTACCGGTGGTGCCCAACTGGAGCCCACATTCCAAACCTTGGCCCCAATCCTGAACCCCTCCGGCATCCCAAACCCTGTCCTAACCCTAAGTCCCCCCTGCACCCAGAATCATGCCTGGAACCTGCATCCTGAACCTCTTCCTGCACCTCAACTCAGAGTCCCTCCAACACTCCAAATCCTTTAGCCCAAGATCAGAGCCTGGATATCCCTTCTCCACACCCGAGTCCTCTGCCCACTGCCTGATAAAAGTAAATGAGGATGGGGAGGAAGAAGTGAGCAGGAGCGGCGTTTCGGAGAAGGGGTGGGAAGAAGGCAGGGTAAAGGTGTTTGTGTTTGAGGTAGATCCTGGATTGCACTTAAATTCAAAAAGTGATCTTGTGCTTAAAAAGACTGGAGACCATTGTTGTAGAATCTCCATCTCGGAGCTATTTAAGAGCAGGTTAGATCGACATCTATCAGGGATCGTCTAGACAGTACTGGGTCCTGCCATGAGGGCAGGGGACTGGACATGATGATCTCTTGAGGTCTCTTCCAGTTCTAGTGTTCTATGTTTCTATGATTCCAAAATAACTTTTCTGTGTGCACATCCTCAGTTCCCATCTGTAAAATGGAGATAATACTTCCTTACCTCACAGGGGGTACATTAAAGAGTCTGAGGGGCTCAGATAGGATGGTAATCAAGGCCATGTTAATATTGGATAGATTAGAAACACCATTTGGTCACAGTTCCTAGAAAGCTCATCTTTGGCATGAGGAGTAAGAGGACATTATCCCTTTTTCAAACTTAATGTTCTTCTCTTCCCCTTCTGGCTGGTGCATGCTCCTTTTCTCATCCACACTATTCCCAATTGCTTGTGAGGGACAGTCCTTGGCATGTTCTTCTCCCACCCAAGAAGCAAGGTCCGGGTAGATGCTACAGGGAAGATGGGAAGAGTGGATGGCAGGAAGAAAGCACATTACACTTCTTTGTTCCCTGGCTCTGCCATGGTCTAGCTCTGTTGCTGTTCCTTCACTGGTCTGCCATTTCTTTCCTTCTTCCACTACATAATCTCCTAATATCTATTATTCCGAATTAACTCAAAATGAATACTGAGGGTGACATTCTGGTCCTATTGGAGTCAAATGGCAAAACTCCCATAAGCCTCAATGGGGCCAGGATTTCATCCTAAATGTTCTCCAGAAGTAAAAAGATAATCGAGCAAAACCTCCTTCCCTTGTTAAAGACAGCTCGGCACATTGGTTCAGTCTTTCCTGTGCTATCTCAGACACAGATCCAAGCCATCAGACTCCTTTATAATTTTTTTAAGAATGAACAAGTAGTCATTTAGGGGCTTATTCCACTGTCTGGAATCAATCTGAAAGGCTTAGAAAATTGTACTTATGTTTCTGTAAGGACTAAGAATTGTTTTATTAGTATCAAGATACTTTTTGTGGACTTTTGGTGCAGTAATCAGGCCAAATTCAAACCTGATTGCAGTGGAGTTGAACCCACTCACACAATGTCTGAATTTGTATCAGTTGTCTAGACTTCCAAATTTTCTCCGACAATCTTTCTCTGTACCCGGAGTTATAAGGAATAAACAACCTAATATTTTGTTACAGTGTGTTATTTTTTTTCAGGATATTACCTCTTTCAATACATTTCTGTGTTGCTGAAGTATAAGTTAATGTGACATTTTAGGCCTCTGTTAACAAACCAATGAGTAGTAAGAACTACAATTTACACAGACTTTATACTTTTGATTTCCTCTCCAATTCCCTGACGTTCATCCATAATCTTCAGCCACCATATTGAAGTGGCAGGCAGCTGATAAATTACTTCATGAAGAAAGCCACTTGGGAAATGTCCAGTCTTAGCCTCTACGAGTAAAACAATACCAAGAAACCCTTGCTTTGAAAAACTATTTAAAGGCAATATACCAAGATATCCACCACTTATTTAACTATCAGCAGAGAGAATAGAATCTACTTACTAGAGATGTTCCTAAACCAAAACTCTTGATTCCAAACACCAAGTTTTTAGAGACATTCAGATTCTGATTTAGATCCACACTTACCATTCTCTCTGCAATGGTTACCATTAAACCAACAGCTTGTCTGGATCCAAATACCTCCCTTAGCTTTGAGAAAGTTTGGAGCTGGTTCCAAACTTTAAGACTCAGTCTCATCTCTACTATTTAACCCTGCCAGATTCTTCATGATGTCAGAAAATGTCTATTGGTGTATAATAATGATGAGATAGAATTTGTCCATCGGGTGTGGTTATTTCCCATAAACTTGACTTACTATGACAAATATATAACTCACTGTGACCAACAGGTGGGAATAACAAATTGAAGTAGTCTCTTTATTGAGTTGCAAAGTAATATAAATTAGCAAAGTAAAATAGAGTAATTTGCAATAAATTATTTATTCAGTGAATCTCATCTATTTATCTCTTCATAAATTGCACCTGAGGTCATGATTGGCTCATAAACAATTACTATAGTCTAGCTTATGAACAATCAATTTGTTGAATGCATTTGATATTCAAGCCTTTTTTTTTTTTAACTGAACACATACTGTTAGAAACATGGGTCAAGATCCCAGCTGGCATAAAGCAACATAGCCAAGATCTAAGGGTGAAATACTGGTCCTGTTTGACTCAAATGGTGTGTTTCAATTCTCTGACTGCCTTCATTCCAACATCTCACTTAAAGTTTGTTGATTCCATGAACATTCTTGATGGTTAACTGCTTTCTGTGAATAATTAATGAATGAAACACTTTCATGGCTAGAAGCCAGTCAGAGTAAATTCATCAAATAATTCAAATACATTTTCATACGTTGGGTTTTAACAGACTTCACCCATCTGCAGTAGCAAAAACTTTCTCTGAAGAACTCATTTAATTCAGTAGGTATGTGTGAATCACAAAGAATCTCAGCTAAGAGCATTATCAACTGTCTGTCATTCTCTACTAGATAGCGGATTTGGACATGTGTTGTTAAGGGGGTCTAAAAGTACTATAGAATTATTTTTTCATCAGGGGCTCACTTGGGAGATTCTTCAAGTGCAGATGAAAAGAAATGACATGCAGAGGGAATTGAACTGTAACGGGAAAACTGTGAAAGAGACGCAGAGAGAAGAGCAATGCAATGGGAGGATAAATGAAAGATCCAAAAATGAAGAGGAAAAGACAATTAAAATAAAACAGGCCAGATCCTGATATGGTATAAATTATTTACATTGATATAACAGTAATACCTACTGATTGGGAGCCCATTGTAGACACTACCAATATATAAAAAGAGTTTGCCCCTGCTCCAAAGAGCATACAATCTAAATAGAGAAGACATATTCTTTACCTTCCTGATTGGTGGTAGGGGAAATAGATGAAGTGATTTACCCAAGGTCCCATAACTCAGAGGTTCCCAGCCATTTTTTATAATGAAGACCAGCAAACCTATTCACAAACTTTTGGTGGCCCCCAGTGCCAGTTCTAACCCTGAGAGCCCCACACCCTCCACTACCCCCCAGCACCAACCATTGACCCCAGGGTCCCCAGCATCCAAGCCCTGTACCCCATGCTAGCCTCCTGCCCTCAGAGCCCCCCTAGTAGCAGCCCCCCCATTCCAAACACCTCAGTGCCAGTCTCCTGCCCCTTATGTTGAAGAAAGAAAGAGACACTTCTGAGCCACACATAGCGCTTCCTCAGCTTCAGAAAGGTACTTTGAGCATCACGGTGAACTGTGCCCTGCCTGCAGTTTGTAAGTAAAAAAACATTAAAAAATGGTCCATAGCACCTTAGAAAATAATATAAATAATAAAAAATATATAGATGGTATCATGAACTTTTGTGGGCACAATCCACTTCTTCAGATGAGAAATATGGAGTAAGAGGCACAGAGCTTCAAATGAAAAAATAAATACAAGGTTGAATAGATAGGTTAGCATAAATTGCACTGTTAACACATATTCTAAAGGACTATTCAATTCTTCATTATTTTATTTGTATTTCCAAATTTGGAGACTCGTTTAAAATAATCATAAAATTGAAGCAACAATACCAATTAAGAAAGAAGAGAAGGAAAGATACACAATCAAGAAGCTGGGGGAAATAGCCAACAAACTACAATTTACAACCTGAAAACTTAGAGCTTTAAAATTCACAGTGTATCTACAGAGGCATAGCCATAGTACTGTAGTGCAGGCATTTACTGCAGTGACAGAAGAGGTTCTTCCATTGCTGTAGCAAATCCACCTCTCCAAGAAGTAGTAGCTGGGCCAATGGAAGAACTTTTCAGCAACCTAGTACTGTCTACATGGGGACTTGCATTGGGGCACAGCCTCGAGTGACACAGTTAAGCTGACCCAACTTTATAATGCAGATCAACCCATAGCCTCAGATAAGCCCCTTCAGACAAGAATGCTCTGTTTCCTAGACAAGCTTTTTTTTTTTTTTTTTTAAACTTAAATAGTTATATGGGTAAAAGCCCTACTGTAGATGCAGTTATGCTGGTATAAAAATGCCTTATACCCTATAATTGATTCCCTTCCCTGTTTGGGAATAGTTATATTACTATCCATGTGTTTTATACCAAATAACTGCATCCCCACTGATGAGGTTGTATACCAGTATAGTTAAACCTGTATTTTTTCCTACCTCATCCTTCCCATCTAACTGTTAATATTCCACAGACATGCAGAAAGGATCAGGCTTGCTAGGAGAATGCAGTGGGTTCTAGTCTGTTCTTGCAACTAGAGGAAAGCCTATCTAATTTGGCTTGGAACGAAGCCTAAGGTTAGAGGAAACATACATTTAGCCTATATGTAGTTTTAAAATCCTGCTTCTCTCATGCTTTGTTCCAGTTGTTCAAAGAAGGTACATTTTATTTAAGACGGCCATTGGTCAATATTACTGTTCACAGGTTCCCAAAGGGAGGAAATACGGGTGCCCCGTACCTTGCAGGGCGATGAGCAGTTGATATACACAGAACAGAGAGGAAGAATCATGAGATGGTGAAAGGCACAAGGTCTAACACCTGGACACCTGAGGGAGTGCATTCAGAGAGACAGGAGAGAGGACAGAGGTGTTGCTAGCTCAGTATGTGGGATAACTCTTGGTGTAACTGAGGAATATTTCCATTAAGTCAGTCATGCTACACCATTATCAAACCACTGCGAGTTCCGATGCAGGTTCAAACTACATATTTAAAATACCCATCGTAAAAAAATGAGGTATAAGTAGCCTTCCTAAAAGGCATTGATGATCCACAGGGTCCTTGAGATCTACACACATTCTCAAAATGCACATACTGTATATAAATTATTTATACTTTATAATCCAACTCTGTTTAGCTTACATACTATACCTATTTATTTAAAATATAACTCCGTGCTTGCACTTCACCTCTCCTTCGAACCCTTAGCAATAATAAGTTTACAACTAAGAGATACAGTGAGACTCCACTTAATGAAGATGAAAACCTCAGTGCAAATGACACTTGAGTGGCTGAAGCATATTAAATGAGAATATGTCCGGATGAAAGGTTATAATATCTAGTCAGCAATTCATACCCTATTGTGACTTTTCCTCATGCAGTAAGTCCTCAGAAATTGCAACTTACAAAACTATTTTCAAATGGGTATTGTCAAGTTGATCTGATTTTTATTTTCAGGGTTATTCCAAAATACACTGAAGACCCTTTTTTAAATGTTTATTGCTGTTAATGTGTCAGTTCCTAGCCAAAATAGAGATAACGAGCTGAGCCACAGACCAGCACTGGGAGGCAAAGGTGGTTTGATGCCACTTCTCCACTTCTAAGAGCTACTCTGGAGAAGTGGCTATGTATAAAATACAGCACATACTTTAAAATCAGAGGTTGGCAATAAGCTGGACACGTATTGCCAGGGTAAGCTCCTGGTGGGCTGCCAGTGCTTTATTTACCTGCGCCTACTCATGTATAGCCACTTGAAGCTCCCATTGGCTGCAGATAGTTATTCCTGGCCAATGGGAGCTGCAGGAAGTGGTGTCCCAGTCTGCGCTGCTTCCTGCAGCTCCCGTTGGCCAGGAAAGGTGATCCCCAGCCAATGGGCACTTCAAGCAGCCATACCTGTGGAGGCACAGGTAAATAAAGCACCAGCAATCCACCAGAGGCTAACCATGGTGAACTGTGCCCTGCCTGCAGGCTGATTATTGCCCACTGCTACTATAGACCTATATGCTGCTGCAATTTATGGTTACATCTCATCATCCCAATGACCTGCTTTGCAAACCACACTAACCATTCCTCCTACCACGCCTGACAATCTCCCTCCCATTTGCAAAGAAGACCTATGCTGATAGCTATGGTGTAGGCCAAGCCACAACCTAGCTCCACAGATCTCTGACACTCAAAATTATTTCTCAGAGATAACAGTTTTGCTTCAACCATAAGGATACATAGCAGGATCCAGAATCAGGCCCCATTTTCAAAGTTAAATGTTTAAGTTGTTCCAATCACCTTCACAGAATTAGCTTTCAATAGGCCAAGAGAATGTATTATCCCTGACTGATGATAGAAAAGGGAAAACAGAATAAGAATATTAGCCACCTAAAAGTGAGTCAGAGATATGACAAAGTGTTCAGCAGTCAGTTACCAGACAGTCACTTCGGGGTTGCAGCTGTTTGTCACTGCCAAATTTAAAAAGCCAGCAATCAGAAAGGCATGCTGGCAAAGTTCCTATAAAAAGACTGCACAAGCAACCTGGCATTTCCTAACATTTGAGTGCTTGACCTTGCAACTTCCATATTCTTTGAATGTAATGTTTTGTGTGCTATTATTTATACAAACTTGTTATGTCTATTTAATGCACTTTTTTGAGTATCAGATTGATTCCAAAATATACACTGCAAAAGGAATATTTTCCCTCACAGGATAATATAATTTTCAAATTCACTCTCAGACTAGATCATGCTCCCCCCACCCTTTTCTCATTATACACACACAAAGAATTATCTCTGATTGTGAAAATAAGACATGCTTCAGTGCACCTTTATCTTTCTAGAAACCAAGTCTGCTACTAATTGACGGGCATCAGGTGTGGGAGAGGAGCCCTGATCTCACTTCTAAACTGAAATCTCATGAAAATCAATGCAACTGTTATTTTCATCACTCCACTACTGGTAAGGTCTACTTAGGATTTTGTTTTAAGCAGATGCAGAACAAAAATGGGTGTCTAAGCCATCAAAGAACGCAAGCAAACCATTGGGTATTTTAAAAAGAATCAATAAGCCAGTCAAGTCGGATACTGTTATTGCCATCACCTTTTCACCAGAAGTAGAACTAGGGAAAGATCCCACTGTATTGTGATGGCTTACTCCCATGCTTTCCAGAGAAATACATTACAAACATCTCTGCAGAATTAATTATCGACATATTTTAAAACTAAAAACGTTACTAATTTATAGCTAAAAAGGAAGGAAATATTACTGTCACTCCTAATCAGTAGAAAACTACTCATGATGGACTAGAACATCAGACTTTACCATAAAAAGTTTTGTTAGTGAAAAAGTGTGCCATGCTAATCACTCAAATACTACAGAAAAATGCTCAGACTAAGTTTACCGTCCAGTGCGCTCCAGAAAGTTGAAAAATAAACTTTCTTCTTTCTTTGTCTGCTACATTTGACAAAGCACTCTTCTTAGAGAGCCGAGAGTTCTTTTCAACTTTATCCACGAGCTTCACAGTGGTATCTATGAAACCATTCTTTAGGTATGCAGATTGTGGAACGCCTTTCTTTCTGCACTCTAGGACGAAGTCCCATTCTTGCTTTATCCTGAAATAGTGCCGATAAAGAGTTTCTATAAATCCAAATAACAGAAGTAAAAAACATAAAGTCTTGTATTTTAAAATGAGACTCCGTCCAACCTCCAAATCAGGACACACATTTCACACATGAAAATGATAAAACTGAATGCACACAAATCAGATGGTAATCCATTTGATTTTTACACTAAAAAGTCCTGCTTGCACTTGGAAATGCATAGATGTCTTTTCATAGGCAAATGACTAAAGATGCAAATTGAGCATGTACATTTAGATGCCATTTTTAGAATGCTTGGCCCAAGAGTAATGCTTGGGTTTGTCAGGATGAATGGTAGAATTCTGATGAGTAAGATCTTCTTTGATGTATATGAGGCAGGATCAGAAAGTTAGGCACATCTGGGATCTGATTTTATATGAATTTTGCCATTCATTTCAATCGGAGTAGATAGACTCATACCAAACAAGTTACAAATATAAGAATACAATTAAGACCATAAATTGATTCTGGATTTATGCTCATAATTTTTCAACAGGAAAAATATTTTCTGACCTTTTTCTGGCCATTGGAAATAATTTATTTTTCCCTAACTTTTTAGATTCAAGTAGAGTTTTTAACCTAGAAAAGTAAAGGGATTGTCTTCTAAAACAGTGGTGTGCACGTTATAGAAAAGTTGAAGTTAAAGGTCAAATATATTTTACCCATGCTAGTTTCAACCTGAATGTTACTTAGGGCTTATCTATGTGAAAAAGTTTCACCAGTAAAAACAAGGGTAACATTTAACATCAGAGACACATATTTTGATTTAAGGATAACTTATTTTTGTTTAGTTCAAGTCAATTAAGGAACAGGTGTAACTAAACCAAAATAAGCCATTCTTATATCAAAAGAAGAGTCTCCACAAAGCCTTTTGCTCCCGTTTAACAATATTGGCTTAAAAGGCAATTTAAATTATACTACTTTAATTTGGTCATGTAGATAAGCCCGTCTCTGAACCCAAAGATCACTGGCAAAACAGGGAGCAGACAGTAGGAAGGCAAGAGTTAATTCAGGGGGTTCACAAATCTAAAAAATATTGTTATAATATACATGGAGGAAAAATAGGCCCAAGACACCTACATATTGTTTTCTAAAATTATTCTACTAGTGAGTGCATCTAATTAACTATAAAAGCTTTTTGTTGTTGTGAGCAAAAAGTTGGGCAAGAAAGAAACGTGTAGAGATACATTAAAATAAACCCCAGAAGGCAAGAGAAAAAGAAAAATAAGATTTGAACCATTAAAAAGGGGAAAAATTAAAAAGTATCCAAGCCCCCACAGTTTACTTCTCTGATATCTTAGAATTTAGAAGTGACCTTAACTTTGCTGTGCTGTTCCTTCTTCATACACTCCTCCTCTGCTTGTCCTCCAGGTATATGAATTCCATAATTGGTGAATTTTGATTCTATGGAACAATTCTCACTCTTTCATGGAATTCCTTGATCATCCACCAAGAATTAAAAATTGCACTCTAATAATTCAGTGAACTAAAAACTGGCTGTTTGTTTTTGGTGACTTGCTTTTCCTTTACTCAGCCAGCCCTATAAATGGTTAATTCTTTCATTCAAACTGGTTGAATTCAGGAACCCGAATAAAACCCATGTAAATGGAAGAGGTGGGAGCATAAAAACCTTCCCCTCTCCAGAAGTGGGTCATGTCCATGCTGACCATTAGTTCCAACCCAATACATAATAAAACCCACAAAGAAGATTTAGCTCTAAATCCTTTAAGTGTGATAGCAACCAGGGAAGCATTGATGACAAGAAAATGTATTTTCCTCTGATATTTTACTGATAAAATGTAGAAAATACAATTATTTAGTGGCAACAACAATTTTTAGTTGAGTAAAACGCAATTAAACCCCAAACCACTGATAATGTAATCATTCAGCAACTGAACACAGCAGAATAACTACAAATTAAGTGACAAACTGAGCACGAATATAAATACATGGTGATGTAAGAGCGGAGAAGAAATTTGACATGGCCTTTAGTGTCAGCCTAATGCAATATGCTCTTCAGAGCTTATAAAGAATGATTTCATATAACACCAATTTACGCACCATGTGGATAGAGAGTGAATTATACTAATGGGGCAATGTCTGATTTTATCCAGTCTGTGTCAGAATTCTAGGCATGGTCAATTCCAAAGGCAGATGTTCTAATCACTCGCAATCATAGCTTATACCACTGGAGCTGCATCGCCAACCACATATTAATCAATATTACATTCCTTGCATAGAACAAGCCTCGTATACAGATTTGGAGGAATTTGATTTTTATCAGTAAATATCAATAAACATTGATTTTTCACCATACACATATAAAAAAAAATTCATCTACAATAACCTAAATTTCCAGATAGGTAAAGTAAGAAAAGTGCTTCTTGACAGCTTATTAGACAGTAAGTAAATTTACTGTGTAAATTTTATACAATGTTGACAGTTTCTCTCTTGTCATTAATTACTGACAGTTGTGAAAATTTGATTTGGTAAATTAAAGAAGTGCTTTAAAGTAAGTGTTGATATAATCGATCAAAATTGGATAAAAATCAAAAGGATATTATTTATTAAATAAAATTATAAAATAAATCATTGACTTCTATTCAATCTACTAGTCTATTCTTATGCCAGGCTAAAATGTTCAGAGAATTTTCATAGACAAATTGATAATCATTACTTTCAATGATACCTGTATCATAGAAACTATAGATGTGAGATCACCCCAAGGGGACAGGTCTAATTAGGGGTTCATCATTCTGCTTTAGATAGTCACTGTTAAGTATGTGATTGCCATTGTTCCTTATAGAACCTTTATCAAAATAAACTGTTTTACCTCTGATTGACTATCTTGTATAAGGGAAACTAGCTGGAGTTACCCGGCGTTGCTTGGTCCTGCTCCCCGCCAGCCAATTCGCTTCCCCCTCCTCCCCCCTGGCCAGTCCTGCTTCCTGCCAGGCGGTTCTCCTCCTCCCAATCTCCTCCGGCCAGCTCCACTGCCCCTAACCCCCCTCCCCAACCAGCTCGTTTTCCCGCCGGCCGCCCCTTCCTCCCAGCCAGTTCCTCTCCCCCTTCGCCCCCCCCAATCAAGTGTGGCTGTTTTGGGGGGGGTTTTAGACTACCTGGTAACCGTAGCTGTGGGGGGGTAGGGTGGATGCCCAAGCCGTTATGCGCATGGGGGTGGGGTGAGTCCTGGATGGTGCTTTGGGGCCACAGGTGGCAGGCACTTGACCTAGGGTGGGCGGAGCTGCCCCTGCAGCGCAGTGTGGCAGGTTATTTTTGATTTTTACAGGTTGAGATTGGGCCCGATTGGGTCCAAAAGAACGTTAAAATCTTCTCCTGGAGGAAAGGTTATCCCATGGAAAGTTTGGTTGCGGTAGGTCTTATAGTGTCCAAGTTATTAGAGCACAAACATACAAACATTCTCCTTTATATATTAGATTATGTATTATCACATTTCTGCTATCATGCGTGCCTTTGAAAAAGGAAAAAACCCTCTGTTAGTAAGAAAATTCTATATGAAAGATGAAGTGTTATTTTAAGAAAATAAACCATCAGTAACTATTTGGCACTTCCAATTCTTTTTAAATCGGTTAACATTTCTCTGAGGTGCGTAAATTTGTTTCCAGTCTAAATGCTTTGTTTTGAAGAATGGCTTTCTTTTAAAGGCTCTGGAAATCCCAGAAACACATTTTCCCCTACAACAAATACTTAAGAGGGTGGGGAAATCTTTTATTGGATCAACTTCTTAACTCATCCATCTTTAGGGTTGCCAGGTGTTCAGTTTTCAACCGGACAGTCCAGTATTTGAGCTTTCTGTCCGGGAAACAAATTGAGAAAATACCAGATATATAAATGTCCAGTATTTTCTAATTAAGTAAGTTTTATTATTATGATAAGTATCAGTACATAGTTGCATACCGCCTGACTGGTAGGCACGCACACACTGTGTGAGCATGTCTACCAGCCACACAGTACGCAACTACACAGTAGAGAGGAGGAAAGGTGGGGCCAGGGCGGGATGGAATCCCCAGGGCCGGACTCGCCCTTGCGCCTCACTGGGACCATGCACAGGATGGGCAGCACCCTGGGATCTGTATGTGCCTTTGCCAGCCCCGCTCCCTGCTGGCCAGTTCCCCCCCAGCCAGCTCCACTCCCCTAACCTCCTCACGGCCAGCCCTGCTCCCCGCCGGATGGTTCCCCCAGCCAGCTCTACTCCCCTCAACCCCCTCCCGGCCAGCCCTGGTTCCAGCCAGCCAGTTCTCCCCCCGCTTCATCCCCCCTCCGATCTCTCCCGGCCAGCCCCGCTCTCCCCCAAACCTCCTTCCAGCCAGCCCTGCTCTCCCACCAGGCTGGTTCCCCCCTGGCCAGCCCTGCTCTCCCAAACCGTCTCCTGGCCAGCCCTGCTTCCCGCCGGCCGGTTTCCACCACCCCCCGATCTTCCCCAGCTAGCCTTGCTCCCCCACCCCCCATCCTGTTCTGAGATCAC
Source organism: Pelodiscus sinensis (assembly GCF_049634645.1). NCBI lineage: Eukaryota > Metazoa > Chordata > Testudines > Trionychidae > Pelodiscus > Pelodiscus sinensis. The sequence goes on along the minus strand of NC_134716.1, from coordinate 44,345,302 downwards.
ATGTGTCCGGTATTTTTTTGAAACCCATCTGGTAACCCTATCCACCCTTGTGTTGTGAGAAAACTGGATGTGACACAAGTTGCGGCCATTTTATGTACTTAAGCCTCTCTCAATTAATGGAAGTGAGGATACCACATAGGAATAATTTGGGCCTGATTAGGCAGACAGAACAAAACCAGCTGTAAACTGCAATTTTACTTGTTGATATAGAAAAAGAGAAAGGACACATTCTTGAGGAGGTGGGATAAATGTGGAGAACTGACCTTGAAATTTTTCTTTTTACTGAAGATGCTTTGCTAATAAGGAGAATGATGAATTATTATTGGCTATTGCCAAGCCCACTATGGGGAGATAGTTGAGCAAAGAGAACTAGAGCCTTGGCCCTTTAAATTGCCACCAGAGCCCAGCACGGTGCACTCCAGCCAGCACTGAGGGCTGCCTGGAGAAGGCTAGCCCTGCCCCTTCTGCCCAATGCTTGCTCCTTCCTGGGCATTGGCCCAGTCCCCTTGCACTTTGTCCAGGAGCCCAACAAGTCTGTCAGCTCCCCTAGCTGTTGCAAGGGAAATGGTTAGCTTTTATGTGCTTTGTCAGAGAAAGAAATGGGGAGAAATAGTTAAGTTACCACAGCTTTGGGATCTGAAAATGCTGAGTAATACTGAGACCAATATGACAACACATAAGAGGGTTGTAGAGATGCTGTAGAGATGCAAACTCCATAAATCCTACAGTTTATTTTTGTTTTCTGTTTATTAATTAATAATAGTGTTGTTATTATTATTATTATTATTATTCAGCTGTGAAATAAGCTTGATTTTCATTCTAACCTTTAGGGAATGTTGCAAATTTATTGTAAAGAGATGGGGTTCTTGTAGTGTTTCATAGATCATTTTGCTACAATTGGGTCTAATGGAGTCGGACATGTGGCATGAGTACATCATAAAAGGGCAGGGAGATCATTTAAGTGAGATCTGAAGCCTGAATTCAGTAAAATACTTAAGCACAGGCTGAACTTTAAATGCAGAAATAGTCACCCTGGCTTTGATGAGTTTATTTATGTGATGATAGCTAGGTATATGCATAAATACACTTTGCTGAAAGAGAAATCACTCCTCCCCTAGAAAGATGTCAGACACTGTGATAACCTCACTACAGGACAATCGAGTATCTGTTTCCAATAAGTCCTCAAGGTAGTATTTTGAGGTATGGTGTAAGATCAGCAAAGATTATGAATACTTAAGTTTTACTGTTGAGGTTATTGCTGATTTTTGTCCTCAGTAAGACCTAGCCGCTCCCACTCCATAACATCCCTTTTTTATTTTAATATGTGAAGATTAAACAAACTACATTTCTCCCTCTAATGTGGATAGGCAAGTTCTGTGCTGCTGCCATTTTAAATTCTCCAGAGATTTCACTTTGGGAGTAATACAAATAACTGCTGAAGGGTACATTAAATAATACTTTGAAGGAATAACCTTCTGGAAAATAAGTAGGGTGACTGGATTTAGCACATAAAAGGATTCAGAGTCATTAACTGAGACGATACCTTTCATTTTTGAGGGTGAATGGCTAAAATACTTTCCCCAGCATAATTTAAAACTTGCTAAGTGGCTGGATGGGCGGTCTCAAAGGAAGAAACAAGTGCTTTAGGAAGTGGTGTGATGTTTCATTAGATGGCACTCTTCCCTCAGAATCACCACTGAAGAAATAGCCCAGCAAGTACCTGAAGGTACTGTATTAATTGATGTCATTTCTTGTGTGAGACTCATTAAGACCTAGCCACTTGCATGAATTAAATGATCCCATGGGATTTTTTGCAAGAAAAGTGTTGTTAGACTGGCCAAAATACAGTTTAAGTAATTCTGTTTAACAACATTTTCTCCGTTAATTCCAATTCCAGTCCTAACCTAATCCTGTTGTACAGGATTGCAGCTGAAGGATATGGGCAGGACCGTAATAGCCAGAAAACTGTTTGTCTGTCAATTATATTATACAAAAAGATCTGTTTGAGTAAATGCATATGAACAAAAACAAATTATACTGTTAAAATGGTAATTAAACATTGCATAATTACTTCCAGCCTAACCACCAATTTTTCAAGGATTCATAATTTTCCAAAACACTTGGTTTGGTCCAAGTTTGTTGAGAAAGTTTCTCAAAAATAACTGAACCATTTTGTGCTCAATGAAGCACCAAAAATGAAATGCTTTCTCTCTTTTAAAAAAAACTATTAGCAATAAAACAGCTGGAACTAGAACAATACATGCCAACAGAGAAATAGAGAAGAGACTTTGAGTGTTCTATTGAGAGTTAATTTTGATTAACAAAGATAACTTTGGGGAAAAAAATGTTACAAGCTGCATACGGACTGAATAACGTACAGGCTTTTTTACTACATTCAGAAAGAGTCCAACTTATGGTTAACTTATCTTCCCAGGATGTAGCTAAGAAATGAGTGAGACAGTTCTGCAAGCTCTACCTTATTCACTTCATATTTTGTTGGTGGATTGGGAATGAACCAAGGGCACTGGATTGAACCTTTGTGTCTTGAATGGACACTCAGGCCTAGTCTACACTACATGGGAAAGTGGAAGTAAGATATGAAACACCAGCTACATAAATTACGTAGCTGGAATAGAAGTATCTTAAATCCCTGTCCACACAGTGGGGGGTCATTGGGAGCTTTTGGAGTAGGTGTACCAGTGCCAATGGGGGCATCCTTTGATCTATAATACACCCGCTAAATTGACAAATTAATTTGTCAAATCCCAGCTTAACAAAACCCTGGCTGGGATGATTTAGTTGGGTTTGGTCCTGCTTTTAACAGGGGGATATACTCAATGTCCTACAGAAGTCCCTATGGTTCTATGACATTTCCACACTTTTCAGAGTTTAACCTAAGTCTTAGTTCTGTATTAACAGTGTGTGTTTTTGAATTGCACACAATGGCATACAAACCCATTCACATGGATTAGCTAGTGGCTCTATTCTCTAGAATTTGTATTGATTTCCATACAGATGCAATGAACATAGAATACTGTGCGTTTCTAACATATTGTGGCTTATAATTTAAACCACGGTCAGGAAAATTTAGGAGGAGCTTTTCTGAAAGGTTTGGGAATTGTAAACAAAACAATCATTTACACCTGAAGACAATACGGTGAGCAGTGTTTTAAGATACAGAAAGCAAAACACTAAGCTACTTCCTGGCCTATAAAAGTGCTCTGCTATTCAGCAATACTCCATCTTTTCTGAATTTATCCAATCCAGCTCCACTTCCTAAAACCCACTTCATATACATCTATCTCCCCAAGTGCATTGAAATGCCAATGCATAACATTCAAGTGGTAAGGGAAGCATACAGAACCTCACTGTATGCTTCCCTCTTATGTAGAAAGTCAATTTCTTTTTAATCCATGAAGTTCCTTTCCAAATCAGAAACAAGTTTGCAGCAAATAAAGTTTCGCCCTTGCAGAAGGCTTGCACCCACCAGGGATGCAAGCATCCTACACACAAACAAATAACATCTTTCCTGGTGTGGGACCAAAAAAAATAGGAGAGCAACAACGGCAACACTTTCCTTTCACTAGGGCCGCAATAAATATAATTCCTTCTTGAGCACTCATTTAACACTCTCTTTCCTTCTACAACTGGATTCATTCCAAAACCAACCCTTGCTTGTTTGCATTTCTCTTTTATACCCTTCGTTTGGTCCTGATTATTTGTGGAGCCGAGTTCCATTGGCTCCATGATTTAATTCAGGAGTTTCAAACTCCTGGCCAGCAGGCCATCCCCGCCAAAACAATTACACAATCCAACCCAGGACTCCCAGTGGACCAGGGGAGCTGTCCGTTACCTCCTCCCAATCTCCTCTTCTTCTTGCCATCACCCCACCCACTCCTCCCATAGCACCCTGTCCCCAAAGACATGGCTTTGGGGATCAGCAGGGTGAGGCTATCATAGCACAGTGACATCCCCTGCACTCACCATGGCTGCATAGAAGTGGAGCAAGTACACTCACCCTTTGCACTCCACTTCCCCCATGGAGTACATGCAAATATTATAGATGCCAAATCAAATCCTACTCCCTATATAGTAGGAAACCACTGTGGGCATAATATTATGTAACTATTGCACAACATCTTAACGATTGTTATATAAACTAAAACAAGGATTCTTAATTTCATCTGGATGGACTTGTAAATATAAACACTCAAGGAAAGACTGGCACTTCCTTACTCAGCAGATTGACGTACTGTCCAAATTCAGTCAACATTTTTTTCTTTACAGTCAAAACTGTTATTTGGTGGAAAGTATACAGGAAGTATACCATCCTCACTATAAGTCCAAGATATGTTCCAAAAAACTTGACCTTATAGCGAAACAACTTAAAGTGCGGAATTTTTCTCCCGCGTCTGATTTCTCCCACGTCTGCGTCTGTGCAAATTGGTTTGGGGTTTTTTTTTTTTTTTGCGCAACTTAAGAACAAGGAATGGAAGGACTTGTAGTGCATCAGTTCCTACAAGTGTAAATGACTTCAGTGTGGAACGGATGTATACCAGGGCGACATATAGTGGGGACGCTCTGTAACACTATGTAAGTGCTGTGTATTAAAACAAACTAAAGGCAGAGCAAAAACAACAACAAAATAATTCTCAGAATGTAATTCCCTACCAGTTGCAGAGAGGGGTTTCTTCTCACCTCATGTGCCCCTGCTTTCAAAGCCATCACGAACACTCATGATACTACATATATTTTTTTAGCCACTAAGGTGCCACAGGACTACTCATTTATCATGCTTTGAGGAGGGATAATGAGCCTTTACAGCATCCACTAATGTAGTATGGTGCATTAAGATTAGCATTTTGGAAAGGGCTCCACCAACAGTTGTTGCTACTAAGAATTTGAAAACTGGGCTGAGTGCTTTTTTGACAATCTGGCCCTGGAAACACAATAGGCAACAGCTGATATGTATGTTTTTAAGCACATGCATTTCTTGGAAATTCTGTCAGGTGACAAAAGGGTTTTTCTCTAATTGTGAGCTTTGCATTAATGGCCATTTCCTTTGTGACTTTGGCCACATTATTATAATTGCATGATCCTGCAGCACTGGAATTAATTGGAGTTTTGAAATTAACTTCAATAGGAGCAGTATCAATCCATAATAACACAGTAATACCTTACTTCTGGAGCACTTCCATTGAAATCAGTGGGATTATTTGGAGAATGTGATGCTTCTCAACATAAATAAAGAGCTTCAGAATTTGGTCCCTTGTCGTGGAATAAAAGTATTGTATTCATGTCGAGCTTAAAATAATTTCTTGCTCTATATTGCTGTCTCCTGTACTGAAGCCTAGATCTATCCTTGTTGGTACAGAAAAGATAATGAAGAGATTTGGAACCTTATTACTGAATATAAGAAAATTGTGCAGAATGACTGGGCAGAACAGCTCACAAATCTCTGTTAGCTTATGATAAACAAGCACAGATGTCAACTATAGTGAGATTGTTGTCTTCATGGAAAACATGACTCACAGGACAGCTCTGGGTCTTGCCCGAGTTCACTGGCAAAGAAGTGAGGTAGCTAAAATTAGCAACAGAAAAAAATACTCCTTGCCATATTAAGGTGCCCTCTTTTTTTCTGTCCCCTTTGAATTTCCCTAATGTCTGCCAGTTGAGGTTCGCTTTTGTAGTAGCCAACATAAGTAAACAAGAAAATGATCTCTGGTTCTGAATGTTTTGAAAACCTACACACTGTACAATGAGTCAGAGAAAGAAAACCAGGGAGATGGAGAGATGCACAAATCAGTGGACAGATTGAGGCCAGCCACTACATCAATGCCCAAAGGGGGCACGGACTTTTCCTGCAACTTGCACCGCTTTGCAAGGGCCAGGAGTAGTCTGGCTGGAAAGTGCAGGCCCCAATCCCCCCTAAAAGCTTAGTGGACACTAGTTGCCTAAAAGGGGACAAGAAGGTGATCTTTTAAGGTATGTTGTTTATTAGTTTTGTCTTTCTGTGATAGTGATTTTGGGACAATAGGGGGTGTCAGTGTTGTGTCATTCTTACGGTGGAACAGTTTTTTCAAAGAAGATTTTTCAGCATTTCCAAAATATAGACACTGGATTCGCCTGATCTCCTCTGCAAGTTTGTTCCATAGACAGATCCTCTTGACCAAGAGTGCTTTCTGTCATGTGCCTTGTCCTGGGCTTTTAGACGGGGATGTAGCTCTTATATCAGGCTGAGCTTTCACAGGAGACGGGAAGAGTAACTCCCTCTGAGTCAGCCAGTTCTCATTTGAGAGATTCACATGGTCCCTCCAGAACCATTCAGCCCTGGGTACTTTTCAGCAAAAAGAATCTTTTCTTTTTTTTCCTTCTTCCCTGAGCAATAAATATGATAAAAGTAAAGTACTTCAACTACTGCACTGAGAGGTACTGACTTTCTGTGTTCCCAAGGGCTGCCCCAGTCCTCACCCCCACACCACCCCTTCCTCCCAGCCCCTGCCCTCACCCTCCATTCATCCCCTCCCCACACATATCCACTCCACCCCCCCACACACACCTCTTTCCACCCCCACTCCTTTCCACCTCTCCACTCACCTCTTTCTCCTTATGCTCCTCACCTTCCCCCCCCCCCCCCCTTCCTGAATGCTGCTAAACAGCTGATCACAGCAGTCAGGAAGCACTAGGAAAATGGGGGAGGAGCTCACCCGTGGCACTGCTGTGGTGACTGTGGGGAACTTTTTTTTTTTTCCCCTCTGAGGGTGCTTCAGCCCCACAACACTCAGAGTCAGCGCCCATTCCTGCACTATCTTCCCAATAGAATATTACGGCGACTTTCATGGTGATGATCGCAAAGAAACTAAACTATCAAATCATTAGTAACCTATAATAAAGCAACCAGTAGGAACCAATGAGGTGAACAGAATTGTATTCAAGCTTTTTGTTTTGCTTTTAGGTTGGAACAACAGAAGGCTTCTAAGATAATCCTTTTGTGTTTCCCTCTTTTCTCCTTTATGGAATTCAGGAACACTGTGCCTGCATATATATTTCTTCCCTTTTGTTTCTGATGACAACAAAACATCACAAAACATTTCTTACATTGACTCTCACAAGTATATTTTCATAAGTGTTCCACAATAAATGCGGTACTTTCATATTGCACTTTTCATGAACAAAAATAGATGGAGGGAGTACATCAACTTTTTAAATTAAAACTATGCAATGAACTAGCAAAATAGCCCATCAGTAAACTGCAATCTATATAGAAAGTTCAGCAACTAATAAGATAAGACAATATACATACAATTTGTTCTGTATTTCTGTTACGGTCATTTGAGGGGAGGGGCAAAGTTCCATCAGCAAATCCAAACCAACTAAATTGAAATGGATTCCTAGGATCATTTGACTATCCTTTGCATGTAATTAAACTAACAGATAAGTTTAATGAATTAAGTTAAAATAGAAGAGCAGTAGATTGGCTTACTTCTCTAATGAACTTTTTGCTAATCTTTCCTTTTCCTTTTTTTGAGTTTCTTTATACTTCTTCACTTGAGTTTCCCAGAATCCTCTTGCAGCAGAAATGTCAAATATTATCACCTGATGTCCCATGTTACCGACATTAAACTTTTCCTGTAAAAAAACCAAGTGTATCATTAAGACGACCTCCTAATAAAAACAGTTATTGCAAATAATGTTCTGATCCAGTTCCTTACAGCTTGCTTGGGGAAAATAGACAAAAGATATTAACTTAAGTATCATCCAACAAAAAAGATTTTTCTTTAATAATTCAAGTAACAATAAGAGTAATAACAACAGTTTATAAGAATCCTGTCAATCCCAAATGATTCGAAAGTGTTCACCAAACTTCAGTCTTCATCCTGATTACCTTTTTTTGGGCTACTAATCCTTATTCCAATCATTGGGACTACTTGCACAAGTGGTCATCAGCAGGTTAAGGATTGCACGATGGGTCTCATCAGATACAGAAATCACTTCATCTACTACTAAAATGCAATCACTGATCTGTGAAATGTGGCAATTGTTTAGGAGACCACAGCAACAGGACCTCCATTCAGCCAGGTATCTCACTTGCCTACTACTTTTAAAGAAGCAATTGATTACAGTTCTGAATTGGAACCTCAGACAGGAAATAAAGTATGTTGTGTCCAGCTGAAACTGCAGAGACAAAATTAAACACAGTGCTATTACGTGCACTCTGCTCCTGCTCTTAGGCCTGGTCTACAATGGGAGTTTAGGTCAAACTAAACTGCATTAGGTCAATTTTTTAAACAATGAGTCCACACCACCAACCCTTTTCGTTGACGTTAAGGCCTGTTAAAAGTCAGTGGTGGTACTCCAGATTTTTATAAGGAGTAACATTTCATTTGACCTTGCATGGGTGACTTTAAAGTTCCATAGAAGCAGCACTGTGAAGTCAATGGCTAAATTCCCATTGCTTGTAATAGGAACAGTATTAGAATTTAGCCAGGACATGAGTGCTAATATCTCTCTTCTAGCACGTGCGCACGCGCGCGCACACACACAATTGTATGGGATTTTTAGGTCTCTCTACACTGTATTGTAAACCTGGGCTCAGATGCAAATTTGAGCCCAAAACCTCCCACTATTCACACACAAATGTGTCTGATTTGCATTAGCAGACCTTCAGGACCTGTACCCAAAGGTGTAGTTCTAAGCCTGAGTCACGCTGAGATTTGAGTCCAAGCACTGTTGTTTTGCAGTGTGGACACAGCTCAAGTCACAGACTTGAGTTGGAAGGCCTGTCTAGCGCAGTATGGGCAAGCTAGCATAGTTAACAGACCGGCTTCCAGTAATGCAGCATGGACACACAAGTATGGTCTTGGCAATATGGAATCCACAAATGCAGATTCCACAGACCTGGGTTTACAATGCTACACAGACCACAAAAAAGACAGCATCTCCAACAGGACAATACTTCTCAACCCTGTTCTGGGCCACCGGTTCAGTACAGACACAGATGGAAGCAAGCAAACAAACAACCCACTAAATCACCAACACCAGCACAAGTATAACTCAGGCTAAAAATCACTAAAACTGTTCTCTCATGCTCAGAGTCATGCTCAGAAGATGTAATAATCTCAACTCGATTTTTTTATCATGAGATGCAGCTAATCTATCTATGGAGGGCTTTTGTTATGCCTACTTGTTCATAAAATGGTTCACTGAGCCAACATGAGGAAATCTTACAAAACAGAACTCTGAAAGCATTTTAAAAATAATTGCTTTCACCAAGATAAAAACTGCTGTTTCTTCTCTTTTTTTTTTAAGCTTCACTTGAGATTTCATTAGATGCCACTTTTATTACATTGTTCATTAGTAAAACACACAAAGGACTTGAGCTGTCAAGCTACTATTGAACAAATAGCCTGTCCCTTACCTTCATATGTATTTTCAAGCTTTCAGCCATTCATTTTTCCAAGTACTTACTCTGATCACTGTTTCCTCCTATCCTTCCACTGGAGTCACTTATAGTTTGGCCTTGAGACAAAACACTTGGGAGGGAAGAAGAAGGGGGAGTAAGGGCCACCAAATCCCTACTTTATTTTTATTCTGCTTTTTCTTAATGCTCTTTTTCTCTCAACCTACAAAATATCTCCATACTAGAGGGCATATTAAGAAATACAAAAATATGTTGTTTAACAACAAAACACTGCAGTCTCCTCTAACCAAACCCTGGGGTGTGAGTTAGGCATATGCAGACTGATAGGCCTATAACTCTACTTGTTCAACTTATTCGTTACATTTATGAGAGACATCCTAAGAACACTTATGGAGACGCAATGCCTCTGAACTTGGGCATAAGGAAGGGTCACGTATTTTGTGATGCCAGCGTCTTTTGTATATTTGGATGGCTGTATGACCTTTACCTTTCCTGCTTGTAAAGAAGCTTCTGTTGTTTGTTTATATCTGAGTGTTAACAATGAAGCCACAAATAGCTCCCAGTGTCTCTCTTCAAACCGCTGCTGAGTAAAGTCAGAACTCCACTAATAGCAATGCCATGTGAATGCTGACCTTAGTCCTCTAGGTCAGATGGGTTGTGCAGACACTAATGCCATGTTTACACTAGCAAGCTTACAGTGGCACAGCTGCATTGATGGAGCTGTGAGATCCCTGTGTAGCTTCTCTGTACCAATGGGATAAATACTACTCTCCCATTGACATAATTAAACCACCACCAATGAGTGGTGGTAGTTATGTCAGCAGGACACTATGCTGTCTGCATCGGCCCTTCTGTTGGAGTAACTTAAGTTGCTGAGAGAGTTGTTTTATTTAACACCCTTGAATGACATAAGTTATACAAACGTAAGTGCAAGCGTTAGAAGAAAATAATTTTCTTTACTTCAGAAGTAGCTGCGCAGCTGCTAGAGACCTTCACATGTGGAAAGGATTCTTGCCACCTTCCCTATCATAGTTTCATTATGCTTCCCCAGTCATCCTCAACAAAATTCAGCTCCCTTTCCTCCCCCATCTTTGTACCAGCAGATGTGGAAGTAGTCTTGGCCATGATTGAGAGGGCTGTCAAGATCTGGACACAGCTTCTGCCCTCTAACAACCTCAGCAGTGCAGAACGCAATGCTATCCATAGTCTCAAAAAAACAACTCTGACATTATAAACAAAGATGGTGACAAAGGAAGTGCAGTTGTCATCACGAACAGGTCAAATAATGAACGGGAGGCTGCCAGGTAATTCCCCAACACCACATTCTACAGGCCACTATCATCTGATCCCACTGAGGAATACCAAAAGAAACTACACTATCTGCTCAAGAAACTTCATGCAATAGCATGGGACCAAATCCAAACCTACACAGACACAGCCCGAGAGCCCCAACCAGGAGTATTCTATCTGCTACCCAAGATCCATAATCCTGGAAATCCTGGATGCCTCATTATTTCAGGCATCAACACCCTTACAGCAAGGTTGTCCGGCTATGTGGACTCTCTCCTCAGACCCTATGCTACCAGCACTGTTAGCTACCTTTGAGACACCACTGACTTCCTGAGGAAACTACAGTGCAGTAGTGATCTTCCCGAAAACATATCCTGGCTGCCCTGAGTGTAAAAGCTCTCTACACCAGTGTTCCACACAAGGATGTATTACAAGTTGACAAGAACTGTACCGTCAATGATGCCACAGAGCATCTGGTGGCTGAACTATACGACTTTGTCCTCACCCACAACCATTTTCTATTTGGGGACAATTTATACCTTGAAGTCAGCGGATCTGCTATGGGTACCTGCATGGCCCCATAACATGCCAACATTTTTATGGCTGACCTAGAACAACGTTTCCTCAGCTCTCGTCCCATAGCACCCCTCCTCTCTTTGCACTATATTGATGTCATTTTCTTCATATGGACCCACAAGAAAGTTTTTCAGCAATTTCACCCCGTCATCCTCTTCAGCCTAGACAATCCACACAAGGATCCACTTCTGAGATACAACAGTACAAATAAATGATGGTCACAAACACCATCCTGTACTGAAAACCTACTGACCACTATTCTTACCTACATGTCTCTAGCTCCCATACAGGACATATCACTTGATCCATTGTCTACAGACAGGTCCTAAGATACAACCATATCTGTTCCAATCCTTCAGGCAGAGACAAACATCTACATGCTTTTTATCAAGCATTCTTAAAACTTTAATACCCACCTGCCAGAGCCAGAAGAATACTCAGAAGTCACCTACTTCAGCACAGACCCAACAAGGAAAATAACAGAACTTCTATAGCCTATATCACCTATAGCCCACAGCTAAAACCCCTCTAGCGCATCACAGACAATCTATAACCTGTCCCCAAAAATGATCCCTCATTCTCACAGACCTTGGGAGACAGGCCAATCCTCACCTACAGACAACCCCCTAACCTGAAGCAAATGCTTTCCAGCAGCTACACTTCACACCTCAGATACACTCACCCAGAAACCCACCCCCGCAACAAACCCCATTAGCAACTGTGACAACATATCTATACAGGTGACACCATCACAGTACCTAGCCACAAAAGCCACACCATAAGGGGCTCATCCACCTGCACATCCACTAATGTGATATATGTCATCTTGTGCCAGCAATGCCTCCCTGCCATATATATTGGCCAAACCGGACAGTCTCTGGATAAATGGACAAAAATCAGACATCAAGAAAAGTAACACACATGAACCTATAGAGGAACACTTTAACTTCCCTGGACATTCGGTAATGAATTTACAAGCAGCCATCCTTCTACTAAAGAAATTCAAAACCAGATTACAAAGAGAAACAATAGAACTGCAATTCATTTGCAAATTCAATACAACCAAATTAGGACTGAATAAGGATTAAGTTTTGTTATCTCACTACAGAGGCAATTTCCCCTCTCTTTGTATTGGCACCTCTCCAACAACTGCAGTGAGTAGCCACATTCATTCTGATTGAATTAACCTTATTAGCACTGGTCCTACCTTTGATAAGAAACTTCTTTTTTTTTGTTATACTAGTAGTGGTATATATACCCCGGCCTTTGTAATTTCCACTCCAATTCATCTGATGAAGTGGGTTTTACCCACGAAAGCTTATGTCTTATATAAATCTGTTAGTCTCTCAGGGTATGGCTACACTACCCCCCTAGTTCGAACTAGGGGGGGGTAATGTAGTCCTACGGAGTTGCAAATGAATCCCGGGAATGCGTACAGCTAGTTCAGATAGGAAGCCTAATCCGAACTAGCTAGTCCGTGCCGCGTGTAGCCGCGCGGCACGGAGTCCGAACTAGCCGGCATTTAAAAATGGCGCCGGCCAGCTTCATGCAAATGAAGCCCAGGAAATTCAAATCCCGGGCTTCATTTGCAACTCCGTAGGACTACATTACCCCCCCTAGTTCGAACTAGGGGGGGTAGTGTAGACATACCCTGAGATGCCATAGGACTGCTCATTGTTTTAAAAGGAAGCAGTGGGTGATAGTAGAGAATACATTGAAACCCACATATCTTTTGTGGGCTTTTGCCATCCAGGCCAGAAGAGCATTTGCTCAAATGTCTGTAAAGTTTACTCTATACCAGTGTTGAGTTTGAAGCTGAGTACCTTCCTCCATAGATGAGGTTGGCTTCTGAATTATATTACAGATCATCAATGCCCATTTGTCAGATGATGTATTATTATAATGTTCATTCAGTCTTATGAAGTATTAGTGAGAGAGATCATGAAAGCAAGGCTCTTTGGTAATATACTACTATATAATGAAAGCACCGTCCCTTCTAGGGGAAAAACACTCCAGGACCATAAAGAGAAAGCAAAGGGTATGATTTACAACAGCATCACCTCTGGAAAAACGAGTTCTGCATATAGGAGTCAATGGAAGCAGATCATCTTACCACTAGTAATTCACACTCACATATGGGCAATTTTGTGGGCCTTAATCAATATAATGAAATGTAACATATTGGGCCAGATTCATTTCTGGTGTCGCTCTATTGATTTCAGTGGAGTTTGATCAGGAACTAAACTCATCCATTAATTATAATTCATGGCTATTGTAAAGAATATTGTAAAATCTTTGCCTGCTATTTAGGGGAACATGAGACACTGTACACACACTATTTTTCAAAGAAGTTTATATTATTTTTAAATAATTAAATAGGGGGAATGTCCTCTTCTGGTATCAAATGCTGAATGATTTTTAAGTACTGTTATAAATATGTAGTTCCAACATTATCTCATAGCTGCAGGCTATTGAAGCTGAATGTTGTTGTTCTCATTCTTTCTGCTTTTGTTATTTTCACATTTGTTTTCCAGACATAAAGGGATTTAAAAATCGATTTTCTGTTTTACTTATTCTTCAGAAATACAACTGTCCTGCAAACTTGTACTCATGTGAGTAATTTTACACATGAGTGGGCCAATTGAAGTCAATGGGAGGATTTGTTTACATAAATCTATTCGTGTATATAAGCATTGATAGAATCAGAGTTCAAAAGGCCAAAAATAAAGAGGTGGTATTTATCATATGTTTTACTGAAATAATTGTAACATTTATGCACAAGTCTTTCATCAGGATGAATATCTGCTAAGCCTAAGTACCTGGCATGTATGACTACAGGCAGCACAGGCTGTGTGACACAGATTTTTAAAAAAAATCCACATTTCCCTTCCAATTAATACATTTTTAAATTATTAATATTATGGTAACAGCTAAGAACCTCCTACCCAAGAACCATGCTGTTAAGTACTGTACAAATACAGAACCAAAAGACCGTTTCTGCCCCAAGAAGTTTACAAGAAATTATGTTTATCTTCACAATAAGAGCATTATCAAGGACAATGCATGAATCTATCTACCTCAGCCCACACAATCCATGAAAATTTTAACAAAGACAGAAAAAAGATGGCCTTTGCAATGTGTTCAGAAGTTTAACAAAGCTTGGCTCTGGGAGAGCAAATGAGGAAGCAAGGGTCAGAACTAAGGATGCATCACCCATGGAGGCCTGGTCTACACTAGGAATTTACATTGGTTTAGCTACGTCTCTCAAAGTCATAAAAAAAACTGGTGTACACAGCACTTCCATCAAGATAGCTATTGCCTTGTGGAGAGGTGGATTATCTATGCTGACAGAAAAGTCCTTCCATCAATGTACAGCTGTAATATTTTCAGTTTAAACATATCTGGAGAATACCCTGCCTGCAGCTTCCTCTCATTTATATTAAGGCCAGGTCCACGCTAGACCTGGAAGGCCAGATTAAGGTATACAACTCAAGATATGTAAAATACATAGCTGGAGTTGGTTTACTTTAAGCTAAGTTTGGCACTGTCTTCACAGAGAAAGGCCTATGGGAACAAATATTCCTGTTGGCTTCCCGTATTCCTTGCAAATGTGAGAGTCACCCAGAGTTATCCTCAGTGTTCAGTTTAGCCGGTCTTAACTAGACTTGCTAAATCAAACACCAGAAGACACATCTCCAGTGCAGAAAGTGAAAACGTGGCTTAAGGGAATTCCAGCTAAAGCACTTTGGCTAATTTCACCTATGGCAGTAGTCATGGGAAGAGTGGCAATCTTTGAGGGAGATAACCATGCCCAAACAAGACTGTATAGGTTAAACTAACACTGAATTCCATCCAGAAGCTTCATGAAAACCAATGCAGGTGACAGCATGTGTTACAAGCACAGAATTGCTCTTAATAAACAGGCTGCAACATCCTTCTTTAGTTTCCTTCCTTACATGAGGGATATTCCCTGACCTGTTTAAGAGCCTTTTATGTTGCAAGAACAGAGTAAAATGCCTTTGTCTGACCTGTGACTCAGACACATCTGCCCCCATTACTGCACTTGGAGGGAACACTTCAGCTATCCATCTCAAAATCATGGGAGCCAACACAGTTCCTACACATTCTGATGCCATGGTGCTGAGTGCAGTATAAGAATTTAGGGCACACCAATTAGATAGTGTAGAGATAGAGGGCAGCTCTAAATTACTCCTGCCCCCAATGGCTAAATAATGCCATCAAGAGTTGTCACCTCAGAACCACTTGGTTGGCTGATAATACACTGCAGCTCTGTCTGCATGATCTCCTCCTGATCATGGGCTTGTCCTCAGCCCACCCAAGAATGCTTTGGTATGAAGGAAACAAGTGGTACAGAGCTGGTGACATCAGGTTTATATGCCCTAGGAATTCACCTTCCATCAGGGCAGTCCTCATCTTCCGCCTTGAAGCAGTTCTCTACCTCCTTTGTGAGGTCATAGAGGGGCATAGGACCCAGCACCTAGGATCTGACCCTTTGTGCATTGGGTGCCATCACACATTCCTCACCTTCTCATGGATACTGAGTTATTTACTACAGAAGTTCAAACGGGCATTCACACAGTTTTGGGGCCTTGGGGATGTTCGGTACACTTTAGCCTGCAGTAAGGAACACTGCCTTTATACCACAGTGATGGACATGACAAATACTTTTACTAAAAACAACCACCGTGTTTAACTTAAAATGATACATTTTGTTCACAAAGACCTATTAGCTGGTTAGATTTCCTCTACCAGTGCTGGATTAGGTATAAGTGGCCATCAGAGGCTGAAGTTCTATAACTCTTTTTCTGTTCTGTAAATTTTGACAGCCAGTGAAAATAAATGGCCAATCTCTTCAACCATTTATTTTATTGAAAATCATTTTCACACCAACATATGTCCTTGAGATGTAATAGCAAAGGTTTATTACAGTGCAGACATGAAGAGAGCAAATATCTGGTCTTATAAGCATTGTGCGTTTATAATGCAACACGCTGGCTTGAATTTGTACCAGGTGTAAATCTATTGAAATCAGTGGAGTTATACTAGGGGCTGAATTTGGCCCGCTGTCTTTAAAGAATAAAACATATACATCTCTTATAGTTCAATATTCTGCGTCTTGGTTCTCTCTCTCATATACACGGGGGCTAAAACTTTTGCAGTTCATTAACAGCAACAAAGACCTTCCTGCATCCCACCCTGCCCACAAATCCAAAGAAACTCTCATTGCAGCCAATAATCAGCAAAGTTGACACTTACCTACAACTAAAAGAACACAAGTGTCCAGAGCTCCCGGATATGCACTGCGGTTAGTTAATAGGGACTCTGAGCTTGTTTACAGCTGTAACATAGTTCATGGCGAGTCAGATCTGTTTGAACCCCCTAGCGTGACTAGCCTTCCATGTGCACTAATATGCTATATTTGTACGGTGATAACATGATCTGTGGTCTGAGAGCCGAGACATGTGCAAGATAAAATATCTGTACTGCATGACTCAACAGTAACAGCAGTGTTAATGGAATAGCATCTTATTTGAACTGTAACCTATGGGTATTTAAATCACACACAGGTGTCTGTGATACTTTCCACTTGAAAATGGAATGGGTAATCCTTACTTGAAATCCGTTAGTTTTCTATTGTTGCAATTAACATAATTTCTATAGACTGGAAACCTGGTAATACAAGAAAATGAAAAGAGAAATAGATGTGGAAATCCTCTTCAAAGGCCAATCAATACTACCTCCATTTATTTAAGGTTCATTGACATTAATTTTAGGCACTCTTAAGCAAACTCAGGTCCCTTTAGAAGTTTTATTTAACTGTAGGCAAAGGCTGTTTTCTGTAACTCTGGTTATACGGTTAATTTTAGAATGATCCATCTAAAAATGTTTCTGTTCCCTAACAAAACAAGGCATTTTGATTAGTGTTCCACATTCAAATCTAAGGGTATGTCGACACTTGCCCCCTAGTTCGAACTAGGGATGCAAATGAAGCATACCAAAGTTGCTAATGAAGCGTGGGATTTAAATATCCCACGCTTGATTAGCATATTCACGGCCAGTCGCCATTTTAAAAAGCCGGTAGCCTGAATTAACTCACCACGTGGTAGTCTGATCCAAAACCCTTCCCTCGAATTAACTGTTACTCCTCGTGCAATGAGGAGTAACACGAGGCATAAGGGAAATCGGTCAGAAAAGGCTTTCCTTGTCAACCGATCACTGTCTAGACCGCTGCTTTTTGACGGCAAAGTGCCGCGCCGGCAAAAAGCAGCGGCCATTTTTATTCTAATGAAGGGTGGGATATTTAAATCCCTACTTCATTAGCAATTTCGGTATGTCTAATTTTTTTTTTTTTTTTTTTTTTTTTTTTTTGCGGAAGAGCAAATGTGCTCTTTTGGGGAGACCTGTATACCTTGTTCTACGAGGAATAAGGGCTCCTCCAGAAGACATGAGGCCAAATGGTGAGAAAGCCTCTTCTGGAAAAACCAATCGAAAAAAGCTCTTTAAATTGAAGAGTGCAATTTGCATAGCTTTTTCCAAAAAAAGGCTATAGTGTAGACCTAGCCTGAGAGAGAGAAAGAGTGATGTACACTTTCATTCTGTGAGTTCATTGGCCAATTTCATCTATAGGGAATTCTGCTATGGGACTTTCTATCAACCAGCCTTTTCTTTATCCCCATTTTAGGTTTCTGTGCTGCTGCTCCATTTTTTTCCTGTTGTAAAACAAAAAACCCTCACCTGTTGGCTGAAGTAGTTGGCATTTTTTGATAAGCTATGTGTTTTCCTCTTCAAGCTCAGCAATTTAAACATTAATTACAGCAGCTGGGCCTGATTCTGATTCAATTTATTAAATTTATTTCACTATAACATCATTGTCTTCAATGAAATCACTAATGATTTATACCAGTGAGAGAAAAGAATCAACTGCAGGACTAAAAATGGAGTTTTGCCTTTTGTCCTGAAAGACAGAACATCCGATTGCAATTACTGTGAACTCTTGTGGAAGTGAGTTCCACTGTCTTCATGCAGTTCTTGATGAATTTCTGCTTCCTGAGCTCACAATCTAATATATCCAGTGTAACAGAGCTTGATGTTTGAAGTCATGATCACGGAAAGAAAAATGCTTCATTGGGTAGTTAAGATTAACCACAGAGGCCTTTGAGTATTAACATAAAGGTTTGGGACTCAACAGTCAATGCATTTGGGTGATGTGTTCACAGAAACTTGTGTTATACATGCAGGCTGATGCATTCTGTATCAGTGGAGCTTTTTCAAGGTGCATTGCTTTATTCCTAAATTGCAATGAGCAAGCCAGGAAGCCACCAATGCACCAAGTTTCATAGTCAAGTGTGAATCTAAGACAGTACAGTCTTCTGGCCAGACCATAGTCAAATCGCATTATTTACAGAATGGCTATTTGGAATTCCACTAGCAGTGAGGAGCCCAACGAGACTCTCAATCTGAGAACTGATTCAGGAATTGGAAGGGGCAATGACTGCAATACAGGAAGTTACTATGGTGGAAACAAGTTCTTCCACGTGCTTCCCTCTTCCCATCAACATCCCATTATCTTTTCCTAGGTGTTTGTACAATGCCTCACAGAATGAGTTTCTAATTCTGGCCCTTGACTTTGTGTGCTACCATGATGCAAATATTATTATTAATAAATAATAATAAATCACTTCCATCTTGACTTGTTTCAGGTTCACCAACTGCTGTTCATTCAGCTGTTAATGTTATCTAGACATCTGGAAAGTTGGGACATCTTGTGTTCTTTATGTTTGCTATCATGAGAGAGCTGGGACTCAGAAATAAACTGCTGCACACTTCAAGTTCTATTGCCTCCCTGGCTTCAACAGATGATTCATATAGATCAGGGCTACTCAACACACAGCCCCTGGGCCGCATACGGCCCGCAGCCCATTTGGTTGAGGCCCACGGTGCGGTTTGAGTTTATGCAGGGCTCAACACATGGCCTGCGGGTGGGATCCTTTGAATATGGCCTCCATTGGGAACATGCTCCACAACAGTGAGGTGTCTCCCAGGCAGGGTGAGCACTGAAAGATGCAAGCAGATAGGCTGGCTGGAACAGATGGGTACAAGGTGTCAGCGTTTCTAGCACCCAAGAAGGAGGTGCCAGGAGCGCTGGGGCATTGTGTGAAAGAAGCTATTTGCTTATATTTGCATATATATATTTTCATGAATATGCAACCAAACTTAAGTTGCAGTCCTCGGCATGTGCTGTGAGTATCATTGTGGCCCCCGGGGCTTCCAAAGTTGGGTTGCCCTCATATAGAAGTTATTAAATTGAGAAAGAGGATTTTGTCTCCAAAGAAGAAAGTCTAAGTATGAACTGTAGCCTAGTACAACTCTCTGAGTTCAGTTCAAGGAAGGATTTGGATCATTTCAGGGAGTTGTAGGAAATGTTTGTAGAGATAAATAATAATATCTAGCTCTTCTACTGTATTTTCCGGAGTATATCTCAAAGCACTTTATAAAAGGTCACTGTCATTATACCCATTTTACAGAGGGAAGCTGATTATTTAATTCTTCAGACTAACTA
This sequence comes from Pelodiscus sinensis, assembly GCF_049634645.1. Classification (NCBI taxonomy): domain Eukaryota; kingdom Metazoa; phylum Chordata; order Testudines; family Trionychidae; genus Pelodiscus; species Pelodiscus sinensis. The sequence goes on along the minus strand of NC_134716.1, from coordinate 44,325,434 downwards.
TATTAGCACTGTGGGACTGAATACCAGACATTCTGGCAACTAATAATACAACCTGAGCCACATCATATCTGCAAAAGTCTGGCTGAGCCTTCAATGCCTAAAGCTGTTTACAAAAATAGCTTGTTCAGAGGTGTCCAGTTGCTTCTTTGGCTTCACAGAACCAGTTAAACTATTAAGAATTAAGACAGATCACGGGTGTTAAAAGAAGAACCCATAGTTTTACTCTAATTCTCTTTAGGACATACACACAGCTTCCAATTACTATATCTGAAGATTACCTGCTAGCCCACTTTTTTATGTAAAACAGCATGAGTGGCTACAAATTAACTCAAACAAATAACCCAGTCTATTAAGTCAACAATATTAAACACTAGCTGCATAGATAACAATTTTCCTTCTCTCTCTCCCCTAACTTGTTCAAGTATGAAGTAATGCAGTTCTATAAGTATTCCAATTGCTAACAATCTCTAAAAGACCTCTGAGATGAAGGGTCAACCTCTGGATGACATGAGATCCAGAATCTCCCAGGGCAGTTCTACCAGGTATAGAAATAGAGAGAACATTAGGGTAGACAAGGTAAAAACTAGGGTACGTCTAGACTACAGGCCTCTGTCGCCAGAGGCATGTAGATTAGGCTACCAGACATAGTAAAATGAAGCGGCGATTTAAATAATCGCCGCTTCATTTAAATTTACATGGCTGCCGCGCTGAGCCGACAAACAGCTGATCAGCTGTTTGTCGGCTCAGAGCGGCAGCCATGTAAATTTAAATGAAGCGGCGATTATTTAAATCGCCGCTTCATTTTACTATGTCTGGTAGCCTAATCTACATGCCTCTGGTGACAGAGGCCTGTAGTCTAGACGTACCAGTGTTTTTAACACCGTGTCATTGAATTCTGCTCAGAACAGATCTATTCTAAGCAGCACAATAATTAAAACACCAGAGAATGTCAGTGTCCTTCTATACCAAAGCTGACCATTGTTGCAACCACCAGTAAAGATGCACCAGTAGGAGACTTCCTCAAAGCTCCTAAAGTAGGGTAGGCTTTAATGCAGGAGTGGGGAACTTTTGCGGGGTCAAGGGCCACTGACGCACAGAAAAATCAAAACCCTCACTGACATGGCCTCTGACTGAGAAGTAGAAAGACACTCCCCACTTGCAAACCAGAGCCTGTAGGTTTTGTGGGCTCCCCTGGGGTTGGGAGTTGGTGGGTCTGGGATGCAGGAGCAGGCTGAGGATTGGGGTGTAGGTCTGAGTGGGGAGTTGGGTGCAGAAGGTGTAGGGTCTGGGCAGGAAAGGGCTTCAGGAGCGAGGTAGGGATGAAGGAAGGGTGGGTAGGATGGGGCTTCAGGAGCTGGATAGGAGTATGGGATCTGGGAAATGGGAGGCACTGACCTGGTGTGGCTCCCCATCCCCTGCTGCTCCCAGGCACCACCCCTTGCTACTCCTATTGGCCATAATTATGCCCATTTGGAGTGGTGCGGGGAAAGCCTATAGTCACTGTGCTGCCATTTCCCCTGCCAGGGAGAGGGGAAGAGGAAGGGAAAGTGGCAGCACACAGAGTGGCTTCTTCCCCTCACCAAGCAGAGCATGTGGGTCAGGTCAGATCAGGCTCTAGCTTGTCTGACTCCAGCCACAAGTTTCAGGGCTCCTCCACATCCCACCCTATGGAGTGCCAGTGCCAACTCCCTGATGCTGGGAGATATCCCCAAGCCTTGAGGGCTGGATCCAGGCAAGCTGGGGACTGGATCTGGTCGCTGAGTTATAGGTTCCCCACCCCACTATAGTTAAACAATGTGTCAAACAATAGCTTTTTGGAGTAGGTATTTCCCATGAGAATGGCCCAGGGTCAGGCTAAAGACAAGATAGAATTAGCTGTGTAGATTTGCCATTCACTATACAAGCTATGCAGGGCTTAACCAAGACTCGGTGTTGACAAGAATACTTGGCCACCAAAATTATTTCTGCTTGTTGTTGTTGTTAAAATAAAGCATTCGTATGCCCTTCAAGAGCCATCTGTAGTTGCCAGAGCTGCAGGGTGACATTTCAGCATCTACAAGTCCCACAACAGATCATTCCAGCAGGACAGCTCAGTACCTATTTGAAGGAAAGGTATCAATGCCCTTCTGACCTTGTGAAGTTGGCCCTTCCTGATATAGCTTAAAAGGCTACTGAGGAATGGAGCCAAGTGTTAATTCCTGGCTTAGCTGAAGCTATGAGACAGATGCTCTAAAATGTGTCTGGAGCATCTATGCCAAGACATGATTAGACCCAGTTCCCAAGAATTCGTACTGTAAGCAGTTCGCAGAAGGGCTATGTCTAGACTGAAAAGAAAAGTCGGGAAAAGATATGCAAATTGCAAACCACAATTTGCATATCTTTTTCCATTTTTTTTCAGAAGAGGCTTTTCCAAAATTTGGCCCATCTACACAGTGCCAAATTTTGGAAAAAGCTCTTCTTTCAGAATATCCCTTCTTCTTCATACAATGAGGATTACAAGGACCATAAAAAAACGCGTCCGCTTTTTCAGAAATTGTTCCAAAAAAGCAGATGTGTTCCTTGGATGCTGTGTAGCTTTTCTGGGTGTCCTGGAAAACCCCTGTAATGTAGATATAGCCTGAGAGAAAAATCTGACCCCCAATACTAGTAAACATCTCAGAAGTCATTTTGGCTTGTGAAAGTCTATTCTTTTGGAGGGGACTTGTCTATTGATTAATCTTCAATAACTTGATATTCACCAGTGAGAATCCTGCAAGAGTTTATGCCGGATTTTGCTAATGTTTTCAGGGAGACTCATAACATTTTAATGGAGATTTCTGCAAGATACTTCACAATTCCAAATCTTTTTGAAGGAAGGACAATTGTATGAGTGCACAAAGAGGTAGCTGACAAAGCTACAAAGAATACAAAAACACTGTACAAACAAATTAATAATAATGCCTGATAACTGGTCTTCCACATGAAAGACGTATGCAGACACAAATCCAGAGCAAAGCCCCATATTCAATCTCTAGAACCTGTTTTTGGAATAGCTTCCACTTGATGGTAACTGACTCACCTCAGGTGTTCAGAAGTGTTCTCGGAGCTGAGTAATGGGAATGATATCAGCCAATTGAACTCTTACTTGATTTGTACAACAGCAGACCCCTGGCATAACACTGTTCTGTTACATCTGATTTGTTCATCAACCACTGCTCAGAACTCTGGTGGTGTTTGAAATCAGGAGGCACTTTGGTAGAAGCCCAAGTCAGTTGATATCCTCAATTGGAGGCAGCAATACAATAAGGGTATGTCTACACTAGCCCCGTAGTTCGAACTAGGGAGGCTAATGAGGGCAACTGAATTGCAAATGAAGCGCAGGATTTAAATATCCCGCACTTCATTGGCATGTTCCCGGGTGGTCGCCATTTTGAAAATTGACTAGCCCAGAATAACTGCCCGTGTCTACATGTGGCAGTGAAACGGAAGTGTGAAGTAAAGCCCTTAATTCGAATTAGCTGTTTAACCTAATTCCAGGAGGAACAACAGCTAATTCGAATTAAGGGCTTTACTTCGAACTCCCATTTCACTGCCACGTGTAGATGCGGGCAGTTATTCCACGCTAGTCAATTTCCAAAATGGTGACTGCCCAGGAACATACTAATGAAGTGCGGGATATTTAAATCCCGCGTTTCATTTGCAATTTCGGTCGGCCCTCATTAGCCTCCCTAGTTCGAACTAGGGGGCTAGTGTAGACATACCCTAAGGGAAATGCAGCGAGCCTTCCATCCATATCAAAACAGTGAAGGAGCAGAACCTTCTTCCAGGAGATCACATCATCATCAAGGCCTAATGCAATGAGATCAATAGATGGGAACCTATTGTTTTCCAAGTAAGGCTAAAAACTAATTTTGTGTTAAGAGAACAGGAGCGCTATGAAGAGCAAAGAAAATAGACTATTGGCCTATCTACTCTATGCTGACTTCCTATCATTGGCAGCCCAATCAGAGCTTAGGTTTGAGAGGGAGAAATAACCTGCCAAAAATTAAGTCGTAACATACATCCCCAGAAGTGATCAGCTTATGCCCTGTAGCAATGCATTTTAATAAACAGCAGCAATTTAGAGGAATCACTCTAACCCTGCTCAGAGGCAGCACACAAGGACGGACTGCTATAATGAGAGTGGTTGTAGTAACAATGAAACAAACAGCACCATCTACTGACTAAACTATGGTAACATCTAGTCAATTTACAAACAAACAACGAGCACCACATATGATCCCTTCTAATCCAAAGCTGACTGCAAAGAGTTACAAAGGGATCTTACAAAACTGGGTGATTGGGCAACACAAGGACAGATGGAATTCAGGGTTGATAAGTACAAAGTAATGCACATGGAAAAATATAATCCTAACTATAGATACAAAAATGATGGGGTCTAAAATAGCTGTTATCACTCAAGAAATAGATCTTGGAATAGTTGTGGCTAGTTCCCTGAAAATATCTGTTCAATGTGCAGCAGCAGTCTGAAGACTAAAAAGTTAAAGAATATTGGGAATCATTAAGAAAGGAATAGATAAAAAGACAATACCATATTGCCACTATATAAAGTCATTATATACCCAAATCTTGAATACTGTATGCAGATCTGGTCACCCTATCTTTAAAAAAAAATAGTGGATTTGGAAAAGGTACAGAAAAAGCAATAGAAATGATTAGGGGTAAGGAACAGTTTCCATATCAACAAGACTGGAACTTTTCAGCTTGGAAAATAAATGACTAAAGGGTGTGAGAGATATGTTAGAGGTCTAGAAAATCATGAATGGAGCGGGAAAATAGAATAAGGAAATATTATTCATTCGTTCACTAACATAACACAAGAAGCTGACACAAATTTATAGGCAGCAGATTTAAAACAAACAAAATATATTATTTTTTCCACAGTCAATTTGTGGAATTCCACCAGGAGATGGTGGAAAGGCCCAAACCATAACAGAGTTCCAATAAGAACAAAACGAGTTCAAGAGGATAGATCCATCAATAGCTATTAGCCAGAATGGGCAGAGAGGGTGTCCCTACCATCTGTTTGCCAGAAGCTAGGAATGGGCAACAGGGGATGAGTCAGTTGATGATTGTCTCTTCTGTAGCATCTGGCATTGATCACTGTCAGGTCACAGGGCTAGATGGCTATTGATCTGATCCAGTATGGCCATTCTGATGTTCTTATATAGAGCTGAAATGTATCTGTCCCCTGGCTGTAACCCACTAGACCCCACTCCCCTTCCAGAGCTCAGAAAGCATCCAGGCATCCTGATGGGGTCCGTGTTTTCTGTGTGTGTGTGTGTGTGTGTGTGTCTCGTTAGTAACAAAGTAAGAATATACATTACTATTTTAAGGCTAACCAGTATCCCTTAAGCGACTTGCCACAAGATGTCAGAATATGTTAATATTAAAGCTGAGTGGATCTAATAATTATTTAATTTTCTTTCTTTTATATAGGAATTAGGCACAGTGCTCCTATCAGCTAACTGCTAAGTTGTCTGCTAAAAAAGGTAGAGTTTTCCAATATCTTGGTAGCCCCCAGATAAAGATGATGCATGGGGTGGAGAGGGCAGGTGGTGTCAGTTCCTCCCCTCCCCATTTGGTGCTTAACTTGTACTGATCATACTCAGTAACATTGCTGAAGCCTGTCCTCAGTCCATCCCCCAATGGTCTCTCCCCCATCACAGCATGCAGAGGTCGCATTTCCCATACCAAAATCTGAAATGACCCCTCTGAAGAGGAGTTGCCCACGTATGCTAATATACAAGCTATTCTATTTTTTCTTTAAGGTGCTGGGGTAATACTGAGCTAAGAACTCTCTATTATTCAAATCTTGATATCAATTCAGAACTATCCACTGTTTTTTGATAGGTCCCGCACATTTTTCAGTTAGATGTGCTATGAATTGTTTTAAGCAAGAGTCAAGAAAAGGTAAGAAAAGAGGAGTCAGGTTTTGTGGAGCCTAAAATGCAAGGACAATAAGCTTGAACTTCATGCAGTGGTGAAATGGGGTCACTGAGGAATTCAGAGAGAAAAGGAAAATTATAGCTTTTTGTAAGGATTGAAGTGAGTCATTATAGGTGCCAGGAAGCCAAGAGGAAAGGCTTACACCAGGAAACAACCACTTCCCAGTAGTGCCAGATACCTCACAAATCTTACCTCACAAATCTTGTCTCCATTAGGAACTAATGATAACTAACATGAGAAAATCCTAGCAAAGCAAGGGGTGAAAGTAACTTAAATTTCTTACAGGTACTGCCATATGGCAACTCCCCCCTCTCCTTCTTGGAGGGGCTCAGGGCAGAGGTTCAGGGAGAGTGTTGCTATACGACAGTACTTGTAAGAAACTTTTTTAAGTGTGGGATAAAGTGTGGGGGGAGGAGGTAAAAGGTGGGGAGGGGCCTCAGGGCAGGGGAGAGGGGTGCAGGAATCCATGCAGGATGTTGGGGTAGATGTACATAGGGTGGGTGTATGGGGTGGGCAGGCTTGGGTAGCCCTGATTGGTGACCCTGCCCTGCACTCCTCTTGTTCCTGGCCAAGTATGAGCTGTGGGGACAGCATCCATAGGCATGGGAAGGGAAGAATGCAAGGGGCTGCTGCAGGGCTCCTGGCCCAGTGCCTAGGATCCCAACTAGCATCACCTACACATGCCAAAATCCCAGCTGCCACTGATTCCATGTGGCCAGAGTTTTCCTGACAGCCCCTCATACTGGGGTCCCAGCTGTTGGCTTCTCATGCATGGGTCTTTGCTCCTGGCCTCAGCTCTGGGCTGAGGGAGGACAGGGGAGGACAGTGGTAAGGAGGCTGGATCACAGCCCCACTCCCAGCCAGCCACTTTCTTACCGATGCATGTCAAAAAGGAGAAAGTAAGCAGTTTTCAGTAATAGGATGCGGTGACACTTTTGTGTTTTCTATCTGATTATGTAAGCAAGACGATTTTAAGCAGGATGAAAACTTGGGGGCATACAAGACAAATTGACTTCCAAAGAGGTACAGTAATCTGGAATGGTTGAAAGTCATGGGAATGGGGGGAGATAAATCATAGATTCCCCATAGTCTTTACCTCTGTCTGCCCTCATGTGAAAGCTGAAAACTGTCTAGGCTTCACTAGAATTTTACAATGTGTCAGGTACCATGCAGTGAGAACACACCTTTTTTCCTAGTGAATATGCACCCACAGCTCCACTCAGAAGCATATCAAGTCACACACAGAAAATAAGGCACAAAAAGGGTTCAATTCACAAGACAAATATATCCCTGGCATAACTTTACTGGCCCCAATGACAAATTTGGCCCAACAATTTTTTAAAACTAGGTTGTAATTTTCTTTCCTGTGTAATGTTGCCTGTAAGTCTCATCATAGATCAGCAAGATTCCCCAAGGGCAATATTTGTACTTTGGCCAATTTATGGATCACAATCTTATAAAAATAGAGAGCAACAGGGAAAATTAAAAGTTCTAATCTATACTTAAGAACAAGCAATATCTATTTCTCAGTAATGAACCTGATCCTCTCCTAATGGGAGTATATCCAGATACTAAGCTTTCTGCTATTTTTGTGAAAGTTCTCATTTCAGTGTCTTGTGAAAGTTCTCATTTCATTTCTTGTTTATTAGATTTAAATATAGTTGACAATTCCATGACCTAATAAATGTGTCCGCAAGTGCTCAGGTAAATACGGTAACTCAATGTGCAGATGAAAGAAGTGGCAGACAAAGGCCATTCCCAGTGTCCATGTGACAAGGAAGTGGTTTTCTCAAATGAACGTTTCAAGATAATAAAACTGGATTTGGAGTTGTAAAGAAAAAAAATTAGTGATTTTTGCCTGGATTGTGGTTTCACAGGAAAAGATTCACCATAGTTCTAAGACTCCCAGAGCTCCATGTTAGTTATGTAGTCCTTCTTTATTTGCTGTACATACCTGTCCTCAAACTACAGGCAAAGAGAAGAAGGAAATGTACGACAAAGCAGCATGAGCACTAGCAGCATTAACACATCCAAGAGGCTGTCAGTACCAGAGGTCACCACACCTGGATTAACATCAAATCACAACTGCATTTTAAAGGAAGGAAAAACAATGTGTTCCTGTGAGGTTGTGGATTTTTTAAATGTATCGTTCTAGTTTGTAATTTGGAGGAGGAGGACAAAAGAAAGGAGGATCAAAAATTATCAGGGAGGGGTAAAGGTGGTTAAAATTGAATTTTAATGTTATGACCATTCATAACGTGCAATATATTGACATTCGTGTTGATAGGGTAATTCACTCTGAAATGGTCAATGTTTTCCTCTGTAGATGATTCATGAAGCAATTAGCAAGTGTTGGACACCATCAAAACAAATACAGAGCAGAAAATGAAGTATCATCTCTGGCATAAACCTACTGGATTCCCATTCTCCTAGTAGTTCACCAAAGAGAAAATGTCTCATTACAAGCATACGTTTAAACAGTTGAGCTTTGTATCAGTGTCAACAGTAAGTACCAAAGGTGTTCAAACCATTACATATAATCATCTTTCGCTCCATCGAGCAAACATGACAAGTGGGGGCAGTGGTAATTATGAAAGGTAATTACAGGTGGAGACAATGCAGCTCATCAGACAAGACAATGAATTGCATGGAAGAATAAGGAAGCCTTGTGCAAAGTGCTAGTGATTTCTGGCTTGTAATACAGACAGAATCAACAATATCTTTAAAATAATTAATCTAGAAGAATGTAATGTTAAAAAAAATCCAATTACTAAGTGTTTAATTAGTTGAAATGAATTGTCCCTCCCAATAGGTCCAGCATTCATCATTTAGAATTGGAATGGAAGTTTTAAAAAGTCAAACCTTCAGGGCAATTTTCATAACATTGTTACAGATTTATAGATAATTGTGTCCTGGTATATGTCTAAAGTTGGGTGTTTTTATGATGATAGAATGGCCTCATGCTTAGAGCTGGTCAGAATATTTCAAGAAGTTAAAAATGAATACAAGGAAAATAAAGTGTTTCCACTTTATTCCACAAACAGGCAGCAGGGTAATCAGAACTAAAGATAGTTTGCTCCAAACCCATAGGCTCCCACCATGTAAACTGAAGAAAAAAAATATTTGCAGCAATAAAGAAGGTTTATGTCTTTGTAGGCCAGGCATGAGCAAATTCTAAAACTTATGAGGAGTGACTTTGGTTTTTATCACAGCTAAGAGCTAGACTGAGCCTTTAGGTGTGGCTCTGAATAAGGAAGAATGGGACAGAAGTCACTAGAGCACTAATCTGGGGCTGAGGAGACAGATTCAGTTTCCTCTTCTACCACAGATGTCGGTCATTAATGTTGCTATGCCTTAGTTTCCCACATGTAAAATGGGGAAAGTAGCACTTTCCTATCTCATAGATTATTATATGGATGTTAATTAGAAATTGTGAAATGCTCAGATATTACAGTAATAAAGGCTCATAAAATACCACCCACAATACAGAATAGCATCTAAGCTGCCAGTCAGATCATCTCTCTGAGGGACAACTCTTTCCATGCTTCTCTGTTGGTTCAGGTGGATAGTAATTTGCAATGCCTAGTGCATGGGACAGAAAGCCAAAGCCTAGGTTCTGCTCATTCCCTCCTTCTAACCCAACTTCTCTGGAGAAGACTGGTATCTACACAGTGCCAACTTGCACCTCTGTTCTGTGACCCAAGATCTGGGTTCTCACTCTCCTATGTGAACGTCCAAGTCAAAATCCAGTCCTTAGTGAATATATTCCAAGCCTTACCTGGTTGCCACAAGCTACATCTTAGGCACCTGTCACATTCACTGTCCCCTGAATTCTGCCTTTTTCTCTATAAAACCCAGCATCTTTTACTAAATATTTTTCAGACTGTCCCTGAGGGGTTCATATGTCTTTCCAGTTGCATTGAAACAAATTCTGAGTAAATCTACTCCAGATTTATGCTCTTCTTTCTTTCTCCTTCCTTATTCAAGGTTAGTGACTTCTATAGCTTTCATCCAAAAAACTCATGGGTACATCATGCAAGTTGATCTCTCTAACATCCACCGATATCCAGTTCAAGTAACAAATATCTGACCTCATCATTTGTCATCTTCCATCCACAATCATTTCAAGGGCCATTTTACCAAACGTAATTCTCAGGTCTCTCTTGGACAGGTCCAAAGCAATGTAGCTTAGCTTCTCTCAACTGGTCTTCAACTGCAGCAACCTCCATGAAGCTTCTCACAACCTCATTTCATTTCCTGCCACAAACTGTCTAACTATTCCACCATCTCAACAGCTTCATTTCCCTGGGGAAAAGCACACTGCTCTCTTGTTACTGGCCAAATTTCTATCCTATGCACTACAATGGCTCAAATGACAGTTGTATACACTGTGCCTTTAATTTTATAGTCATCATTTTATCACAAAAAACTGGGGTCAATTCCCTCCAAGCAGCTTTGGTATAATGCCAAGCATCATTTAGGAGATCACCGTTGTCAGTAACTATTCATCCTAGGTATTAAAATTCTTTCACACTTTTAAGTTCTCCACCTGCAATATCCTTTATGATTGGTCCTCCTCTCACAGTTATCATAGCCTCAGTCTTACCAACTTTATATTAAGTCCTGCTGCTGTTCAAAGCTGCTGTGCAGGGTCTCGCAATCTTCGCCATATATCACTAAGTCATCAGCAAACAATACAATCTAAAGCAGCAGCCTTCATATAGTCTCACTTATCACATCTACACTACAGCAGAAAGTTGATTTAAGCTATGCAACTCCAGCTACATGAACAACTTAAGTCGAGTTACCGCACAATCTACACTATGGGGGTCAAAAGGATAAACTCTCTAGTCAACTTCCTTTATTCCTCTCGTCTGAGGTAGAGTAACGGGGATGACCAGAGAGAAATCTGAAGTTGATTTGGAAGATCGTCTCTAGACCCGCTAAATCAACCCCTGGTGGATTGATCTGAGAGCATCAATCAGGCAGTAATATTGATGTAGCCTAAGAGAACTGAAAACAAAAATAAGGCTCAACACTGACTCCTGCTGGAGACCAGCAATACCTGGAAATTCTCTTCTGTAGCCCCATTTGGTTTTAACTATGTCTATAGTTAATTGACTGTAAATAATCTGAATAAAATGGACATGCCCTTTCAGCATGCCCTTTTCCTGGAGGAGAGAGGCTAGTCCCAGTTGGCTCCCTCCCTCCACCCAAAGACCTATCTCCTTTTCCCCACCTGAGCTTCCCCTTTCTATGGGTGTCAGTCCTTTCAATTCTGCCCCAGCTGTGGAGCACAGGATGTATAGCACACAGCCCACCCCTCATTCCTGGGCCTGATCACAGGGCAGGCAGCTCACAGCCTTCTGAAATTCAGTGCCCCCAGACCTTGCAAACACAGGGTGGGGAGTAACCCCAGAGCCTCCAGCCCCTCCCCACCCAAACTCTGAGTGGAATGGCCCCAGGTGCTGGAGTCCTCAAGCACTGGACACTGTCCCAGCCACCTCAAGTCTGAGTCACCTAGCCGAAGTCCTTGCACTCTTCCCTGAGTAGCTGCCTGCCTGGGATAAAGGGGGAAGGGCAAGTAAGAGGGGATTCCATAAGGTGCATGGGTGGGGCCATGCTGGACAGCCTTCTTTGCCTATTGGACACACCACCCATGCTCCCATATTAAATAGGCCTTTCTAGTTCTCAGGAGTTCAGATGTTTGAGGTTATGTCCAGATTTACACCTTGGCTGTTTCTAGACTGCATCCCTTTTCCGTAAAAGGGATGCAAATTAGACACATCACAATTGCAAATGAAGCGGGGATTTAAATCCCCCCTGCTTCATTTGCATAAACATGGCTGCCGCTTTTAAAAAAAGAAATAAGGGATCTTTCGGAAAAAGCTTTATTTTCCAAAAGATCCCCGTCTAGACTGGCGCTTTTTCCGGCGAAGCTCTGAGCCGGAAAAAAGCGGCAGCCATGTTTATGCAAATGAAGCAGGAGGGGATTTAAATCCCTGCTTCATTTGCAATTGCGATGTGTCTAATTTGCATCCCTTTTACGGAAAAGGGATGCAGTCTAGACACAGCCCTTGGCAATTGCAAAAAAAACCTGACCCAAAATAAGGCATCAATTTGCAAAATCGCTGTGTCGTTCCCATGTCCCTGACTCATCCACTACACTCTGAGCAAGTCTACACAGCCAAAATAAGCTATGCAACTTGAGCTATGTCAATTGCATAGTTTAAGTCAAAATAGCTTATTTCAGCTTTTGGCGCTGTCTACACAGTAGGAAGTCCGAGAGAGAGCACTCTTCCTTCAACTTCTCTTACCCCTCTTGAAATGAGGGTTGCAATAGTCAGAGTAAGAAGTCCTCCATCTCACCATTATTTTGATATTATGCTGAAATAACTGCTTGCTGTGTAGACGCAGACTATGTTATTTTGGAATAAGGTCAGTTATTCCAAAATAATGCTGCTATGTAGACATAGTCTTTGTCTATGCTGCAGACAAGGATCCTACAAAAAAATATTGGGTTAAATCCTCATGGAGGGTACAGATACACAGCAGGGAGTTATTTCAAAATAAAGGACTTCTTACTCAGACTCCTGTAACCATCATTAAACAGGGGCTGTGTCTACACTGCACCCTTTTTCTGGAAAAGGGATGCAGATTAGACACATCGGAATAGCAAAATCCGCGGGGGATTTAAATATCCCCCGCGGTATTTGCATTAACATGGCTGCTGCTTTTTTCCGGCTTGGGGATAAGCCGGAGAAAAGCGCCAGTCTAGACGTGATTCTCCGGAAAATAAGCCCTTTTCCGGAGGATCTCTTATTCCTACTTGAAAGAGATCCTCCGGAAAAGGGCTTATTTTCCAGAGAATCACGTCTAGACTGGCGCTTTTCTCCAGCTTATCCCCAAGCCGGAAAAAAGCGGCAGCCATGTTAATGCAAATACCGCGGGGGATATTTAAATCCCCCACGGATTTTGCTATTCCGATGTGTCTAATCTGCATCCCTTTTCCGGAAGGGATGCCAGTATAGACATAGCCAAGGAGTAAGGGAAGTCAGAGGAAGAATGCTCTATTTTGAAGATGCTCCCAATTTTGAAATAAGTTATTTCAAAATGAGCTACTCAATTGACGTAGCTCAATTTCTGTAGTTTATTTGAAGTTAAGCCCTGCACCCCTCGTGTAAACTTACATTGCACCATTGACCTCAGCAGAATAGTGGCAATTCATGCCATCCGAAAACCTTGTTTATTTTTTGAATATGTAATTGAAAGCTGTGAAGCAGATGCTGAACTGGGGTACATCAGAATATTGACATTAATGTCAAATGAAATATATCAATTTATACCAGCCAAGGATCTAACCCAAGAGGCCTTTTCCTCATCTCAGCAGTAATTCCATCATGCTAACATCAGTGAAAGGAAAAACAACCCACTTGTCTTCATAACTCCATGTAAAGCCCCTACCAAGCACTCTACAAATAGGAATACATCTGTTTCCCTTGGATCAGATTTTGGGTCTAGCATATGAGCTACAGACCCTTCTGGTTTTTGCAAACTAATTAAATGGAGCAAAACCAGGCAAAACTGTATGAATTTGTCAAACCCAGGTCGTGCCTAAAGGTTTGCAATAAGATTTGCCTATTGGAAAACTGGGTTCATTTAAATACCACAAGCTTCAAACTTTATGGTTTACAAGCCCATGCAGATTGGTTCTCATACAAAAAAAATTTTTTAATCCCTTTTTAATCAAACTTGGAAGGTTTGCCCTGTTCTAATGCTCAGGAAATTTATGTGGAGGAGCTGATAACTGCTATCACTGCCTCCTCATTGACTCTTCACTGGCAGCTTCCCACTTCTTGCAGTTCTGAAAGCATTGATTTAAAATGGCCTGTAATGTTGCCAGTTCAATTTAACACCAAGAGACTAAAAGAAGAAGGGAAAAAAACTATGCAAAGAAGTACTACACAGCTCCCTACCACTTGAAATGTTTCCTCTGCTACATTCTAAAAGAAACAAGGTTTGTACCCTCTATATTTCTTTTTGTTTCATATTTAAACAGGGGGACCAAAGAGAAGTCCCAAGATGCATATTAATGCCTACAGCTAAATTTTAGTAAACAACAATTTATATCTATATTTGAAAGGCTATGCTTTCAAAAGTTAGCTTGCAAGTCATTTTACATAATGCTTACATAATTTTGCACACAAGAAAAGAGTTGCTTGATTTTTCTGAAGACCACATTGCAGTAGGGAAATTTTGCAAACATTCACTTAGAGTTGTTCCAAACATGGTTAAATAACACAATATTTGAAATATTAGCATTATCTGTGTTCTATCAACAAGAGCATTCCCACCATTGCTAAAACTAGTGGAACTGAACCATCATTAATAACTATGAAACTTTGCAAAAATTGCTCTAGTGGAAGCAAGAACTTCAGCCCTGATTGTCCACTGCTTTGCCCCTGCGTAGCCATGTACCAGTGCGATATGAGTGGGTAATTTAACAGCAGGTGAGATAATATATTTTATTGGACCAACTTCTGTTGGTGAGAGAGACAAGCTTCTGAGTTCACATAGACCTCTATAAAGAAGAGCTCTGTGCAGGTTCAATAGCTTGTCTCTCACCAACAGAAGTTGGTCCAATAAAATATATTACCTCACCCACCTTGTTTCTCTTATATTCTTGGGCTTCCACTCCTGCAACATCATCCTATACAGTAGTAGATGAGCCACTTACCTGAGGGGTTTTGTCTGCTGTTCCTTCTAAAAGATCATTCTTTTTACACAGGTGTAAATAACAAATAACTTCACTGATGCTTAACATCATCAATCTATAAAAATCACTGCAGAACTAGCGGAGAATGGAGAATTGGGGTAGTATGCATTGGTAGCACAGAACACACTTCTGTTGTCACCTATGTTTTCTTCTTAGGTGAGCCCTAGTGGGGATATCAGTGTATGGGGAGGAGGCGTGAACAGGTGCTAATTGACTTTCAATTATTTATTGATTGACCTGCTACAAGGAAAATGTAGTAACCCTAAACTTCTCCATGCTTGTTTCTACCAGACAAAAACAAAGTTGCTTCCAGTTTTCTCTGTGGAGGATGGTTTTAGCCAGTAAATGAAGGTGCCTGATAAGTTGTTAGTGGAATACTGCACTTATTTTTACAGTATTTTTCTTCTGAACAAGAGGGTAATGAGCAAGGACATTTCAATTAGGCTAGAAACACTGAGATCATCTTAGCTGGAATTGGGGACGGGTAAGAGATTTCTTTCTTACTGAGGGTCTTTAATTCTTATACTGTATAAATGTATTTCTCTAGATTCAAATTAGGAGCATAAATAAAGAGACCGAAAGCACATGATGAATTTAGCTGCTACTAAGACACAACCACCTCTGAGATATTTTGACTGTTCCCTGAAGACCATTAATGAAACAAATGGCTTTTCAGATCTGCAATCTTGTGTACATTTTATTGGCCTCACAGACAGCAAGTTAATGCTTTATGTGTAATTAGGAAAACTGTACCAGTCTTTCTCCCATATGAACAGCGAGAAGAGTACTGGGTGCATAAATCAAAATGAATAACTAATTTGAAAATTAACACTACTTTGTTTTACTATTTAGGTGCTCTCAAGTACTTATTAAAGATATTAAGTAAATAAATCTTGGTCTGTAACCAATATTGGCATGGGCCATTTAAGCCACTCTATGTATTTCTGTCCCCTGTTAGTCTCTTTTTAAAGTCACATTTCTAAAGTGAATGCTCTTAGAAGGTGAACTTTCTGTGATTGTTCTCCCATAGCCAAGGAAAATTGAATGTTCCTGCAAACCTCCCTGCCAATAAACTCATTTACTAGGATGCCCTTGCACAGGACTCCACAGCAAAGGCATGATCACTGGACAAGGCAATTCCAATGAGTAAACATTTGACAGTATTTGCCTTGGACCAACTGAAACTTTATAAAAGTTTTTTGTCTCAATTCCAGCTACTGAGATTGCGATGAATGCTTCCTCTCTTGGCACGTTAAATCAAATACCCCCATTTTAAATTAGGGGGAGTAGGGAGGAAATTAAATGTATTTCCTGCATCTTGAAAATATTTTGCGTTGCATTATTCCATAGAATTTTTCTTCATGCTGGAAAAGCATAAGCAAATGAGTCTAATATGGTTTTCTCCATAGTGTTCTTTACAATTTCTTCAAGGCACTAATTTCATGTTTAATAACAATAATTATTAATTAATTAAACAAGAATATGTCTTGGTACTTCTTCCTTTACCTATAGCTTTAACTAAAGGCCTTCCTTATATCATTGCCAAATTATACTACTGTAGTCACATTCTAGTAAAGTTTTTCTCATGTGGATATGGATTATTTTACTAAAAACAATTTTGTGGACTTAGGTTTTTTTCCTGCTCTGACTTCAATGTGTGGTAGGGCAATGACATGAGAAAATCATAGAACTGAAGGACTGCCCTGGTTCCCATCTGTTTTGATATTAAGATATAGGTGTCTGAAACTCAAGTAACCTTTTGTTCAAGGGACGTTTCTTTTAATTCTTTACTAACATGTATGTCATACTATTGATCTAATTCCATGTATTTCAGTGCAGGTGAAAGGGATTCCCATTTATAGCTGTCAAATGCGGATAGGCACACAAATATATGGCACTTGAGAGGATACGACTTACAGGTGTAATGGTTTATTTTTTTCAAAACCCCAGGCAAGAGGTTAAAAAATAGGCCCTGCTGTACAAATGGAGGAACCTGTAGCCTAGGCAGTTTTTGTGTATGTCCAAAACATTTAACTGGGTGATACTGTGACTTTGAGGAATGGAAAAGGAAGGTAACTAATGAAAATGGTGAAGGTTTTGTTTTTTGTTTTTTCCTGTTTCATGGGATTGCCTTTAAAATCTGAAATCTGCACTTCTTAACAGAGACTGTGGTACTATTCCCCATGGAAACTGGCTCTAGAATAATTGTTCCCTATGCAAATGAATTTATGAGACTTTGTATTGTATGTATCCCACAAATGTTTCAAGTCTGTTGTGGTAAGTAAATTTACCTAAGAGAATAACGTTGTAGATGCATAATCTTCCATCCCCTTCCTTAACATAAACAGGATCTAAGGCTGTAGGTTGCAAACAAGCTTTAACAGGAAAGGTAACATCTTTTAAGTCTTGGGTAAACCTGAAAGATGAATCAGTTTAGTAACTATTCTTAAAGAGGCACTATTGCTATAATTTCAAATAGTATGCACTAGTGCCAGTCCCAGGCATGAAAAAGTCATGAGTAAGACCCCAAAGTATCATGACATTTTTAAGCCAGATTTTGTGTTCTAGTGTATGTGCCTCAATGTTTTCAAGATTTTTTTTTCCCCCTGTATCTGAAGGCTAGAAGCTTACTTTTATTTCCTTTTTAATGAAAGCAGAGATTCTCCAATTGTTTGATTCCAGCAGCTAGGGCTTTAAGAAAAACACCAAATATTATGTGACTTGCAATAAAATGAGTTGGCTTCCTATCCAACATTTATTGTGCTGCCAATGCTATTAAATTGGATGACCTGCAGTTAAAGAATTTGACTTCTGCCAGATATTTAGGGTTCACAGACTGAATGATAAAGAGGACTGGAAAAGCTCAGATTCCTTTATCTTGTGAATGTTCAGTATTAACAGCTATTCACACCTTTTAAAAACTCCCTGTGCTACTGACTGCCCAGTTACATTCCAAGGACTCATCCTTTTTTTTTTAATAAAACCCAAAGATATGCGAGTTCATCATTAAAAGAAATGCTTATTTCATTCTTCCTTCCATATAAAGAGGAGATTCCATGAGTTCTAAATGTTCTGTTGGCTGCCATATGTGGCTGTTTCCATAAAACAGAATACTGTATAAACAATGTAATGAAAGTGGAATAGAAAAGTTGTATTTTGACTCAAGGTCTTCATGTCTGAGGAAGTTGGTTTTTGCCCACGAAAGTTCATGATTCTATATATATTTTTGTTGGTCTCTAAGGTGCTACTGGGCTACTTGTTATATTGTCTCTAGGCTGTAATCAAGGATTTATTTTTTTAATTTATCTTCGGAATTTTTTCCCACATAGGAAAAGTCCTGTAGAATATTTATAGTCTCTTTGTTTTTTATCAGCTCTTTGAAGAGTCTCATAGAACTCAAGGGAGACTTATGCTACAGGATGTTTTGATTCTTGAAATGTATGGCAAATACGTATCCTTCCTTCTCAATTTTATGTAGGCTTTTTTTTCTTTTTTTCTTTTTTTTAGAGTAACTGCTGTATAGCGCCACTGGTTTCATCTCTATTTAATTTCATAAGATTTTTGCTGAAGTGGAGTGAATGTTTTATAAATAGCTCTCTCACAAACATTGCAAGATAATACTAAAGAAATAGTTCACTGGGAAGACTAATGCGCAAAAGATGTAATATTTCAGTTTTAGTTGCAAATATGAAAGGTAGGACAACCACTTAAGCTGTGTAAGTGAGTTCTCTTCATTGAATCTGAAGTGGAATATCATCAGTTCCTACTCAATGTACATGACATATCCTTTATCCTTGGATTCCAACCTTTACAATGAAGTGAACTTGGGAGGACTATTATAAATGATAGTTCTGTATAACAATTCTAATTGTTGGCACCAAAAAAGGAATTCTCTACAGATTTCTTAATGGAAAACACAAATTATGATTCAGAAAGTATTATATGATTTGCTGATCTGGGCCTATGTCATTCCCCCGCCCCCTTATACTATCACAGCCACGTGACTTCAGAACACACTTCTAACTGGAGGTAAAGCCCCAGTGCAGAAAAGGCAGTTATGTAGCCATCATCTGGGGTCACATTAACTCTAAGGTGCCCCATAGTTTTTAATTTGACATACTAAATTGCATCAAACTACAAGCGGCCTTGTCCACTGGTAAGGCTGGTCTTCTGTGGTTATTCCCAATATAGCTCCCTCCTACCAGGCCCCTACCTTTCCATTTCATAAGAAATAACTGAATTTCAGGCACATCCCTGGCACAACCAAAACCTGAGCTTGCTTTAAGTTATGATAAGGGGAAACTGCTTACCAAATGTGGTGGTCCTAGCTCTTATCATTAGGAGGAGTTTTTGAACAAACAGACTCACAGACAGACACACAGACAGATGCCCATTTCTAAAATATATAGTTAGATCTGGACAGTTGCTTCTCTCTATTCTCTTAGAATTACCTCCTATAATCTATCCAGACTTACCAGTTGCAGTACATAGCATAGCCATCATTGGCAATAATTTCATCAAATATAGTACAGACACAGGCCCACCAGCAGCAATTCCGGGCACATGCACAAGCTGCACCTGCACAAACAGGGTCTGCTTGACATTTGGGCAGTGCTGCGCCTGCGCTGGTAGGTGCCCAGTGAGCTGCCAGCTATGCTGCTGGGCATGCTTCTCCAGCATGGCCAGGGTTTCCACATGCCCTCTCAGGCTACGGCTACACTGCTGTTTTTTATGGAAGAGGATATGCAAATAGCGCTCATATTTGCATATCCTCTTCCAATTCTTTTTGTGGAAGAGGTTTTTCCGATTAAAAAGCCATGGGTAGACGGGGCCATTTGTCGGAAACCTCCCCCCCCCCCTCCTTTTTTTTTTTTTAAGCTGAGGTGTAGCAAAGGAATGTAGTTTTGAATGTGCACATTCTAATAGAATCACTTTGCCTATTTCATCCATAACCATTAGTCTTTCAATTCTTCTTGCCTCCAAATTTCTCCTCCTTATTTTAACCTTAATTTTTTAACATATTAGAATTTTAACTTTTCAGTTTTAGTAATTTCTCATCCATGTACTGCAGGAAGTAAAATTTGAAGATCTCCAAAACTGTATGTTTAAAAAAAAAAAGGCAGAGCATGTACATATATGTGTGGCACACTCAGTCGTTAGATTAGTTTTCACAGAAAAAATACTGGATGCATATGAAGGGAGTACATGTACATTTAGACTACAGAGCTTTTCCGGGACACCTCTGGTATCCTGGAAATGCTCTGCCACATCCAAGGAATGAGTCCGCTTTTCCGAAAAAATGTCGGAAAAGCAGACGTTTTTTGTCGACATCCCTGTAAACCTTGTTCTATGAGGAAGAAAGGATGTTCCAAAAGAGAGTGGGTTTTTTATCTGAAAGTTGACCCTGTGTAGATGGGCCAAATGCAGAAAAGCCTCTTTCAGAAGTAACTCAGAAAAAGATACACAATTTATATACTGCAAATTGCACTTTTTTCCTATTTATCTTTGTAGTCTAGACACAGCCTAAATGTGAAGTGATAGTTTGTTACTAGATTATTTAAAAGAAAATGTACAGAGAAACCCAAGCACTCAGTGGAATTAAAGGGACACTTGGTAGGAGTTAGGACTGGCCTACACACAGATTTTGTAGCAATATACTTATGAGTTTGTTTCTATTCTTTTTTTTTTTCCCCCAACCAAAATAGCTGCATCTCTGTAACTCCTAGTTGGACATAGTTATATCAATATAAAGATGCCTTCCGGTGGTATAACTTATTTCCTCCCCTGTATGGGACGAGCTCTACCAGAATAAAGCACTATTTTACCACTATAACTGCTGGATATATAAGCTGAGTGGGGGAGGGCGATATAACTTCACAGGGCTTTGGTTGATTTGTCTGTCTATTTACCTTTGTTCATTGTTGCTAGCAAAAGTGAGAGAAAGTAATTTAGCTTTAACTCTGAATCAAGCGCCTGCTGACTTTTTTTTAACTGTCTTAATCCCACAATGGGACTTTAGGACCGTACTATATTTCCTTGACAAAGCTCCCACAGCACTGGGTTCTCTTTTAAGGAGTGGATCAGGAAAGATGCCAAGATCCTCTTTAGTGTCTTGTGCACACTGCTGTCGGCTTGAGGTGAAAAGCCTGTTGTGCACAGCTGGAGCTGGTGCCAAGCTGTAGCCTCCCAGGACAGTTTGTGTTGACAAGACCCTGTTCTCTTCCTGGCTTTAAGTTTAAAAAAAAATGTAACTGGCTTTTGTCATTTCAGTTTTCCACTGTAACTCAACCGCAATCCGATACGACCATTTGTTAGATTAATGGCTTTTATGCGCAGTTACATTGTAACTCATTTGGGTCATGGCACATTTAAAATATCATAGCACAGCCATTGCCATCTGACTTAATGGGTGGCTGCTGCTTTGAAAAAGTTTGAAAAATCAGCTCCAGCTACAACTGTTGATATAGGAAGTCTTCACAGAAATGCTTTTGTGTTTGACTTTTTTTGGGGGGGGGGGAGGGGGAGAGACATACTGACATTTTTATTATTATTTCTTAATTCACAATACTTTGCAATAATGTGCTTGTTTGTTTTTGGTAACCTGAGATAAAACCTTGATCTGTGCATGGGGTGATGGGTAGGAAGTACATGTTAAAGTTCTAGCATCTCAGAGAAGTAGTCTGTAACTTTTTAAAACAATAATTTTTAAAGGTTTTTTTTTTTATGTTAAAGTTCTGTCAGCACTAGAAAGATGCACAGCTGTGACAACACAGGGATAACTGAAGGGGTACAACTCCCAAGGATGGGTATAGTTACATCAGTGTAAAGGATTAACTTAAACAACAAATAGTCTGGTAGCACTTTATAGACTAACAAAACATGTAGATGGTATCACACTCTTGCATGGGCATAGCCCACTTCTTCAGATCACCGGAGTAGTGGGCTGTGCCCATGAAAGCTCATGATACCATCTACATGTTTTAACAAAAGGAGAAACTATGTAGCATTTTAAAGACTAACAAGATGGTTTAATAGGTGGTGAGCTTTCACCGGCCAGACCCACTTCCTCAGATCTGATATGATATGATCTGAGGAAGTGGGTCTGGCCCGTGAAAGCTCACCACCTATTAAACCATCTTGTTAGTCTTTAAAATGCTACATAGTCTGATCTTGCTAAAACAAAAAGGAGAAACTAACACGGCTACCTCTCTATTACTAATCTACATGTTTTGTTAGTCTGGTAGCACTTTATAGACTATTTGGGTTGTTGGGGTTTTTTTTGTTTTTTGTTTTTTAGTTTATCCTGTACAGATTACAGGCAGTCCCCGGGTTACGTACAAGATAAGGACTGTAGGTTTGTTCTTAAGTTGAATCTGTATGTAAGTTGTAACTGGCGTCAGCCGCTGCTGAAACTGATCAGTTTCAACCACGGCTGAATCTGGATGCCAGTTCTGACTTACATACAGATTCAACTTAAGAAACCCAGGCGTTCCCAAGTCAGCTGCTGCTGAAACTGATCAGCGGCTGATTCCAGGAAACCTGGGGCAGAGCAACTCTGCCTCAGACTTCCTGTAGTCAGCCGCTGGTCAGTTTCAGCAGCGGCTGACTTGGGGACACCTGGGGCAGAGCAGCTGGGGTGCTGCTGGGTTGCTCCAGTAGCACGGCTCCTCGGTGCTACTGGAGCAACCCAGCAGCACCCAGCTGCTCTGCCCCAGGCGTCCTGATTCAGCCGCTGCTCCAAGGTGAGAGCAGGAAGAGGGGGAGCAGCTTTTCTCGCCCCGGAGGACGGGGGCGGCGGACCATGGCACATCTGGGTGTCCCGCTGCTCCCGTCCTCTGGGGCGAGAAAAGCCCTGTTTGTAACTGCAGATCCGACATAAGTCGGATCCGCATAACTCGGGGACTGCCTGTATATCCTGTACAGACTAACTCAGCTACCTCCTGAACCATCAGTGTCTAGGTTCTTTATATTGATATGCTGTTTCCAAGTTATGAGTTATATGGTAAGGAGCCATGTAGCCCCTGCACAGGAACCATTTTAAATGTCTGGTACAGGAGAGGAGAGAAGTTGTGGCCTATATCTGTCTTCTTTTCAACACTGTGTCCACCACAGGCTTTAACAACTGCGGGGATGGCCTCCCTCATGCCTCCCATTCCAAGCTCCCTACTTGCTTTCTGGTTTGTATAGACCTACACACCCCTTATGAGAAACAGGCTCTGAAAGCAGGGAAAAGTAGGGAAAGTCCTCAGTGTAAACTTGGGTCTTAAGAGAGGCTCTGTTCTGGACCCCAAATAGTGATCATAGCAAAGAGCATCATCCCTCCCTTCCAAATATTTGAATACAAGTCAAGGATGAAAGTAAGTTTAAATTTTGTACAGGTACTGTCCCATCACAACCCCCCCTTGGAGGCAATCAGTGTGTGTGGGGAGAGGGTGAAGTTGCAATAGGACAGTATCCGTAAGAAATTTGACTGTGAAATGCTCAGGACAAGGGGTTGGGTGTGTATGGGCATGGGGAAGCTCAGAGCATAGAATCCTAGGGCTGGAAGAGACCTCAGGAGGTCATCAAGTCCATCCCCATCCCCAAGGCAGGACCAATCCCAACTAAATCAACCCAGCCAGAGCTTTGTCAAGCCGAGACTTAAACACCTCTAGGAATGGAGATTCCACCACCTCCCTAGGTAACCCATTCCAGTGCTTCACCACCCTCCTAGTTAAATAGTTTTTCCTAATATCCAACCTAGACTTCTCCCATTGTAACTTGAGACCATTGCTCCTTGTTCTGCCACCCGTCACTACTGTGATATCCAACCTGGACCTCTCCCACCACAACTTGAGACCATTGCTTCTTGTTCTGCCATCTGTCACTACTGAGAACAGCCTCTCTCCATCCTCTTTGGAACCTCCCTTCAGGAAGTTGAAGGCTGCTATCAAATCCCCCCTCACTCTTCTCTTCTGCAGACTAAACAAACCCAAATCCCTCCGTCTCTCCTCATAGGACTGGAGATAGGTGGCGGGGGTCAGGAGTCAGGGCAGCGAGTTGTAGAGGAGTTTGGGACTGGGAGTGTGGTAACTGCGCTGCCTGGGTGCCAGATCCCTGGGTGGAAGAGACTGAGCTGCCCAAACACTGCAGCCCTGAGGACCTCACTGCCTAGCCACTGGATCCCCAGAGCAGCAGGCCCCACACTGCATGGCTACGCTAGCACAAGGGCTGGAGCCTGTGTGCACTGTGGCCACGCAGCCCAGGGTGCCAGCAGCATCCAAAGCTCAGCCCCCAGGGCACACCAGCTTACTTTCCTTTTTGATACAAATCCAGGGTGAACCATAATAACCCAAACTTTCAGCAATTAATAGGGATCCTGCCTCCATTAATAAAACCCTAACAAAGTGCTCCAGAATGGAATCGCTGACAGATCTTTGCCATAGAAGCAAAGAAGGCTGTTGGACACAAAATAAACACAAATTGATAGCAAAGGTGAGTTTTAAAACTCCATGCTAAGAAAGCCATATTATAGTAACGGCAATTGCACTTCACCCAACATTCCTACAGAGAGAAAGAAAACAGATTAAATTTCATTTCATAGCTTATGGGCTTTTTGCTTTTTTCCTCCAATCAAAACATCATCTCTCCTTTCCCCCGATAGCTCCTGTTGTTTGACTTCATTATTTAATCCTGTATCTTAACTTTTCTTCTAAAACCACATTACAAAGTTACCTTTGTTACTTAACATTTGACACCTTTGGGAAGAATAACAACTCGCAGCACAGACCAGTCACACATTCATGCAACTTTTCTGTCCCTCTAGTCCAGGGGTGGGTAAATTCTGTCCTGCAGACTGAATGTGGTCGGCAGGGTTAGTCCCTGGCAGGCCCCCACTTCTATATTTACCTCCACATTCTCAGGTATCAGGCAATCGCAACTCTCATTGGCTGCGGATCACTGTGCATGGACAATGGGAGCAGTGGAAAGTGGTTTCCCAAGCCACACCACTTCCCTCCATTCCAGTTGGCTGCAAATGGCGATCTGCAGCCAACAAGAGCTGCGATCATCCAATACCTGTGGAGATTCAGGTAAATATAGCGGTAGCAGCCGCTTTTTTTTTTTTTATTGCCCATCCCTGCTCTAGTCACACTTTTTCACTATGTTCCACTGGTAAATAAGTGCAACGTCGCCTCATTCTGTAAGATTGTGTCATTTTCATGCATTGTTTGCAACATAGCATGGTGGCAACTGGCGTGCACAGCTGTGACAAGGTATGTAAGTGCCTGTATAAAGCAATATAACATTGTTACTCAGTCATGAAGAAGGCCTGTTTATGCCAGAAAGGTTTGCCAGCAAACATGCATTGATTAGGAGTGTGAAAAAAAATCACATCCCAACACAACCCAGCTGTGCTAGTGTGAACACACTTACACCTGCAAAAATATCATTTTGCAGGTATAGTTTATTCCAGTGAGAGAATTGGCATCAACTATACCAGCAAAAGTATTCTTTTGCAAGCAACAAGCTGTACCTCCACTAGAGGAGTTGTCAGTGTTGCTGTACTTGCAGAATCTTTAGTGTAGCCCAGGGGTGCGGAACGTTTTTTGGGCTGGGGGCCACTGACCCACAGAAAAATCAGTTAGGAGCTGCACACAAGAGAAGGAAAAAAACACTCCTCACATTCCCCTCACACATCAGAGCCTAAGGGGAGCCCAGGCTAGTAGATTTTGTATGTTCCAGCCCTGTGGGTGCATGGCCAGGGGGCTGGAGTGCTAGTGGGAGCTCCCCAATGAGGGGGAATCCCTGAGCCTCAGGGGCTGGATCCAGGCAATCGGGGGCCATATCTGCCCCTGGGCCTGAGGTTCCCTGCCCCTGGTTCAGACAAAGCCTAGGTCTGCCCATATTTCTTTATCAGCAAATCCTTTTCTGAATAGACGAGGCCTGATATAACAGACTGATCCCAAGTGAACTTATCGTTACCATGCATGCTCTGACTCAATGTGAGAGCCCAGCAGAGGTCTGGGCATGTGCTCAGTAACACACATGATCTGTAACACACTGGACCTAAAATGTATAGGTCTGCCCCCTGATGTGTAGCTGCTGCACCTCATGCTAAATTTTCCACTGAACTCTGTTCCGAGGCAGCTGCAAGTACTCTTTTTTTTTTTTTTTTTAAACTGACTTAAACATGAAACCCAAATAATAGCACGAGTGAAGTGCCTCCAGCCAGGTGTTTGATAGGTTTTAAATTTAAAACCTGCACTGAGCTCTCATGCTGCCCCCTAATTTTCTCTTTTCAGCGTGCAGTAGAGGCAATTGCAAAGCTTCACTGTGGAAGCTCAAGGGGAAAGCTACACAATTTTTACAGCTCAGTATAGTCAGGGTTATCTAGTGCCCTGAAATGAACAGGAGGTTGGTCTGGGGTTTTGGCACTAGAAAGAGGCTTCATCTCCCTCTCTCTTTTTGCATTGTGGCAGGAGAAGTGAGGACTTGAAATCTGAAAGGTTGACCCTTGCATTAAGAATTCTTGATGGCAGTCAAAACTCCCTACCAATTCCACCCACCCACACAGCAGTGATGGATAAACAATGATTAACAGTGAAATGGTTAACTACAAACAATGTTAACTTATCATAATTACCTTCCAGACAAAGAACTCTATTGACAAAAATGGGTGCAGTTCTTATTCTCTCCCAACTATTGCTTCAGGCTGCCGTTTTGCAGTTTCAGGAATTCAGCAGTGCAACAGGGCACATTCAGGATTCACAGATTTTCTTTTGCACACGCAGGGCTTTTCTATTAAAAAAAATGAATGGCTACATCTACACTGGCATGATTTTCCGGAAATGCTTTTAACGGAAAAGTTTTCCGTTAAAAGCATTTTCAGAAAAGTGCGTCTAGATTGGCAGGACGCTTTTCCGCAAAAGCACTTTTTGCGGAAAAGCGTCCGTGGCCAATCTAGACATGCTTTTCCACAAAAAAGCCTCGATCGCCATTTTCACGATTGGGGCTTTTTTGCGGAAAACAAATCTCTGCTGTCTACACTGGCCCTTTTGCGCAAAAGTTTTTCAGAAAGAGACTTTTGCCCGAACGGGAGCAGCATAGTATTTCCGCAAAAGCACTGACAATCTTACATGAGATCGCAAAAGCACTGACGGAAATTCAAGCGGCCAGTGTAGACAGCTGGCAAGTTTTTCCGGAAAAGCACCTGCTTTTCCAGAAAAAGTGGCCAGTCTAGACACTGACAATGTATAAAGCC
Organism: Pelodiscus sinensis; assembly: GCF_049634645.1. Lineage (NCBI taxonomy): Eukaryota > Metazoa > Chordata > Testudines > Trionychidae > Pelodiscus > Pelodiscus sinensis. The sequence goes on along the minus strand of NC_134716.1, from coordinate 44,298,429 downwards.
TGTCTACATGAGGAAAGTTATTGCTGGCATAATTATACCACTATAAATCTATACTGCAGACAAGTTTAGAGCCATCTGTTAGAGTTGGTCTATACACAGTTACGCAGTTTGAGAACCACATGGGTATATGTGCACCATATTGACAGATCTATATAGCAAACCTGTGTCCAAAAACTAGAGTAATGTGATTGCAGTAACTTGTCTGTTTCTGATGGCCGCCTTAGCTCATTTTCTGTGTCCACAACATTATTTTGTATATCCTTTCATACTCATGATGCCAGACAGGCATTATTTTTGGCCTTTTTACACTTTACAAATATCTTAAAAACTGGATGGCAACAGACTGGAAATCCCAGCTGTGACTGAACCTGGTGATGTGCTAAACCAGGGTTTCCCAACCTATGGGTCAGGACCCAAATATGCTGAGAGCTGAGACTATTGCTTCACGTTGGCTCAACAGACATTCTAGGCTTCGGCATGACAAAGCGATAACAGTTTGTAAGCTTATTACCTAGCTCCTTCCCAAAAGTACCTCCCCTCAAGTAGCTATCATATCTCATAGTGACACAACACCCATCCAGCCGGAGCTTTGTGGTAAGTTACTAGAGGTGCTATTTCTGAGTTTGGCAGCTTGCCATCCAGGATTCTGTATCCCCGCAACTGAGTCTGTTAGCAAAATACTATATCTGGATCAGGTATTTCTATCCCCATCTAACTGAAAAATCTTCACGGGAATCCCTCTAATCTCATTTGCTGATGATATAATGTTTTTTTCTGAGAGATCAGCCTGATATCTCAGTAATGTTAATGTACACATAAAACTGTCCCATTAGCAGGCAAAGTGACAGAGCGGAGAGAAAAGACCAGAGTTGACAAGTGAGTAAGAATGAGTCATGGAGAAGCTTGCCTCCAATAAAAATGAGATACAGTTTTGCCCTTTTGATAAGGGTTTATGGACTATTCCCTAAAATTGTTAATTCTGCAAGCTGTGAGCCAGGCCTGCCGACAGGAATTCTGGGCCCCAGTACAACACATCAATGGGACCCCTATTCCCCTCCCTCAAAGGGAGCCACAAGCCACTTCTCTCCCTATCCCGAGAAACCCCGAGCACCATGCCTTAATTAGAGGAACTTCTGGTCAGTCTCTACCCACTGCCCCACCTGCCTGGAAGTGCCCCTCCCATCCTCCTTCCCCTCTCTGCCTCCTCCGGCTACCCTCAGCCCAGCTCTCCCACCCCAGTGGTCCTATGCCTTTCTCCCAGCCATCCCTGCCTCCCCTTTTGCCTTCCCAGCCTGATTCCTCCACCCCGGTCTGCCCTTACTCCCTCCCAAAAGCTCGACTCCCACCTTCTCTTCCCAGCCCAGCTCTCCTGTCCCCGCTCACTCTTGTCTTCTCCCATCTCTTCCCCGCTGCTCCCCTGCTCCACCAACCCAGGCAGGGGTTCAAAGCAGCAGGGAGTGCCACGCAGCAGCCCTGGGTCCCTTAATGCCACAGGGCCCCTGCACAGTTGCCCCCTTTCCCACTCCCCATCAGGCACTAAGGAAGACCAACACTGACCCATCATGGAATAACTCAATCACAATACAAGCAAAACTGTCTCTCGTCCCTATATATCAGGGGTGGCCAACTAGATAGAGACTAAGAGCCAAAATAGCTATGGATAGAGTGCAAAGAGCCACATAATGTATATTTATTTGTATATATCTATATAATACACAAAATGTAGCGATAAAAATAACATTAAAGGACATTTCAGACAAAAAACAATAAAGTCTCTAGTCACTTAAAAAATTCATGGCCAGTCCATATGTCACACAGGCCCTCTCCATGGCCTGTGCCTAAACTGGTAACCTGAACAAAAGTCTGCTATTCCTGGCTACAGTTCCCAGAGGTAAATGATCTGGGATTTGGTTATATGCTCTGCGGAGGTCTTCACTTTTCTGCACCCTCTGTGCCTGTCATGGGGGAGAGGGTCTGGTTCCTGTGCAGGGGCTAAATGGCTCCTTACCACACAATCCATGACTTGAGGTACAATCGTCTCAGCCTATGCTCCGGGACTGAACTCTGAGACCCTCTCCCCCATGACAGGCACAGAGGGTGCAGAAAAGTGAAGACCTCCACAAAGCACATAACCAATGCAGGAGAGGAGGACTTTGCTAAAGTTGAATAAAAGTTTTGGCCTTCTACTTAATTCCATGCCTACGTCTGTCCTCCTGTCACCACTATGTCCAGGGGCTTTGACAGTCAAGGGGGCAGCCTCTCTCATCCTTCCCACCTCCTCTGTAAGTCTGAATGTGCACCAGTGTGATAGAGCAGGAGTGGGGTAGTTCAAGCTGTGTTTATATGGCCTTGGGGGTTTTTTGTGCCAAGTTTAGTAAAACCCATCTCTAAAATCTCCCTGGTTGGGGAAGTGTAACAAACATTTAGGGTCAGGTACCAACCATTTCCCTCCCTTTGTCTGTTCAGTGCCTAGCACAATGGAGCCCTACTTGCTGCTACAAATCCAGTACCATATATAACAACATGCAGTTCACTGCTACCTCATTCCTGCTCAGCAGTTCTCAAAGCAGGTGATGATGCCGTCCCTCCAGGGGAGACATGCAAAAGACGACGTTTTACAGCATGGTCCATCTGAGTAGACAAGTGTCAGTATCTCTGAGAGCACGCTGAATAAAATTTCAGCGGCTGTGGCGAGCACCAGCCAGACTTTCTACCCAGCCATAGCAAGTGGTGGAGAAGCAAAGCATTCCCTGACATGGTCCTCTCCCCATCTTGTGGGGAACATGGAAAAAAGGCTTGCACTTACAGTTCCCCTCCTCTGGTCTGTGAAGAGGAGAGACTGACCCCTTTGCATGGACATAACTACACCCAGCAGCACTACCTGCCCCACAGAAAAATTCTGACCACTGTTTACTGGGTTAAGTCAATGTGGCTATATTTGCATTGCAAAACAAAGTGGCTGTGTCTAGACTGGCCAGTTTTTCCGGAAAATCAGCTGCTTTTCCGGAAAAACTTGCCAGCTGTCTACACTGGCCGCTTGAATTTCCACAAAAGCACTGACTTCCTACTGTAAGAAATCAGTGTTTCTTGTGGAAATACTATTCTGCTCCCATTCGGGCAAAAGTCCCTTTTGCACAAAGCTTTTGCGCAAAAGGGCCAGTGTAGACAACTCAGATTTGTTTTCCGCAAAAAAGCCCCGATCGCAAAAATGGCAATCGGGGCTTTTTTGTGGAAAAGCGTGTCTAGATTGACACAGACGCTTTTCCGCAAAAAGTGCTTTTGAGGAAAAGCGTCCATGCCAATCTAGACGCTCTGTTCCGAAAATGCTTTTAACAGAAAAATTTTCCGTTAAAAGCATTTCTGAAAAATCATGCCAATCTAGACACAGCCAGTATGTTTTTAGAGTGAGCTAGGTAATTGAGATAACACTCTCAATGCAAGATCTTAGCAAAAACAAAGCAGGTAGTCAAGGTGAAAACTACCTCTTGGTAGCCACTTACAGTGAACACCCAGAGGTAAAAATTTAACTTGTCTTGACTCCATTTGACAGTGAGATAGATATCTCTAGCCTTTTTGATTTTTTTTTAAAGCCTGAGATCAGTATGTTGATGTGAAAACGTACTCCATTTTGGCAACGGAGATATGGCCACCATCTTGCCAAAGTAGGGATTCGTTAAGAATTACAGATTTGGCTCCTCATTTGTAAAAGAGTTTGTCAAGTACTCAGAAGCACCAATTATAAAAGCCAGTTATTCTTATTAGAAGCTCATATATTGCAAACCCATATATAATATGGGCATAATTTTATTTACATGAGCAGTCCCATTTAAGTCACTGGGAAGTAGTTATGCACATGTGTAAGCGTCTGCAAGATTAGGGTCAGAATTTGTAAGCAGAACTGTGGGAGAACATTTTTTCCCCAAGAGAAAGTTCAACTATGTATAAGTCTCTAAGGGCGTGTCTATGCAGCAGGGCTTAACTCTAAATAAGCTAAGCAAATTGAGTTACGTCAATTGCATAGCTTATTTGGAAATTTGGAGCATCTACACAGCACTTACTTTGAAATAGAGCACTCTTCCTCCGACTTCCCGTACTCTTCATACAATGAGGGTTACAGGAGTCAGAGTAAAAAGTCCTCCAGCTTGACAGTATTTTGACACTATTTCAAAATAACTGCCTGCTAGCAGACACAGCCTAAGTTATTTCGAAATAATGTTGCTGTGTAGACATACTCCAATGGGCCATGTTAGTCTGTAACTTTAAAGACAACTTTTAAAAACAAGTAGTCCTGTGGCACCTTAGCCCTTTTCTACACTAGGGAGTTATTTTGAAATAATAAGTGGAGCAGCCACACTACCAAGCTCATTATTTTGAAATAGCAGGCTGGTTATTTCAAAATCTGTACTCCTGCTTTCCTTGGGGAATAAGCTTATTTCAAAATAGTTATTTTGGGAGTTATTATTTTGAATTTAATTATTTTGAAATAATTTCCTAGTATAGACATGCCCCTAGAGTCCAACAAATTATATAATCATGAGCTTTTTGGGGCAAAATCTACTTCTTCAGGTGAGATAATCTGGTCCCCCTTTTTTTCCTCCACTTAAGATGATCCCATTTTAAGTAGTGGGTTGTGCCCACAAAAGCACATGATGCCATCTACAAGTTTTATTAGTCTTTAAGGTGCAACTAGCCTATTTGTTGTGTTTTAAGTTTTTCTTGTTACAGACTAACTCGGCTACCCCTCTGAAATATATATTGTTAGTCTCTAAAGTGCCACAGGACTACTTGTTTTAAAAGTTGTTTTCAAATATTTATAGTTCTTGGGGGGGAAAAAAGAAGGGCTTTTTAAATGTTCTCTTTAATTTGTGTGTGAAAAAGCAAAATAGCAGGTTTCCAGGTGAGAAATGGTCACTGTGGCCCTGTATCCCTATAGTCAGTGACCTCTGTAAAAATAGGAAAACTTTACTCTGAATTTCTCTTAAGGAGAAAATTCATGAGCACTCCCAAAGTATCTCTTAACTGCTAGTTTTAAACTGATTGAGATAAGCCCATCCTCATCATGAATGTGGTAAAATGTATACTTAAATCAAGCTACAAACTTGACCTGAATGCATAGATATTTGTTGGGGTGGCATTTGCTTGAGATCAATATTTTTGCTAATTAGAAAATCGCACCCTTCCCTCTTTAATCCTTATCCAAACAAAACAGTGTTGACATCACATACATTCACTATTTGTGTTATCACTTTTATGGCTTAGGTTCCCTTGGTGACTCATGTTATTGTGGAAATCTCTGGTAATATTTTTTTTTTTTAAATCTTCGATTACTCTGTGAAACTTTTTTTTTTTTAACCTCTGTAAAGTAGCTAACCAGACACTGCAGAAATATTACGTGACTTACAGGAGCATATTATTATGCTTTGGCCACTTAATTAGAAGATACTTTGTAATACAATCAGAGGAGCTCCCCTGGAGTAAACACACTGTTGTGGCCAAGATACAAAGACAACCTGGTCTAGTGGTTGCAACAGGGTCAGAGATAGATTCAGAAACCCGGTGTAAGGATTAGAAATCAGGAGTCAAACAGGAGGAGAGCGTCCAACATAGCAGCCACACACAGCCCAGTTGTGCAGGCAATTTCATTTGCCTCTCTTTGGGTTTAAATAGAAAGCACTGACCAATCAGAGTTCACAATGTTCCTCTAACTCAATAGTCACCAAACAGTAGATCATGATTTACTGGTAAAACTTCGGAGCCTCTGACAGGTGATCCTGACTGGTTTGGCCAAGAGGATATCAAGCGCTGCTCCCCAAGGCTACATCTATACTACAGGGTTTTTGCGCAAAAACCTGCGGAGCGACCACTCCTCAAGTGCATTTTAGCGCAAGTAAATGTACAGTAAATCAAAAGAACAGAGGGGTTTTTGCGGTGTAGATATTCCACTTTCTACGAGGAATAACTCCTTTTTGCACAAGAATTATTGTGCAAAAAGGTGTGTGTAGACGGGCAACAGGGGGCGAGTGGGAATGTGCAAAAAGAGCCAATTGAAAAAAGCACAGGTGCTGTGGTGGCTATTCTGTGAATAGCAATCAAAGCTTACTTTCGAGAGAGTGTCTATGCAGCGTGGACGTTCTCTTGCACAAAAGCACATCGCTTTCGCAATGCCCTTTTGTAGTGTGGACCCACTCTTGCATGTACGGTTGCCAGGTGTTCGGTTTTGAACCAGACAGTCCAGTATTTGAGTTTTCTGTTTGGGAAACAAATTGAGAAAATATAAATGTCCGGTATTTTCTAAATAAGATGTAATGTAGATTGTCATGTAATGTCAAGTGTGTCCAGTATTTTTGTTGAAACCATCTGGCAACCCTACTTGCACAAGAAGTTTTTTGTGGAAGATGTCTGCCGCAAAAAGCTTCTTGCTCTAGAAGACTTCAGTGTAGACATAGACCCAGACTGCTGTGTATCTCCTGCTGTTTGCCTTGGAGCTGTCACCTCAGAGGCCTCCGGCTTTCTGTGCAGGACAGGGAAGGGTGAGGGGTGCTCATGCCAAGATGCCCCCTCCTCTCCCACTGTATCCTATCTCCACAGAGAAGAGAGGGGGCACAACAGGACTTGGAATGGAGTTTGTTGGCTGCTTTAAAGAGTGGGTTAGGAGAGGGGTGAGCCTACCTTAGCCCCACTGCACCACCAACCAGAAGCCACCTGAGGTAAACAGTGCCCAGCTGGAGCTAACATCCTGAACTCCTATCCTAGTCATGAACCCGCTCCTGCCCCACCCCTGAGCACCCAGGTATCCGAACACCCTTCCCAGAGCCTGCAAGTAGAACCCCCTCCTGCACCCAAACTGCCTGCCCCAGGCTCAGCTCAGAGCCCCTCCTGCACTCCAGATCCCTTAATCCAAGACCAGAGCCTGTGCCCCAAGGCCTGGTGAAAGGGAGGGAGGATGGAGAAAGGAGGAGGGTGTGGTCAGGGGGCGGGGCCTCAGAGAAGTGGCACGAATTAGGCAAGGCACGGGGGGGGGGGGTTGGATTTGAGGTAGATCTTGAATTGCACTTAAATTCAAAAAGTGATCTTGTGCTTAAAAAGGTTGGAGACCACTGCTCTAAGTCAAGTCCAGGGAAGCCCTCCCAGATGTATCTTTGTGGTCGCTCTTGAGCAGTTTGCAAGTAGAGAGCTGCTGGGAGAGAGCAGCACAACAGTTGTCTAGGAACCATGTACACCCAGCTTCAAGACATATGGTGCCACGATCAGGCCCGTACACAGGAGGTGCATGAAGGGTGCAAACCATGGTTGCCAGGGCCGGACTGAAGCATGGGCGAACCAGGCAGCTGCCCAGAGTGCCAACCAATGGGGGGTGCCTGATGGCAGCTGTAAGGGGCGCGCAGCGTCCCTTACAGCTGCCATCAGGTGCCGCGCTCCCGGCTCCCGCAGCACTGGCACCACGGTGCCAGCCAGCAGTGCCCTTCCCCCCACAGCCGCAGGGCCCTGCATGGCCCGGCGTACGCACCAGCAATGCTGGCCGTCCCACGCATGCACCATGCACCCCAGGGGCAGGCCCTGGCCCAGGGTGCCAAAAGGGCTTGGGCCGGCCCTGACGGTTCCCAAACTAAGTGTGCTCTGGCTAGCCAGGGGAAGGCTGGGGCTCATTTCTAGCTTACTTGGGGGACCATGGAAGGTGCGGTCATACCCATGTGGTCCACATTTACAAAAAAAAGCACCCCCACAGGAATTCCTGCATACAGTCCTGATGATATGTACACACAGAAATATTTAGGTTAAATATGCTCAAGACAAATCTCTCTTTTAAAAATGTGGTATATCCTATAATAAAATCTGAGATCAAAACTTTTGAGACCTAAATTTTTCAAAACCTTTAAGAAACATTTTTGTCTACCAGCCAAGAGCTGAAGATCACTTGATAATTTCTATCTAACATTTGTTTTAAAAATGTGAGCTGCTGTGTTTGTAAAAGGTATCAGCCTCATAGCATCAGACACTAACTAACACTCTCTCTTTAGTGATAAAAATGTAGCCGTGTTAGTCTGGTTCAGCTGAAACAAAAAACAGGACTGTGTAGCACTTTAGGGTATGTCTACACTACCCTGCTAGTTCGAACTAGTGGGGTAATGTATGCATACTGAGGTCAGTGCAGGCATACCAGTTTACAGCAGCTAAAGATCTGGCCTACTCTTTTACCAGATGAATTTAGCCTTGTTTTCATGCTCCCACCCTGACTCCCCGACTCATTTTCTCTGTTTCCTCTTTATTTTCTCTCTCCTATGTTATTTTCTTTCACCTTTCTGTAACCTCTTCTCATTACTAAGAAATATGCCAGTCTTGCCATTGCAGTGCAACTTAATAAATGATTATTTTAAAATGTCATATAATTACTGATGCCCTACCAGTATCATAGATGGGAGTAGAATTTACTACCTCCTACTTCCTATTTTGTGATTAAACACTGGTAAGACAGACTTTTGAGAGCTGATCTGTTTTGCATTTTAAAACAGATTTTGCAGTTCAGGACCCCTCCCAGTGTGTCAAATACCAAAATGTTCAAAAACACACAAAAATCACATGCTATGAACTAGTGAACATGTTGACCTAATTACCCTGTTAATATAATATACATGACATAGTTCTTTCCCCCCACACAAAGTATTTTTACCTCATTGACTTTATCTTAACTCCCTAAAGGAATTTACCCCCTGAGAGCTGGTTCCTGTATCAGAATGAGCAAGCTAGAGGTATATCATTTCAATTGTTTCCTTTTCTGGTTCCTTTCTTGGATTTTTACAGTGCATCTGTACAGGGCGCACAAAAACAAATGCTATTAAGCAGTGTTTAAAATTAATTACTTTCTTACCGGTTGTTTTAATACCCAGAGCCATACTTAAGCAGCACAGAGCCATACTTAAGAAGGGAATGTCTTGTGACTGACAACCACTCAGGTTCTGTGAGAGAAGGAATTAACCAGGTATATTTCAACAATAGGAGGCTAATTAATTGTCATAAGAAGGCACATACAGTAAGGGCCTCATCTTTTAATTATTTAGGCCAGTGGTGGAGAACCTGAAGCCCCTGGCTTGCCTGGATCTGGCCCCCAAGGCTCGGGGCTCCCCCCTTCCCAGCATAGGGGAGCCTGTGATGACACTCCACTCCCCCCACACACACAGTCCCACCATGGGGCTAGAACACACAAAATCTACTTGCCTGAGGGTCAGCAGCCCCCCTACCCAAAAAAAGGCTCCCCAACCCTGATTTAGGGCCATAGCCTAAGAGACATCTAACTCTTGTTGATTTCAATAGGAGTTGAGTAACTTTATTCAGGAAAATAGTCCCACCGACATCAATGAAAACTGATCTATATGAGGGAGCCCCTATGCAATTATTAACCCTAACTCTGTATGGAGCTTTACGTAAGTCAAATATATGGGTGTCTACCAGAGTGAATCCAGTTGCATTGATTTTACTGGGTCTGATCAGGTGAGTAAAGTTGTGCACCTGTACATTTTTTGTCTCATTTTGTTTCACCACTAATACCTGGATTTCAGAGTTTTTTCCCCTTCTCCATTTTTCCTTGAAAAAAAGCTGGAGGTTGCTATAGTCTTTTGAAATTAAGAGTCTATTCCGTATATAAGCAGACTCCATTTCCTCAAAGCTGGTTGGGGTCACATGTCAGAAGGTTTCAAGAATACCATGTAACCATTTAAGCGCAAACACAATTAAAAGCTTGCTGTTCCTCACTAATCTCAACAAACAAATGATTAAAACAACACTGATCACTTACATTTGTAACTCCTCTAGCCAAGAAAAGGAAAAGTAATTTCAAAAGGATAATTCCCAAGTTAAGCTTTCATGTGTTGTTCTGAGTTTCAGCTTTTCCTAAGAACCTGATTCTATCTATATAGCGCTTCCAAAGACCTTTGCTGCTTTTGTCTTCCACCCCTTTAATCTTCTTGACAATTTATAACATTCAAGCACATCAATGTGACCCACTGCTGAAAGAGAGACAATTCTATTCATTCTGTAGCCCTAGGTCTGCTTTATTTTCAGATCATGCTGTTGTATTTATTTGTGGCCTTTTTAGTTCCATATGCACGGGATAATTTTGCATTCTCACAACCAGCTCTGGCATCAGGGAAGCTTATAAAGTAGTTAGGCCAGAAACATTCCTTACTGGCTTCTGATATGGGATGCTCCATTTTTAAGTGCACAGATTCAGATGCTAAGGAGAAAGTTCTGAAATTCTGGCTTCCATGTGAACAAATGGGTTCCAAGCATTTCACAAACATTGCACTTACCCCTACAAATATCTCTCTGCCCACACAGCTTCAATTCAGAGGGCTGTTGCACTGGTGTGGAACAGAACCTAAGTGCCTCTCAGCTGCCTAAATTCAACAGATTCTCTAGTGCAAACCCATTGTTCTCTTGCTCCCTCCTTCAGTGACCACCCTCAATAAGGGTTCCTCAGCAGTTCCCAGGGTGCCACATGTGGTGACCCTTCAAAGACTCTGTAGTCTGCTCTTTGAGCTTACTTCAACTATGCAGGCCTATCTCATCATCAACACCCACTTCTGTGATATTGCTGCATTGTTGTAGAGGCCCCCTAGTGCTTTTGGCTTTGAAACCATCATTTCTTAACAAAGATGTTCTCGGACCATGCTGAGAGCTGGACTAAGAAGAATGCTGGCTCAGGGTCCTCTCTAGGATCTGCAAATGCAGTGTTTCTCAAACTGACACATCTCCAGGGGCTCTGCGAGGTTGACAGACTGGAAACATTGATAGGAACAACACATACAATCAGTGAACCACTGGGGATCCGCCTAAATTTTTACGCATGTAAAGGGCTCCAGAGCCCAAAAAGTTTGAGAACCGCTGTGCTAATGCAAAGGTCTATTCAGAAATTAACGTTGCCATTCAGAACAACTTGGTGTACACCAAATATTTCAGGGTACGTCTCACCCATAGAGTTAACTTGGGTGATTGACTCCTGCCTCTTCAAGTCATTCCTGAGCCTGAGGCCTCCACTCAGCCTCCCATGATGCTGGGCATTAGAGAGTCGGCTGGGAGAAGGATGATGGAGGAGAAGAGAAGATGAAGTGGGGTGGCAATGACCACGAGTCCATAGCCCGATGCTGTCCCACTTCCCTACTGATTGAGACTAAAGTAACAACAAGGTTGTCAAACCATTTTTAAATGAAAATGATTTTTCAATCAAAACAAAATGAATGGGAAATTATCATTTTGTTCAGAATTGTCTTGTTTTTATAGAAAAACAACATTTCAGGCTTTGAGGGGGGTTGTTTGGTTTTGGTCGTCTTCCTCCTGGTTTCTTTTTTTGGTACCATTCCCCTTACATGCACGCACACATCAAACTCACTGTTTTTCCAGTAGAAAACATGGAGAAGGGAAATGAAGTTTTTGTTTGGTTGGGGAAAAAAAATAAAAATCCCCACTTTTAAAAAAAATATATAAATAAATAAATAAATCAGCATCTTGGCATTGACCACTGTCAAAGACAGAATTCTGGACTAGATGGACCTTTGGTTTTACCCAATCTGGCCATTCTTATATTAGCAACATCCCACATCCAAAAATCTCCTTACTCCTGAGTTGAGTCAATATTTCCGGCACGGAGTCCAGACAACCAGTGATATCTGAATTCTCCAGTTCCTGCCCTCTGTCCCTCCCTTAGTCTCTGCTGAAATCCTTCCAATGGCTTCCTTGGGTGCCTGTAAATTTGTTGAAGCTAGGAAAGCTGTCAGAATGATTTTGCAATCATTGTATTTCAATTCCTTTGGAAAGTGCTCTATATTAAAGATTGCTGCAGAAAGTGGGGGATGGGGGGAGATCCTTAATCTTCCAGAATAACCTGCCACTCAGATGTTAAAGACTGGTGCTGTTCCCTATGAGACAGATACGTTGGGAGACCCACATGCACTAATATACTAACTGCTGAAAGGAAATGCTTTGTCTTGTGCCCTGACGATAAAGCAATTTTGTGTGGACATGCTGGCAAAAGTGAAAGAAAATGGGTGCGCCCTGGTACGCAGGTCCGGCAAGAGCTGGCAGAGCTGTGGCAAAAGCCAACAGGGAGCTACAGTACTTGTAAGAAATTTTAAATTACTTTCACCTCTGCATGTTGCTCAACTCATCTACATAAGTCGGGTAGGTAAGTGCAAAAACAAGTGATCCTGTGGCACCTTAGGCTGTGTCCAGACACTAGGGTTTTTTCGAAAAAAGTAGCCTTTTTTCGAAAAAAAACTTCACCTGCGTCTAGACTACAGCAGCGTTCTTTCGAAATTAAATCGAAAGAACGCGGCTTTTCTTTCGACGGCGGAAAACCTCATTTCAGGAGGAAGAACGCCTTTTTTCGAAAGTGCTCTTTCGAAAAAAGGCGTTCTTGAATACAAACAGGGCTTTTTCAAAAGAGCATCCAGACTGCCTGGGTGCTCTCTTTCGAAAAAGTGGCTTGCTTTTTCGAAAGTACTGCTTGCAGTCTAGACGCTCTTTTTCGAAAGAGGCTTTTTCGAAAGTATCTTTCGAAAAAGCCTCTTTCGAAAGTGGCTTGCAGTCTAGACGTAGCCTTAGAGACTATATATATATATATATATATATATATATATATATATATATATATATATATATATATATAATCATGAGCTTTCATGGGCAAAACCTACCCCTCTGAGTAGGCAAATGCATGCATACTGAACCCCTCCCAGAACAAACTGTACTAGAAACACCTAACTAATGTTTAACCATCAAAAAGCTCTTTAGTATAGATAGAGCTTGATTGAAACTGTTAGCATCAATTCCTAGTGACTCCATTCTTATCTTGTTTACAGCTGATAAAAGGAGGCGGGCTTGCTCATGAGGGGTTTGTCTCAGATTCTTCTGCCTAAGTAATCACTTTCTGATAGATTTTTGTTGACAACAAACATTGCAAGCTATGCTGCAGTTTCATGCCAAACTCTTCTCCATGAGTCAGTCAGGCAAAAGTGGCATCCTAGCAACCTACGCCTGTTGCCTCAGCTCATATGTGTGCGTCCTTTCTGTATGACTGCAGGGAAAAGGAAGAAAGGAATAAGGTAACATGGTGAGAAACATTTATCAATTGATTTACAGCTCTCTAGGCTATCAAATCTTTCACTCCTGAGAGCTGACTTCAGATCTTAAACAAATGGCACAAAGTGTGAAGATGAATTTATATAACTTTAAAAAGGGGATGCTTGTAAAGAAACCTCTTGTATAAAACGAGGGACTTGGTATCAAAAGAGTAGTGTGACATCACTGCCATTTAAATCAAGATTACATTCACACACACACACACACACAAAAACCACTATTGAGCATTCTGTCTCCATGTTTATTTTGTCCTGTTTACAGTTTCTGGCTTCCATATGAGGTGAGGGAGAAAAACAATAATTTGGATCCAGAGTGATATGATAGTGTGTCTGTTAGCTTTATTTTCTAAAGGTTTCAAACTAAAGGGATACTGGCTTGTAGATTAGTGTTTTGTCTAATAACACATGATTAAAAGCATTTAGTGCTTTACTTTTTGAACTCGAAACATTCTCATTTTATGCAAACAGAAGAGAAAGCATAGAACTGGAGATTGTTAGAATAATAGGAATTTAATGAGTTTGATTTTAAAAAAGCAAACATTGGGAAAATATTTTACTGAAATATTTCTCACCACTGCTAAAAACCAAACCAAACACTGTTAGCACGTGCAAATACATTATGGCCCAGATTCAGGGGAACATCCCTATTCAGGCTAGTACTTGAGCATGTATTTAATTTAAGGTTAATAGAGACTAAACAAATGGCTAAGCCTAAGTATGTACTTAAGTGCTACCATGAATAGAGTTGAACTTGAGCACAGGCTTAATTGCTTTATTGAACTAGATCCAAACGGAGCAGATAGCAAAACCCGTGAAAAAGTAAGCTAGATTTTAAAACGTATTCAACTTTAATCTAAGATACTATTAACTCAAGTAAGGATTCTGTTTTTCCTGACACTAGACATAGTCATGCTAAAATTAGAGTCTCAGTTCTAGATTCTATTCTATTGGTGTACTCATGTCATATAACTAGATTGAATTATGCTCTCAGATACTCCAGGGCTGTGTCTAGACTGGCAAGTTTTTCCGGAAAAACTTGCCAGCTGTTTACACTGGCCGCTTGAATTTCCGCAAGAACACTGACTTCCTACTTTCTGAAATCAGTGCTTCTTGCGGAAATACTATGATGCTCCCGTTCCGGCAAAAGTCCCTTTTGCACAAAGCTTTTGCGGAAAAGGACCAGTGTAGACAGCTCAGATTTGTTTTGCGCAAAAAAGCCCCAATCGCGAAAATGGCGATCAGGGCTTTTTTGCAGAAAAGAGCGTCTAGATTGGCACAGACACTTTTCCACAAAAAGTGCTTTTGTGGAAAAGCGTCCATGCCAATCTAGACGCTCTTTTCCACAAATGCTTTTAACGGAAAAGTTTTCCGTTAAAAGCATTTGCGGAAAATCATGCCAGTCTAGATGTAGCCTAGATGTACAGAGATAGCTGGTCTACATGCAAATGTGCACCCAAGTGACACAGAGTTAATTACAACAAACTGGGTTATTTTGGTGCAAGTCTGTGCTCTGGTACAAACGTGGTTAATGCTGATTTAGGGAAAAGTGGTAACAAGTCTAAATTAGAATACAGACAGATAGAACAGAGTTAAAAATCCTGCATCTGCACTAGGAAAAAGGTTAAGTATAGGTCCAGTATAGCCAGCAGGTGGTATCAACACAGCACCCTAAGCTCAAAATAAGAGACAAAAGTTGTGCTATGCATCTTGAGTATCTTATTTGAACTGAAACAAAATACAGTGCTCCATAGTCCTTTAAAGACTAACAAGATAGTTTATTAGGTGATGAGCTTTCGTGGGCCAGACCCACTTCCTCAGATCAAATAGTGGAAAAAATTGTCACAACCATATATACCAAAGGATACAATTTTTAAAAATGAACACATATGAAAAGGACAAATCAAATTTCAGAAGAGAAGGGGAATCGGGGGGGAAGGTAAATGTCTGTGGTAAATGTCCCCCTCCCTCATCCCCCATCTGTTCTGAAATGTGATTTGTCCTTTTAATATATGTTCATTTTTTTAAAATTGTATCCTTTGGTATATATGGTTGTGACCATTTTCTTCCACTATTTGATCTGAGGAAGTGGGTCTGGCCCACGAAAGCTCATCACCTTATAAACCATCTTGTTAGTCTTTAAAGTGCTATATAGTCCTGTATTTTGTTTCAGCTACACCAGACTAACACAGCTACATTTCTATCATTATTTTAACTGAATTTTGAAATAGGCTATTTTGAAATCTGGTATGTTTACACAGTGCCAAATTTCAAAATAATGCGCTTTTTCGAGACATGCCTTAACAGTCGTAGAATGAAGGTTACCAGGATGCCGAAATAGCACGCGTGTTATTTTGAAAAATATTTTGAAATAATGGGCGTGTGAAGATGCAGGGTAGCTATTTCGGGATACCTCCAGTATTCCAAAATAGCCGTGCAGCATAGACATTTTTTTTTTACTACCAAAAAAGTGTGGGGGTTTTTTTCATGGCAAGCTATCTCAGTGTAAATTCTAGTGAAGGCCAGATGTGAATAGGTTTTTTTACCCCAATCTTGCTGGTTGAGGTCAACCTCAGGTTCAGTTAAATGAGAGCAAGGATACAGTTTCTTTCCTTATCCACACTGCACTTAATGAGAATAAATTGTGCAACTGACTGGGGGCCACTACAAAATGTATGGAGCCTGAGTCCATTGCAGTTTGGGTAGTGTCATTTGCACCTGTGATAAGTGGTTCTGAAGTGGCAGTTTTACAGCCACCTTCCATTGTCTTTGCACAGTTGTATTTGACTTTCTGAGGAAATGAGGAATTGGGCCCATGATCTGGCAGATCAGCGTGTTTTTCATACCCTGTGATGGCATCTCCAAATAAGTGGTTTACCAAAGGTGTTTAGAGCAAGCTGAACTATATCTTTATTTTAGTATCTGAAAGAGACCTATAGTCAATTTAATAAGTTCAATTTACAGTTGACATTGATGCTCCCCAGATGCATGAAAAGATACAAGTGTTACAAATTTTTCATCCAAATTAAGGCTCCAAATACAAAACTTAACTCTCGTTGACAAAATGTGGTTTTGTGACTTTTCTTGGAGAACTTTGGGTGCACAAATCAAAAATCAATTACACTGCATGCTGTCAAAGCTAGGTGAACCATAATGTTTCAAACAAATACTAATTCCTCATTTTGTCTTGTTATAGTTACCAATAACATCAAATAAAGAAATTATGGAGTGTCTAACTTAGGATTAGTTACAAGGAGGAACACAGAAGGCATAAAAAAAAAGTTTGAATCTCAACCTCTCTCTCTGGCTCTCTCTTTCTCTCTAAGGGCACCACACACTCTTCTGCCCTTAAAGAGCAAAAAGATGGACCAAAATGTATTTCTCTTCTATAGCTGTCTCTTTCACAGGGTAGAATTTCACCCATTCTGTTCAATGTATGATTCCTTACTGATGAAAGATTATATTAAAAGAATATAGGATGTTAATATAAGGTACATGAACAGTGATATGTAGACTTGCAATAGAGGATCACACTATTAAATTTAGTCTCCAGCCTCTGTCAGTGCCCAATAACTCATGTTTCAAAAGACAGAATTAAAATCACACCATACACTGAGGCCCATACATTCTAAACTTGTGTGCCTAAAATGGAGGTGCTCAGTGTTTTTTAAAATCATACTGATTGAAGTCTTCAAAATAGATGTTGGTACTGTACTTAACTTTAGGCATCCAGTGACCTGATCCTGCCCTTCACTGCCTGCAGACAGAAACTGATGTAAATAGCACTTTTTGCTCCACCTCCAGCAAGCTGTATGTGGGTTAGGGGTGGGGTGGACTCGCAGACTCAGAGAAATGATAAACTGTCACTACCTCAGCGAGGATCTACAAGCAGTCGGAGCTAGGAACTATGTCTCATCTATATTGCTATGGTCTGGAGATAACAGGAAAAGTTTTCTCAGTTTGCTCTTCGCTCCTCTTTTCCCCTGTCCCTTGATGCAGCAGCCCCAGTGTATGGCATGAAGATTGCTGCATGGAACAGCCTAGACTGAATTGCTTGAAATCGTGCTTCTAGTCAAGCAGCTGGGACTCACACTAGAATTTCAGAGTGAAGGAAAATGTACCGGGGACAGCACGTTAGGTAAGGCTAGCTGCCCTGCCAATTGCTTTATACTAATTTGATTTGAGTTAAACTCTTTATATACAATTGAGTGTAGACATTTTTTTTAACAAGAGTAAAATTGAAACAACGTATTCGTAGACTTTGGTTCCAATGAAGATTAATGCCTACTTTTGTCTTCGGTGCTTTTCAAATGGGATACTTTCCTACTATTAGCCTAGCTTTTCTCAACTATACATAGCCACTTGAGAACATCCAAATATAGGAATCTGTGGCATTATGGAGGAATTCTAGGTATTTTACATATTTTTTATTGTGGGTGCTCATTTGAATTATTATACTATCTACTAATTTCATTGAAGTGTTTATCACTGTACTCCGTACTTTTTACTGCCATACATTAATTTATTTTTGTTTTTGTAGAATTCTTTTCACTGTGAGTCTGGCTTTACAGGTCATTCATTTTGGAAAAGGTAAGGGGAGCTTCATTATTTTCCAGCTGTTTTTTGTTTCCTAGCTTTTCCAAAACTACGTGTGTTGCTCATTTGAAACTCTTCTTTCCTTCCCCTGCTGATGTCACTACCTTTCCAAGGCCGTGAAAAAGAGGAGCACAAAAGTGATGGAGAAAATGTCCATGCGACAGCCCTAAAGCAACAACCAAAAAATCAAGGCACTGCTCTAAGTATGTTTAGTGACATGAATCGGAGTGATGAGAGCAACAAGCTACAGAGTTCGAGGACTTTTGTCCCTTTCACTGGACTTACAGATAGTAGGTAACATTATTTATATCTCATGTGGGTGCCGTGCTGTAATATTGCTGTTAACCATTTGCTAGCTGCCTTCATAAGCATTCATTCGCCGTAACCTTTGGCAGACTGTCCTCCCAACCCGACTAGATTTAGAAAGCCCTCCCTACCACTGTAAAGTGGACATACAAAATTAAGGTGAAAGAGGTTTCTTCCATCTACAAAATCACTATCCAGCATAAAGAAAATAAGTGCAGATGTTGGTCTTACAAATGAGAGGCCCCAGACTTAAAGGGGTTTTTTGTTGTTGTTTTATGAATTTTAAAAATTCTCTTTAAAACTGAAATGTTCCTCATTTTGTTATTTAAGAGTCACTGTCTGTAAACAACAGACAATACCATCCAAAACCCACTGCTGGTTTTTGCTTCCCCTACCACCACAAAGGTCGGTGAGAGAATCTAACCCAGTCAGATCTCCCTGCATGGTGCGGTCAAGCTGAGTGGCGGTGCTAAAGAACAGCCTTGATTTATAAGTGTGTCTGAAATCTGCCTCTGTCAACGTGAAATATTTCAGGGCCATACGTACTTCTTCTGTAGAAGTTGTCGGGAGTTGCTTCTTGACCATCTTGTAATCCCTAGTCGTTTGCTTTTAATCCTTAACTAAACAAACTCAGCTTAACTGAACAAACATTCCTAACAGGCAGCTAATTTTATTGCTCCAAAGGGCAATAAAGCTAGACATCCCTCAGACTCTTTGGCAGCTACAGAGACCCAAAGGAGAAAGGGGGTGGGTTGGGTCAAAGCGTTGCTATTAGTAAACGGTGGAACATTGTCTTTTAGGTAAAAAACTTAACAGACATTGTTGTCAAAATGGAGGCACCTGTATCCTGGGCAGTTTCTGTGCATGCCCCAAACACTTCACTGGCAGATACTGTGAGCACGATGAGCGGAATAGGTAAGCAAGCAACGCTGAAGGCCGAGATCTTCCGGGGTATTATTGAAGAGAAGCAGGGAAGTGGCAAAACCTCTCCCTTGTCATTGACAGCAACTGTGGCCACGTTGCCCATGGAGCTTGGGTGCAAAAGGGTTGTCGACTATGTCGATGTGGCTACGGGATACTGCACTGTCTTTCGGAAACGATACAAGCCAACTGTGGTAAGGAGAAGTTTTTTTAACTAGAGGGGATAAGTGGTACTTTAAGAGGTCACCTGGCTCCAGTTTACTTTCTGCAGGGTTTGCATTTTCAGAGACCAGGAAACTTATTCAGAGGCCCCCTCTGCTTTTTGAGAACACATTAATGTAACAGGAACTCTCCATTTGCACTTCTAAAGCATCTCGCCCAGGGATCTCAAAGTACTTTACAAATACTGTACTGTAGGGAATTCTCTCTGTCCCCCATCCCCACTTAAATTAATAATTAAAGAGGCGAGATTAATTGGCCGGTTTTTCAAAACACATCAGTGGGACTATTCACGTGTGTAAATTACATGCATAAAATTTGCTGGGACAGAAGGGTTAGAACCTTCTTGAGAACAGTTACCAAAATAAACTACAATAAAGCTTTTACACTTAGGTGGAGCCTTTTGTCAGAGGGTCTTACTAAATGCTACCGTCTTCACCTCCACTTGTGGGTCAGGGATAGGCTATATTATTCCCATTATATACAGGGAGAAATGGAAGCAACAAGAAGTTAAGTGACTTGTATAAGATCACGTAGGAAGCATGTGGTAGAGAATGACTAACTAGCAACTTACCCTGAAAGGAGGCTTCTCTTGTCAGCTTCATCAATCAAGAAATCCCTAAGAGGGGCTAACTAGGTCTACCTAATGTTATCTACGTGGGGCTTAGGTTGACCTAGATAGGAATTAACATAATTCGGGATGTGGATTATTCACACCCCTGAGCAAAGTAGTTATGCTAACCGAATTTTTCTAGTGTAGATCAGGCCACAAATTTGTAGTGTTTTTTTGAAGATTGAGTACAAATGCTGTGTGTTTATCATCATATACCTTTTAACAGACTGCAATTACTGGAAAAGGTATGCGCCGCCTTTGCTAAATTGCATCAGGCTTTTTGAGATCTAATGGTGAAAAGTGCTAGATAAGTAGACATGTTTGAAAACTAGGTACAACAAAAATGGCTAGGGCTGAATTACTCTGCTATTTTCTGCTTGTGTGTTAATGGCTATTGAAGGAAGGCTTTTTTTTCCCCCTTCAGGAAAGGGTTAACAGTCAAACATAAGGAATGAGTGCATGCCACTTGCTAACATCTTTGCCGGTCCGGTGTTTGGTATTTACTTTTGATTATGCTAAGAGTAATGCCTGGAAGAGCTGATAAGTGCTATCAGTTGCTTCTCAAACGATCCTTGATGGCCTCCATTCACATCTCCCCTCTGAGAATAGACTTTTAGATTGGCTTTCGCATCTGATCGCTTTAACTTAAGTACCTGCAAAGCTGTTGGGAGGAAATTTCAAAGTCCCGTTGAAGTCTCTTTCACTCCCCCCTGGTAACTTGTATTGCTAATTGTTATTATTTTCCCTCAGATCTAAGAATGGAAGAGGAGGAATTTCTCAGGTTACGTTCTAGTGGCCGGAGATTACACCAAACAATGGGCTCTCTCATTCTCCTACTCTTCTGCTTCCTCACGTTGCTCTGCAGCAGGCTCCATCTGCAGCTTTGATACTGGCTAGATGGAGGGGGACTTGAGAACTGAAATTCCCTCCCTTTAAGTTTTGCCCACTGACACAAGCCTTTTTCTCAACTGGCTGAAGGACAAGAGGTGAAATGTACTCTCCATCAAATTGTCCTCTTTAACTTAAAGAGGCCTCTACTTACTTACCTCACTGACAGGAACACTTTATGGGTCAATTAGTTAACGTTAGTAAAGAGCTCCGATTACAAGAAGCACTAGACTGTATGAATGCTATGTATTAATTCTTATACTTCTATCGGGGTCTGATTTAAGCAGTCTCTAGCTTTGAAGTATTGGCTCTTCCAGTGGAAGAAACCCCTCCATGTTCTATGCCATAAGCATTGGAAATTATAGCTTTTATTTCTGTTGTGTGTCTGTATATTTAACATATTTAAAAAAATAAAACAAATCTTATTTCCAAGGATCTCTTCGTTCTTTTACTTTCTTTCACTACCTTTATAAAAAGAACAGGAGAAAGCTGGTCAGTGGCTGTGGCATTTCCTGTGACTAATTGCTGCTCTTGGGATTCAATCCAAGCCACTCTCTGGAAATATGTTGCTCCACCAGTCATCACTTAGGTGTTGATCCTGCCTTGGGATGCAGCCCTGTGTAAAGAGACCACCTTTCTCCCAGAGGTAATAAAATACTATTGCCTGGGACTAGCAGTAGAGTGATTCCTACAGCTGCCTTACACTGGCCAGCCAGATCCAAGGCTCCCTATTCCCCACCCTTCTGCCTAGTGTTCTAATCTTTTCCATCCACAGGTGGATTTTTTCTACTCATCTGCAGAATAAATTGTATGTGCAGAGGCATGTGCACCACCAGTAGAAACAGAAAGTCTAGCTGTGAGCACTCTGCTAATCAGCTGGGAGGTATTTGAATCTGTGTGGTTGCACAAGCACTCAGCTTAGGGAACACTGGCTTCTGCCCACAACCAGCACCCCTACCCCAGTGGTGAATATACAGCCTATGCTCTTCTCCACTCCAGCAACTGAGTTGTGCATAGGTTACACAGAGAGATGGAGGTATCCTCTGAGAAAACAAATTCAAGACAGAATCTATTCTCTAAGGGGAACGTCTACCCAGCAGGGCTTAATTTGAAATAAGCAATACAAATTGAGCTATGTCAATTGCGTAGCTTATTTTGAAATAGCTTATTTCGAGTTATGAAATAGAGCACTCTTCCTCCAACTTACCTTACTCCTCATAAAATGAGGGTTACAGGAGTCGGAGTAAGAAGTCCCTCCAGTTTGACAGTATTTCGACATGTTGAAATAAGCGTCTACACAGCCGGCCATTATTTCAAAATAATGTTGCTATGTAGACGTAGCCCAATGGACAAACCCATGCCTCAGTGCCCTGGCCAAATACTCTTGACTGACACAGCTTTCCAGGGAGAAGGAATCCTTCCTCCACCTACCACTTTCCCCACCCCAGAGAGCTGCAAAGCACCAATGGAGCCCACTTTTGTGAGGTGAAGGTCGTCATTGAATTCTCCACCCCTAAGGGTTAGTCTTAAAGGTAAAAAGTATGGCTGGGGATGGTAGAGTGCCTCCAATAGTGTTGATCCCCTGGGTTATTCCAACCTAAACGTTACACAGCCATGGTCAAGAGGGAAATTCTAGCTTTCCACTCTGCAAGATGCTCAGGTTCTTTCTCCTCCCCTTGTCCTATGCTATGAAGCTACCATGCTGCTGCCAGGAACTACTGCAGCCACAAAGATGGGGGCAAAATGTACATCAAAATGAACATGTTCTTTTGGAAAATATTTATTGTGTTATACAAGTTGGAGTTCTTGGTGATTTGAATTCTATATCAAACATACAGATCAAACAATGAAAAGTTTCCAAGTTTGATACAGGAGCCCTACTTGTAAAACATATTGCAGATAATATAATTTGGGGGGTAACTGAAATATTCTTCATACCGAGTGCAAAATGTGTGGATGTGCCAGTATTTTGGCTACATTTATGTCTACAGTATGAAATATCAAAAAAAAATCAGTGATAAATGATGTAAAATATGTAAGGCGTGGGGCAGCCAAACAGACCAGAGAGGCTGGAGAATGTAAATATGTGTATACTAACACTGATGGAACGCTGTTATTGAACAGCTGGGGTCTGACTTAACACCAATAGAAAATTCTAGCAAAGCAACGTTTCCTTTCTGTACCAAAGCATCATTCCAAAACAGTTGAACAGGAGCAGAGAGGTAAATTTTCAAAGCATTGCACAGGGAAATTAGCTATGTGAGTGTTTCTGATTAACATCAAGCAGAAATCACTAGCACATTTTAAATGCAAAGTTCTGATCACTTAACCTCATTTGGCAGGAAGAGCTGGCAAAGAACACAAATTCACCTTTAAAAAGTTGTATAAAAATGCCTTCCCCCCTCCATCTCTTGACATTATGTTCAGCACACTGGAAATACTGAAGATGACCTCTTCAAGACCTATTTAGATCTACCAAACTAGGTAAGGCATTCAAGTTGCATATTTTGAAAGTCATTTGCCTTCCCTTTGTGTTAGTGTTTCAGACATTGTCTGTCAGTGGGTCCCTAAGAATAAATGAAGCTAGTCTGCTCTTCTTCAGATACCTCCACAGGACAGATCAAGATTTCAATTTAAAATGAAGCAATGGCATCTTTTTAATTCCTTAAGGACAAAATGCCTGTGTAGATGTTCCACATATAGTTTTGTACACACTGTTTTGCATACAAGTCAAAGGGCTGAAAACTGAAAAGCAGCAAGGGACAAAGGAAAGCACATAGTCAGACTCTGCTTAGGCCAAAAGTGTCTCCACTCTTATCTGTCTCCAGCTGTTAAAAACTGTAGATAAAAGAAAACTGCTCCTTCACCCCCAGTATCATGGAGGCCTGGGCCATCCTTCTAACAAAGCAATTACAAGCACTTTGGTGAGATTTGTTTATAGCAGACACTGAAGTTTACTCTGCAGCTTCATGCTAACTCTTTTTATAGATCACTCAGTCAAACATCGCATGTCCTAGCAAACTAGACATCTGTTGCCACAAGTTCATGCATGTGCCCTCCCTATATGTGGCCTCCTTTGGGGAGGAGGGAAACTCTCAAAGGGAAATATTTATCAAATGTTTCACGCCTCTGCAGGCCATTAGACTTCTCACTCCTCACAGTTTACCTCAGAACTAAAACAAATGGCACAACCTGTCCTCTGTTTCTTCCCCTCATGCAACCCCCCTGACAGCATATAATTGGTAAAGACCTGAAACCATAAAGGAAATGTACCAAAGGGCACAACTATGAGATGTAGCATCATTGCTATTTTGAAGCAACATCTGCCTTGGGGTGGTTTGGTTTTTGGTATGTTTCTTGTCTGCCTGGTTTCTTGCTGCTTGGTTCAGAATTGTCACTGTACTTGACTAGGTGCCCATGAAATTTTTAATACTACACTGAGCTCTAACCTATCATAGGCTTTCTCCAACTTATTTTTTTAATTTGCTGCACTTAAAAGAGAGTTGCTGAGATTTTGTAGATTTAGTGCAGAGCTGACCAAGACTTTCCAACACAGTCCTATAAATGCAATTTTTCCTTTTTGATGAACTGGATGTTTTGAGGAGAAAACCAGTAGTGGCTCGTGTGTAGCAGGCATTAGGTGCACTCAGCCCCCTTCCTGCAAAAGAATTCAAAAGCACACATGTCTCTCTGTGTTACTAAACATGAATAACAAACCTAGCAAGTGTAGAGCTACGAATTTCCTGAGTTTGTCATTCACAGGCCTCTGGGAGTTCTCCTTCAGAAGGCTAGGGCTGACCTGCAAGTAAGTCCTATGTCCTCAGCCTAGGGCAAAATTGTGCAGAGTGGCAAGGTCCAGACCAATGACAGTTCTTTGAGCTGTGCTTTGACTTGACCTGCTTCCAGGATGTAGATAGGGAGGTGGGTGGATGTCTCAGCTGTTCAGCATCACTCCAGTGGGAAGGAGAAAAGAGAGACTGTCAGCTGTCTCTATTGCCTCTCTCAGAATCTGATTACACTCTTCCTGTGAAGATGAGATTATAATCATGTCATTTGCTAGGATACTGTGTATCCCCACATGTTCCACTAACTATTACTGAGGTCAGAGGGAAAAATGTGTATCTGCCCCATAGTGTTTAAGCACACAGTTCAATCAACTCTTTGTAGAGTCTGATTTCTCAATATTCTTCTCTCATTTAAGATTCTGAAGAAACTTTTCCAGCTAGTCAACATTGAGCATCTATTGGTATCAGAAACCACACACATATATGCACGCTCACCTCTTCTACCCACCCCCATCTTAAAGACAAAATCATGAGAGTTGGCAACACTAGATGACAGAGCCTTATTTGTGATCCAAGCAACGGCCGTTTTTCTGAAAAAAACTCTGTAGTGTAGAGTATCAGAGGGGTAGCCATATAAGCCTGAATCTGCAAGAACAATAAAAGTCCTGTCGCACCTTTTAGATTAACAGATGTATTGGAGAATACGCTTTCGTGGGCAAAGACCCACTTGCTTCTGATGAAGTGGGTCTTTGCCCACAAAAGCTTATGCGCCGATACATCTTTTAGTCTATAAGGTGCCACATGACTTCTCATTGTTCTGTAGTATAGACATACTCTGAATGAGCAACATGAATGGGATTTCTGGGAAAAGTTAAACATTCATCTTTTTTGTGTCTTGGACTGTGCTGCTAAATATAAATACACTAATATTACCCAACAAATAATCTCAAGTATATGCAATCTTCAAAGGCAACCTATAAGAACATCTATCCCTGTTTCACACCATCAGTAAAGAGATTCTAAAAGTTAAATTGTTTTGAAAGGGAATCTATATGATCCCCATAATTCCTTGTATTGAAAGATTAAATGCAAAAGTGAAAAAACAAGCAATATTAAAATCCACTCTCCTGCTTTTCATGAGGTGGGACAAGGAGAATCTCCTCTAAAGATCTCTTGCTTTTCTGATCATCTTGAGGTGATGGTGGAATATGAGGATAGAACTGCGAGAGAATTGAAATTGGCATAGAAGAATCTCCTGGGTAGGGGGAGAAAGGTTCTTGATTCTTGGTTTGGTCAGAAATATTTTGAAATATTGGTCACTGGAACCTAGAAGATTCTATACACTAAAGAAATTCGAGCAGCTTAACGTAGTAGAGCTTTCTAGAGGTTTGACTCACTAATATTATTCACAAATTCTGGGAAGTGTTATTCTCTGCTTTCTCACCTAAAAATTCTCCACACATTAGAAAGCATGCACTAGAGGCTTTTGCTGAACATCTAGAAAACATCTTATCGTTTTTTCACTTACCCGGTGAGGCGGGGGGGCGAGCCCCGAGGGGCTCTCGCTTCTGGCTCCAAGCGCCCGGCGCGTGCCGGGCGCGACCCGCTCCGGGGACAGTGTCAGGTGGGGAGTTTGACTGGGGCGGTACACCTGTCAAACCGTAACGCAGGTGTCCTAAGGCGAGCTCAGGGAGGACAGAAACCTCCCGTGGAGCAGAAGGGCAAAAGCTCGCTTGATCTTGATCTAGAAAACATGTATTCCCCATCAACAATGTAAGTCCAGTCCCCATTAATCTAGATAATTCTATGCTACTATGAAAACTAAGAGCCAGTCAAATAATACCTCTAATCTGTTCTCGAGGGTTTTTTCCTGGTCGGATCAACTCTTTCCAGTGAGAGATGTACACAGACCCATATAACTCTATATTCTACTTAATCTATAAGATGTTCTGCAATCTGTTTAACATAGAGCTGCCATGAAAGAACTAGATTAAGATTCTGACTTGCCATTGCTTCCTTTGTTTGGAATCTATGCAAGACTGATTTCAGAATAACTGTTATGCAATGTAAACTGCATCAGCTAAATTTAGTGGAGTGGCTCAGAAATATAGAGCTGAATTCATTTTCAAGATCATGTCACCATCACAACCCAGTTTTCCAGTTAAAAACAATACTTGCTGATATTTAACTTTGATTTCCATTTGTAGTAGGTCACCTTGGAAATTTCCCTGCATTGCTTCAAGACAATTTCTACAGCTGATGAGAACTACAGCCAAAAAAGTGCCCTGACTAGGCTTTTAACATGTCCCTTTTAATAGATGCATTCATCACAGAGGAGCTGTAAAAATAAACTAGAGAAGCAGGCTGGACCCTGCAATTATGAAGGAAAGTAGAGAGGAGAGAGACAGACAGAGAGGAGACAGTGTACATTTCACCATTCCTGTGTGGAGGTACAAATGACACCTCTGGGGGCTGAACCCATCCAGCACCGAGACCCTGTGCCATTTCCACATGAGTAATGGTATGCTGAAAAAGCTAAGGCAGTGAAGTGCCATGCCAGGTTTTCCTTTCAGTAAAGCATATTTACAATGTGTAATGATAATATTGTATCCCAAATGCTGAATAAAATCCCAAAATACAAGGTAAGACATAGAATTATTTGGGCTACAATAGATGCCATTATATTGCCAATTCAATTGCACTTAATAGTAAAACACACCCTCAGAATTACTTGGGAGTTACGAATAAATCAGCAATATTAAGACCTTAGACTATGAAATTAGGAATGCTGGGATACTGAAACATACTTAGAAGTAATAGCAGATAGCCATCTAAACAAGAGCTCCAAGCACTATGTTGTCTGTAGATAAAAGGGCAAATGCAATACCTGGATGTAAATGCAAAGAATATCAGATACAAGTGGGGGGGGGGGTAGAAGTGGTATAACCACTTATACCTCAAAAACTGCCCAGTTCTGGTGTCCTGCTTCAAAAAGAATGTTAGAAATTGGAGAGGGTTAAGAAAAAATTACAAGTATGATTCAAGGTCTGGAAAATATTCCTTATATTAAGAGACTTAAGAAGTTCAGTCTGTTTTATTTATCCTAGAACAAGTTAAGAGGTGACGTGATTACAATCTACAAGTACCTACACGGGGAAAAGATTTTTGATAGTAAATGGCTCTTTGGCATATCAGAAAAAGGAACAAGATCTAATAGCTGGAAGACAAATCAGACTATGATAATATACAATTTTTTAATAGAGATGATAGTGGAACAACTTACATAGGAATGTGGGGCATAGGCGACTGGTACCCGTGAGAGAGGGGGTGCAGAGAGGGCCACCCAGAGGAACAGAGAAGGAGCATGAGGGGGCACCCCAATTAGCAATTACAATTTTGGGAGATGCGCCACCTTCCTGTGCCTCATCCAAATGCTACCATGAGTCACCTATGATGTGGGGGCTTCTCAGTTCCTTGAAGTCTTTAAATCAAGAGGAGATACCTTTCTGAAAGTAACATCCCTCCCTTGCTCAAGCTCACATTATTAGGTTGATGCTGAAATTCGTACAGCAGTGTGGTGAAAGGTAGTTTTGTTTTGCAGAGGTTTTCAATATTTTGCAATTTGCTGCAAAAAAAAAAAAAAAAGGAATGAAGGCCCAGTCGGGGGCAGTCCACTTGGGAGACTACCCTGGAACCATAGAAACCCTGGAGTTTCAGGCTAAAGGGAAGTCCATCTGGTGGGCTGCACCAGAGCCAAGAATCCCATGAAAGCTACGTAAAGGCCTGGGAACTTCAGAGCTTGGGAATCAGGGCTTAAAAAATGCTGATTTGACAAATCAGCAATTTCCAACAGCAAAACATCCCGGCTACGTCTACACTGGCCCCTTTTCCGGAAGGGGCATGTAAATTTCACTAGTCGTCGTAGGGAAATCCGCGGGGGTTAGAATAAGAATAAGAGCCTCCGGAAAAGGGCACTTTTTCCGGAGGATCGGGGCCAGTCTAGACGCTCTTTTCCGGCTTTTTTAAAAGCCGGAAAAAAGCGGCGGACATTTTTATTTAAATGCCGCGGGGGATATTTAAATCCCCCGCGGATTTCCCTACGACGACTAGTGAAATTTACATGCCCCTTCCGGAAAAGGGGCCAGTGTAGACGTAGCCCCCAGGTCTACAAATCACAGACTGAGGTTCTATAGCCTGGGATATGAAGGAGGTCAGATGTTAGCATAGTGGTCCCTTCTGGCTTAAAATCTATGCATCTGCCCTCAGTTAAACTAACCTTAACGGGAGTTGCACCTGTCTGCTTGAGGGCAGAACCAAGTCCAGGGGACCCAATTTTCCTTTTGCACCATTATAAGGTGCATCACATGGCTGGACCCCTACACCGAGGGCCAATGAAGTTTTGTATAAAAGAGGGATCTCTCATTGCAGGATCAGGGCCTAAATCAGGAGTATTTCCAATGAAGTCATTGGAGTAGTACAGGTATAAAACTGGTGAAAGTTAAACCCAGCTGAATTAGCTGAAATTTTGCAGAGAACTTCCAAGCAAATTGCATTGCTGAGCAAGAACTAAAATCAAGACTCTCCTCTCACAAAGAAGGGACCTCTATAATTATTCAGTAGCTTATCAAGAAGAATAAATTGATGCCTTTTTCCCTGAACACTCAGGTTCAATTCTCAGTCCTGTGATGTCAGTAAATGCGCGGCACCATTTCCACACTCATGCACCCACTGAACTCAGATTCACTACTGCACAATACAGCACCAAAGGCATCAAAGTCCAGAGAGTGCATGTCACTGGGAGCGGCCCTGATGTCTGAGAATGGATCCCATGATATTAACAGTATTTGCTGAGAAGCTGCTGCAGCTCCTAGCTGAGGATACCACAAGTATCTATCAAGCCAATGAGTTGTCACAGTTCCATATAAACAGTCAATTCTGGAGCACACTGAAGGAACAGTCTGCTTCAGTTGAGAGAAGAGAAGTCCAAAGAACTAAAGCAAGGATAGGTAATATACAAAGCAGCCTATCCTTTTACTGCAAACTTTTGGGTTAAAAGCTGGATCATGAGCTGCATATGACATCACAGATGCTTACCTACCCCAGCTCCAGCTAGGCCCTGTATTCATGCATAGTAAGAGACAGTCATTGCCCTGAAGAGCTGACAATCTCCATCAAATGTCATTTTTCTAGCTGTGTCTAAAGCATGCATCACTAAGTGCACATGTAACCCACACCTCTAGTGGGGTTCACTGTCTCATGCAGTGGCACTTAGACCACAGCACCAGATAAGATCAAAAGCCATCTACAGCATGAGCTGGCTCAACCTGTAGCGGTTCCTATACTAAGTTTCAGAGGTCCCAGGTTCAAATCTATGTGGTGATAGTTACATACACTTAGAGGAAGGTGGCCTGAGAACATGCATGCTGTTACATGGGGCAGGTTAATCAAGTCATTGATTTTTGTAGACAGACTCTCTCAAAGTTTCGCAATTCCATATAAAACAATGAAACATGTATCACCACAATAGTGCAACTGGTAATAGTGTGGTGGCACCACTGGAAGTTAATAGATCAGTCTACTCTCAGTAACAGCTGGACTAAAAATATTTGATTAAAGTTTTTCTCTGTCAAGAGTCGCCATTTCCATGGAATTTCAGTTCTGACAACACTGATTGGTTTTCACAAAAATGTCATCAGAATGTTCTCAGAGTCATGGTAATTGGAGGAGGGGCTGGGTTTGAGAAGAGAGAATGAGAGAAAGCATACAACACTATACAGCAGAACAACTAATAACTAGAGGGCAAGGACATTCTCGATCAAAGTCCAAGACCCTGGCTACCCCTCTAGACTGCAGGCTTCTTTCAGAAGAAGCTTTTCTGGAAGAGATCTTCTGGAAAAACTTATTTCCAAAGACAGCATCCACACAGCTGAAGCACATCAAAAAAGCAATCTGCATTTTTGAAAGATAGCGTCCACATTCATTGGATGCTATCTCGCATTTAAGTTGTGATTACTATGGACAGAATGGCCACAGGGCACCTGTGCTTTTTCCTGGAAGCCTCTTCTTTAAAAAAAAAAAAAAAAAAAAAACTTCCCCATTCTCTCACATACCTTTTTCCAAAAGAGCTCTTTCAGAAAAAGGCTTCTTCCTCATAGAAAGAGGTTTACCGCTGTTGGAAAAACCCCTGCGTTCTTTTGACTTTCTGTCAAAAGAATGCAATTTACAGTATGTACGTAAGTGTAGTTTTTCCGGAAAAACTGCCATTCTTCCAGAAAAACTTTGCAGTATAGACACACCCCCTTGGCTTTTTTTCCTCATTTTTTTGTGTATCATTCCTTGGTTTTTTTCCATGAAAAAATTTCAAAGGGTCTTAGTTTTGCTCCACATTGGAATGAATGCAAATATCAAGCTCCCATTTTTTTTACAAAACGATGTTCTAGCCAGCCTTACTCCTAATCTTCCAGTTTAGATACAAATGCAAAACTAAATTTAATAATAATGAACGGCACTCAGAACCTAACATCACTACTAAACTGATGCACTTAAAGCACATAATAACAAAGCATTTGAATAAAAGTAGTGTGTTTTCTGAGTGCAATCACAAAAAGAGATATTATGTGCTCTTCAGACTGTCTGTCTCTGTGTGTTTACCAGCGCTGAACATATTGTCAATGCTTAGCAAAAAATATTCTTCTCATATTTACTATAGGACAAGATAAGAAAAAATCTGTCTTAGGCAATTAAGAATAAGAACATTTTTGGCTAGTTAAAATAAGTACACACAAGATTACAGATATAAACAAAATTGCAGATAAACTATGACAACAAAGAAATTATGGATAATAGTTCACTATTTTCCCAAGAGTTTTACGTATCACCATTCCCTTTGTGCATTAAAATCAAACTGGCAGGGAATAAGCATGAACACACATGCTACAGGGAGTAGGAGTGTTTCTTGTATGCAATTGTATGATGACTTTTACAGAAACAGTAAACATTAATTTCACTGTTCTATGAAATAGATTGAGGAATAGAGTGGGTTAACTGTGAGAGAAAGACAAATGATGCTGCTCCCATTTGCATGGAACCTGTGGATCTGAATACTAATTTTAGCAAAGATTTATCAGATACCCAAATGAAAAGAAAAAGGGACTTGTGATTTTTCAAAACTCAGGGATTATCTACACTTAACACACCATAGCAGCACTGCTGTAGCACTTCAGTGTAGAGACAATACCTGTGACAACAGAAGGGATTCTCATGACAGCATAGGCAATCCATTTCCCACTGAGGTAATAGCTGATAGAAAAATTCTTCTATCAACTTAGCACTGTCTGCACAGGGACTTAGGAAAGCTTAACTGCACAGGTCGGGGTGTAGATTTTTCATAGGGATAATTTGAATAAAAGCAGTGTGTTCTCTGAATGCAATTACAGCATCATTTTCTATTGTACGCCAGGTCTAAATGTCTTGCTTTGCTTCAGGTGGCTAAAGTTTGACAGAGTCAAAAAAATTGCATATTAAATATGTTTAGAAATGCTTATTTTCAACAATTACAGTTTAGTATAAATATTCAGATCCTGAAATATTTCATAGAATGTAAATATGAAGACCTAGCAAGCAGATAATCTAAACTGATGATACAACAAATGGTCTGGTAGCACTTTATAGACTAATGAAACATGTAGATGGTATCATGAGCTTTCATAGGCACAGCCCACTTCTTCAGATGATTGGAGTTATGAGTTGGGGATATGAAAACTCAAAATAAATAGAAGAGGGGAGAGAAAGAAAAAGGGAGGGGGGTGGGAGACAGAGCATCATTAAGTATCTGGAGAATGTACCAACTCATAATTCCGGTCATCTGAAGAAGTGGGCTGTGCCCACGAAAGCTCATGATACCATCTACATGTTTCGTTAGTCTATAAAGTGCTACCAGACCATTTGTTGTTTTTTCTGTAACAGACTAATTTGGTTACCCCCTGAAGCTTCTAAACGGATGATGATATTTTTGTGGGCCTCGGTAAATAACTTAGTGGTATGTTAATGAAAGTACTTCAAAGAATTGATTGATGCTAAAGAGTAAAATAAGTAATTGCATAAAATAACATTGCCAGAAGATTAATTAGTTGCCTTCTTTATTTTTTCTTTAATAATCCTATGCACTGACCTTGATGTACTGGGAAATTAATTTTAAGAAATCTTTTTAAAACACTGATTTAGAAACAATTTTAAGGACCACTTAGAATGGCCATGTAAGGTCTAAATATCACCACGGTCTATTTTTGCAGCAGGGATTGTGAAAATGCCTTTATTTAACTAGTATCAGAGAAGTGTCATGCATGATGACATCAGGCTGATGCTTTACCAAGGAAGGTTGCAGTTTGGGGCCCTTTTTGGTTGGAAATGTTTCTATTTACATAAGTAGCACTGACACATGAGGGGGAGCTCTTACACTCACATAACAAAACATTGGTCTGCGTAAAGAATGAGGGGTAGCCATGTTAGTCTGTATCTGCAAAAAACAAGGAGCTGTCCTGTGGCACCTAAAAAACTAACAGATTTATTAGGACATAAACTTTAAATCTGTTAGTCTGTAAGGTGCCACACAACCAGGGCCGGACTGAAGGGTGGGCAAGCTGGGCTGCTGCCCAGGGCGCCAACCGATGGGGGGCACCTGATGGCAACTGTAAGGAGCGCGTGGAGTCCCTTGTAGTTGCCATCAGGTGCCACGTGCCCGACTCCCGCAGTGCCGGCCCCACTGCGCTGGCCAACAGCACCCTTTCCCCCATGCCGGCCAGCAGTGCCCTTCCCCCCACAGTGGCCGGGCCAGGCTGTGCATGCGCCATGCTCCCTGGGGGCGGGCCCAGGCACCGTGTGGGGGCGGGCCCAGGCACCGTGTGGGGGCGGGCCCACGCACCGTGTGGAGGTGGGCTTGCGCATGCGCTGTGCACCCGGGGGCAGCGCCGTGCGCCCGGGCCCGGAGCGTCAAAATGGCTCGGGCCGGCCCTGCACACAACTCTATTGTTATTGATCTGTGTAGCTTTTCATCTTGGTGGGAGCTAGCAAACACACATTACTTCACAGGTGCTACTAAGTGCTGGTTACAACATGGGATTTTCAGCATGGCCTGGAGAGCAGCAGGGTATTTTAGACCAAGCTATAGGGATTGAATGGCAAAGGCTTTCCACAAAAAATGCCTTGCTGCCTGCTTTCAGTTCAGGGCAGCCACCCCAAGCCCAACGCTTTTGGGGTCTTCACGGTGGCTGCCCCAACCTTCCTATGGATGGGATTCAAGGGATTACCTGGAGTTGGGGGCCTGGCATGGTAGCAGGAGGGTTCCTCCCCACCAGCACTTACCGTGGCAGCGGGAGCAGGAGCAGCCTGCTCTGCTTCACCCTGCCACACACGCCCAGACCACTGCACTTGGCTTCTTAGCAGCGACAGGAAGCAGAGGGCCCCAGCCTCAGGGAGTTCTGCTTCCTGCCACCACAGATACGAGGGGCACAGTGGGCTGGAAGGACAGTGTGGTGGGGTAGAACAGGCTCTGGCTCCCACCACCATGGGGAAGGAGCAATCCCTGCTGCTGCAGTGTCAGGCCCCATGTCGCCTGTAGTTCTCCAGGCTGCATTGTCCAGGGGTAGGGGTGAGCAAAGTAAGGTTTGTGGAAGGGAAGGGGTGGGGCCTGCAGAAGGGGGGAGAGGTTGCCCCAGGTTCTGCACCTCCCCTCAGGATGGTCCTGTGCACTCTGCTAATGAAACCCACACACCTGCTGGGTGTGATGTACTGTCCCATCTAGTGGCACTAAGACCACTTACAGAGCGAATAATAAGTCTGGTTTACAGCCTTATCTGAGCCAGCTGGCTTTTAGCTCATGCGGTAGAGGCTCACACACTAAGATCCAAAGGTCCCAGACTCAAGTCCACCTGTCAGTATTACACTAATTCAAAGTATTCAAACTCAAATGCCTCCACTGAAAACAACTGTGGCAATTTCACACAGTATCGAGGCATCTCTCTGGCAAGCAGGGCAAGTGATTTAGGGCTTGTCTGAGATGCCCCACAGTTAAGACTCTGAAGGTGTAAATAGCAGGGAACTGCAAAGTGCGTTGAAATAACACGGCAGGTGGGAACAAAAAGGTCCCTAGTTGCATTAATGGAGTCTTCTTCAAACATGGTTACGTTAAGGCAGACTAGGACCCTTTTAGCAAAATACAGGACTATGTAGCACTTTAAAGACTAACAAGATGGTTTATTAGATGATGAGCTTTCGTGGGCCAGACTCACTTCCTCAGATCAAGTAGTGGAAGAAAATAGTCACAACCATATATACCAAAGGATACAATTTAAAAAAATGAACACATATGAAAAGGACAAACCAAATTTCAGAACAGAAGGAAGGTAAATGTCTGTGAGCTAATGATATTAGAGGTGATAATTGGGGAAGCTATCTTTGTAATGGGTAAGATAACTAGAGTGATAGAGTAATCTAATAAACTATCTCATCTAATAAACCATCTTGTTAGTCTTTAAAGTGCTACATAGTCCTGTATTTTGCTTCAGCTACACCAGACTAACACGGCTACATTTCTATCACTATAGGACCCTTTTAGTTCATGTCTGCCAGACCGACATGGGGGAGTTACAATGCAGCACTTGGGTGTGCTCTGTAATTTGTGCCCTCTTAGTCTGAAGTGCAGGGCACTGTAGATGTAGCCTTAAGGTTTTAGAGATCAGAATTTACAGTTTAAAGTGTATTCAGAAATAAAAAGGCAACCAATATACATTGCAGGCCTCTTGATGCCCCATGCTTCTAGTGGGGAATATTACCGAACTAGAGCCATGCCCTTGTCTGGGAATGGATTTAAGGTGTGACCCAGTGAGGGTTGTACCCAAGTACAAATTATAAATGTAAGTCACAGAGCAAAGGCCTCCTCTTTCTAAGGAGAAGACAGAAACCTTCCTTCAAGCAATTAACGTCGCTTCTCTCATATCTAGATTGTGAACCTGAAACCAGATTGCCTTAATCCAGGCCTTAATCTCTTCCATGCAGAGGGCAAAATGCTCAGTTGCAGTAGCTGCATCATAGGATAAATTTGGGTGTCAATGTCAGTGTAGACACAAGGAAGAATCCGGTGCCACTTTAAAGATTAACAATTTTATTATGGCAAAAGCTTTCTGGACTTGTAATTTATACTGCAGCTCATTTTTCTGTTCACTAGTCCTTCCATTGACTTCTTGTACACATTGAGAGAGAGAGGGAGGCCAGATGGAGCTCTGTGGAACACAACTTGAGAGCATCATCAGGAAAATACAGTTACTGCCCAGAACTATGCTCTGGGAATGCTATTATTCTGTGGACTTGATCTTGGATGCTCTTCCTTGTGATTTTAGATTAGAAGATTAATAACTAAGATTATTTAGTGGAGGATTCAGCTTCAATTAGCCTGTCAGTCAAATACATATTAAAGATTGTTTTTACCTTCAAGTAAAGGTAAGGGGATGCATTTTGTAAAGTTTTTACTGGTACTTGGTAAGGATGTAATAATTGAAATGGCTCTTATGGTCACTATATTTCTCACATTAAACATTTCAAAAACATATCAGCAATAGGTGTACATACCAAATCAGCAAAAAGTTTCTACGGTTCTTTTATACAAAAGTGTCTTTGGCAAATGCAACATATCATTTCCTTTCTTCTGGTGTTTGAAATTATTGGGATTCTCTCTGAAATTTTTGGCCATATTTTTGAATCAACTTTTAAACTCTTACAATCCATTTTTAACTTATGTAGGTGGCTGAATTGTTCAAAGGTAATGAACGTTAGACAAGACAGAAACAGAATTTCCATTTTGCTGGAAAATGCATAATTTTGAAGCTTGTTTTCTTTCTGAATCAGGACCAAAAAAAACCCTAAAAAAGTCAAAATTCCCCATCAAAATTTGTTTTGAAAAACAATTGCATCAAATTATTCCATTTCAGTGAAATTGAAATGCTGAACTTCATTAATAATTTTAAAAAAAATATAAATTTCAAAATGAAAAATCATTTTGAAATGAACACTCAAAATATTCTGTTCTAATAATGGTAAAAAAACGAACATATTTAACCTTACTGAAATGCTTTGCTTCCATTCTTTTAAAGAAAAATTGTCAAAAAAGTTACACATTCCCATGGAAAATTTTGATGTCAACAAAAGACCTTTTTCTAACAGAAAACCTTGCATTGGAAAATATTTGGCCAGTTTTACTGCACACACCCACAAAAGTCAAAACGCACA
Source organism: Pelodiscus sinensis (assembly GCF_049634645.1). Lineage (NCBI taxonomy): Eukaryota > Metazoa > Chordata > Testudines > Trionychidae > Pelodiscus > Pelodiscus sinensis. Next base: position 44,261,695 of record NC_134716.1, on the reverse strand, counting down.
TGTTTGAAAATGTTACCTATCTCAGTAACTCCCAGAAACTGCTCCACCCACACAGGAAAGAGAAAGATGAGCTCAGGATGAGTTCTCTTCCCTCCTCCATCCCTCAAGTATCCTGTTTCAGGACTTGCCATTCTGCATCCTCAAAACAATCCATGTTCTTGCAGTTTGATTAGCTGGAATTTGTTGGTTTTTACAGTGAGTATATTTATTATGCTTCTGTACAACATACCATGAGTCTTGTTTTGTTAGTCTATAAAGTGCTACCAGACCATTTGTTGTTGTTTTTCTTAGTTTGCTGGTAAATGTGATTTTAATCTTCCTCAACTAAAGTTTGACTTGACACATGCCTGGTACCTTTTGTAATCTCAACAACAATCTTTGTATTCTGAAGTCTGTTCCATTCAAAGGCTTAAAAACAAACAAACAATTGCTTCTAAGGCTTTATGGTCAGTTTCTATCTCATTGTTTATGGTGACAACATGCTGATGAAAACCATTCCCATCATACATCTCTTTTTATTGCTAGATGCATGTAGGATTTAAAATCATGTTTATCTGACTGTGAGTTAGCCCATTTTGATTTAGAGTCACAGTGGGTCATATTCTAGGATCCAGCTGCACTACCTATAATGTATGGGAAGTGTAAAGCTGGCATTATGCTCCTCTGGTCCTGAGTCTACTTCATGTGAGGTCTGTCCATAGGTGAAAGTATCTTCAATTTTGTACAGGTACTATCGTAACACCACTTTGCCCCCCTTACCCCCGCCAGGGGTCCCTCCTTGGGGCAGATGCATGGGAGGGGGTGGTTGTGATACAACAGTACTTGTATGAAATTTAAGTGTGGGGTGAAGGTTGGTGGTCTCAAAGCAGAGAGTTGGTGACTGTGAAGGTGTGGGGGGCTCTGGATAGGGGATGGGGAGTGTGAAAGGTACAAGACTATAGCCAGCCAGAGTAAGTCTAAGGTCCGACACTGGATTCCCAAAGTACAAAATACGCCACACAGGTATCTGTCAAACACAAGGACTGCGTCTAGACTGGCATGATTTTGCGGAAATACTTTTAACAGAAAAGTTTTTCCATTAAAAGTATTTCCACAAAAGCGCGTCTAGATTGGCACGGATGCTTTTGCGCAAAAAGTGCTTTTGCGCAAAAGCATCCACGTTCAGTCTAGATGCGATTTTGCGCAAGAAAGCCCCGATCGCCATTTTAGCCATCGGGGCTTTTTTGCACAAAACAGTTCTTCCCAGTCTACACTGGCCCTCTTGCACAAGTATTCTTGCGCAAGAGGGCTTTTTCCCCGAGCGGGAGCGTGAAAGTATTTGCGCAAGAAACACTGATTTTGTACATTACAAAGTCAGTGCTCTTGCACAAATTCAAGCGGCCAGTGTAAACAGCTGGCAAGATTTTGCGCAAAAGTGACTGCCAGTCTAGATGCACCCAAGCAGTTTATTTCCTGACAGCTAACAGCTGTGCCCCATAAATGGAAGAACAACATAACAAAGAAGCGGCATATCTTACGTCCCTTCCTGGAAACCTGGGACCCTGAGTAGGCTGTGGACAAAGTGGGAGGTTGTCTCAGCTTCCAAGGCGCTGGTACCCAAAGCCCATCGGTTAGGTCTGATTTAAGGCAGCCTTAAATACAGTTTTCCTGCCTTGTTTGGCAGTTTGGAAATTTCCAGGGATTACTCATTAGTGCTGATGTAGAGCTTAGCTGTTAGTTATCGATCTGGTTCTGATCTGGCTCTTCTTGTTCTTTGGCCCTATTTACATGATCTGTATGTTAGGGTAAACAGAACTGTTTATGTGTTCTTCCCCTTTACCATTATCTTATACTTGCTCCTGCTATACTGGCAACAATACTTATCTTAGGTGGGATATGTTCCCAAAGACTTCTGGCTCGTCAGATATAGGGAAAAGAGAAAAGAAGAGAAAGAATGCAGGCCTCACCACCCCTAAACTAACACATACAAAGTTCTTCCGCAATTGGCCACTACAAGGAGTCAGGGTTTGGGATGGTGGCTCAGAGCAGAGGGTCGGGATGTGTGTGGAGGGGTGCAGGAGTCAGGGCAGGGGACTGGGATGTGTGAGTGTGCAGGAGTCAGGGTGGGCATGGTGTCTCAGGGCAGAGGGTTGGGGTGAGTGTGGAGGGATGCAGGAGTCAGGGAACGGGATTGAGTGTATACGTGTGTATACGGCAGGCGGACAAAGATTCATAACTGGACGCTGCTTGTTTTTCCCCTTCCTGTCACTGTCAGGGAGTGAGAGGAAAATGCACAGCTCCTCTGCACCCTACCCTGCCTCGCCAGAGGGAAAGGAATATAGCAAGTCATGTGCTTTCCCCTTGCTCCTTGACAATGAGGAAAGAGAGCAAGCAGCATCCAGGTATGAATCATGGGGAGGGGAAAACTTCAGCCTCTGGACCCTTCTTAAATGGTGCCCTGGGCGTGGCTCACAGCAGTTCCATCCCCTTTCACCTGGCTGGCTGCTTGCTGCTTAGTGTGGCAGCCTGCAGGAAGCCCAGCTAGGAGTGCTCTGTGTCTCCTCCTGCAGCAAAGTGCCCCAGCCCAGCAGCTCCTTCTTGCCGGAGCAGCGCACCGGGGTCCACTAGCTTACTTCATCTCTGGGCCAGACCACCAGTTAGAGGAGTTCAGGCTGCTCTGATTTATGTCAGCTGTAAATGATCCTAAGGGCCTAAACAGCAGGCATAGATCAACACACTGTCAGGGTTTCCCAGCTATGTTCCTATCTCCTGCTATGCCAGCAATCAGCAGCTGAGTGTGTACAAATCCTATGGTGAAGGGTCCCCCTTGAATTGGGCTGGTCAAAATGATTGTTCAATCTGATTTTAATCTTGGACCCAAGTGTCAGTTCCATTAGAGTTCAAGCAGCACTGCTTCTTTGAATATCGAGCCTTAAAATCTGGCCTAGAGACTCCACAACCAAACACTATGAACAAGATTTTCTCTTTCAAAAATGAAGTATAATGAAGATTTATGTTTATATTCCCCTAAAACCAAGACTTCGTGGGCTAATTTCAAGTGAATTCTGATTTGCAAGTAAAGAAAAAACAGCACATCAACAGTCATCCTCTTTCACAGACACCTGTGTACTTAACATTGGTCAGAAATTAAATAAAGATGAAAAATAATTTTAACGGGCTGACTAGCCTCAGGGTTTTTTTACTGCTGCCCATCATCATTGTATCTGAATACCTTCCATGGAAAATCAACAGCCATAGCAAAATCCCCAGTGAACTTTATGGAGTCTCTGGCACTAGAAGCTGAAACAGAAAACATGACAAGGGGACACACTGAATGAGTGTGCTCCTCTTTGGAAGCTTTAGATGACAAGTAATAGAAATGTAGCCGTGTTAGTCTGGTGTAGCTGAAGCAAAATCAGGACTATGTAGCACTTTAAAGACTAACAAGATGGTTTATTAGATGATGAGCTTTCGTGGGCCAGACCCACTTCCTCAGATCAAGTAGTGGAAGAAAATAGTCACAACCATATATACCAAAGGATACAATTTTAAAAAATGAGCACATATGAAAAGGACAAATCACATTTCAGAACATTGATTTGTCCTTTTCATATGTGCTCATTTTTTAAAATTGTATCCTTTGGTATATATGGTTGTGACTATTTTCTTCCACTGCTTGATCTGAGGAAGTGGGTCTGGCCCACGAAAGCTCATCATCTAATAAACCATCTTGTTGGTCTTTAAAGTGCTACATTTTGCTTAGATGACAAGGATCTTATAGAAACTCTCCTGGCACAGATGTTAAAACTGCTTCTTCCGGGTAGAAACTTCAAGGATAGATGAGATCAACTGCTCTTGCCCCCTCCCCTCCTTGCTGTAGTTCAAGGAGACAGGCTAACTGAGAAACACATAAATTACACTATCTCAAGACAGAATCTGTGAATCCAGCTCTGTGTGGTAAATTGTATCCAGTTGCAGCTGAAAGTTATAAACCCCTGGAAAAAAATAGGATTAATAATGGAAAAGCTCCAGGCAGACACACAATGACAGTGTTGCTGCAAGAAGCCAGCATAACAGAATAGACCTTCCATAGCTAATTTTACCAGTCTGTGTCACAGAAGCAGTACTATGACTGCAATAAACACTAAATGACCTCTATAAATGTTTCATATGTCATATAACTGGTGTCAGTAAGAAGTTGCAGTCAGCTAATAAACCATGCCAACTCTCCAATCTGCTGCTTTACTGACCTTGAGATTTCCCTATAAAAGGTATTAAAAAAGAAGAGAAAAAACATTGTGACCTGGCACCTATAGTTTAGCTCTGGATGATGTGATTTGCGTACAGACTATAAAGCACCTAGATAACAAAATATGAAAATTGCATCCACTGAAGTTAAAGATGAATTCCAGTTTTATCCTCATTTCTAGGGCTGTGTTTAGGCCACATCCCTCTTCGACAGAGGGATGTAAATTAGACACTTCAAAATTGCAAATGAAGCAGGATTTAAATATCCTGCACTTCATTTGCATAATCACATAGTGGCGGTCTTTCGAACAAGTGCCATTTCAAAAGTAAAATCACGGTGCAGTCGTGGTGCTGTTTTCGACAGAACCACGTCTGGACCACAGTTTTACTTTCAAAATGGCACTTGTTCGAAAGAGCGCCATTACACGATTATTCAAATGAAGCTCGGGATATTTAAATCCCTGCTTTATTTGCAGTTTCAAAGTGTCTAATTTACATCCCTCTGTCGAAAGAGGGATGTAGTCTAGACACAGCCTAAGTTATCACTTTCTTAAAAACAAAAAAAAAACCAAAGATCCTATTGGACTAACATTGTCCAAGCTGATGCTCAACTAAAGAGTGAAATTATGATTTTTGAGTGAAATGGGTTAAGCTATTAAGTTCTTCAAGCATTAATAAAAATATTTTCCCGATATAATAAAATTGGACATTTCTGCTATCTCCATTAGCTGAAGCTAAGAAACTTCAAATCTGGCTTTCATTAATCCACATACATCTCATAGAGGTGTAAAACAAATCAGTGTATCACAGCTAAAGTCAATGCGGCTACACAGGTGTACCCGAGAGGTATCTAATCTTCTGACTCCACCCAGAAGTGC